>NC_140165.1:201786274-201961274 GCF_963971535.1 Notolepis coatsorum
GAAATGGGATGAGGTACAATTTAGGTACAATTTACAATGTAGTGCAAATCCTTTACCAATCAATATAAAGTGTGTTTAGGTGTTCTAAAGTGTGGAGAGTGGGTGCTGCAGTGTGTTGTTTGTTTAAAGTGAGTGTGTGCGTGTGGATGTGTCTGCTGTGTGCATTTGATGGTTGTTGCATAGTGTTATTGTTCGTTGAGAAGCCTGATAGCCTGGGGATAGAAGCTTCTTCTGAGTCTTTCTGTGCTTGCCATGAGACTCCGGTATCGCTTGCCTGACCGCAGCAGTTCAAAGAGGCAGTTGTTTGGGTGGCTGGAGTCCTTGATGATTCTATTAGCCTTACCCCTGCACCGCTTGTTGTAAATGTTCTGGAGGGTGGGAAGCCCCCCTCCAATTGTGCGTTCGGCTGAACGTGTCACTCTCTGTAGTCTGCTTCGGTCTTGTGCGGTGCTATTCCCAAACCAGGAGGTGATATTGCCAATCAGGATGCTCTCTATTGTACATGAGTAGAAGTTCTTAAGGATCTTCTGACTGACTTGGAACTTCCTTAGGCGCCTGAGGAATTAGAGGAGTTGTCGTGCCTTCTTCACAACACTGTCAATGTGTGTGGTCCATGTCAAGTCCTCGGATATGTGGGCTCCGAGGTACTTAAAACTGTTCACTCTCTCAACCGGTGCCCCGTCGATGCTGAGGAGGCTGTAGTCCCTGACCCCGACCTCCTAAAGTACACAATCATCTCCTTTGTTTTGCTGACGTTCTGTGAGAGGCTGTTCTCCTGGCACCATCCCGCCAGGACCTTGACCTCTTCCAGGTAGACCCTCTCGTCATTTGCAGAGATCAGGCCCACCACTACTGTGTCGTCAGCAAATTTGATGATTGTGTTGTTGTTCCGCTGAGCCACACAGTCATGTGTGTACAGGGAGTAGAGGAGGGGACTCAGAACACAGCCCTGGGGGGCCCCTATGTTGAGGGTGATGGATGAGGAGGTGCAGTTGCCTGCTCTCACCACCTGGGGTCTGCCCGTCAGGAAGTCCAAGACCCACTGGCAGAGGTCATAGTTCAAGCCCAGGTCCCTGAGCTTGGCTATGAGTTTGGAGGGGAATATGGTATTGAATGCTGAGCTGTAGTCGATGAATAGCATTCTCACATAGTTCCCCTGCCTCTTGTCCAGGTGTGATGCTGCTGTGTGCAGCACATGGGCTATGGCGTCCTCTGTGGACCTGTTGGGGCGGTATGCAAATTGCAGGGGGTCCATGTTGATGGGGAGGGAGGAGCAGATGTAGCCCTTTACTAGCTTCTCAAAGCACTTCATGGCTATGGAGGTGAGAGCTACAGGGCGGTAGTCGTTGAGGCAAGCAGTCTTGAATTTTTTAGGTACAGGGATAATAGTGGACTTCTTCAGGCAGGTGGGGATGACAGCCTGTTCTAAGGACAGGTTAAATATGTCAGTGAATACCGGGGCCAGTTGGTCGGCACAGATATTTAGGACGTGGCCGGGGATGCCGTCCGGTCCTGCTGCCTTCCTGATATTCACTTTTTTAAAGGTCCGCCTCACCTCATGCTCTGTTACCCTGAACACTGAGTCTCCATCAACAGACACCCCCCCCCCCCCCCCCCCCCATTGCCGTGGCTTGTAGGCTGGTGTTGTTATTACCAGCCTCAAACCTCGCATAGAAGGTATTGAGATCATTTGCTAAGGAGATGTCACTGTTCAGTTTGAGGGAGGTGCCTTTGTAGTCTGTCATCGTTTTGAGGCCCTGCCACATAGCTCTGCAGTCAGCCTGTTTTCCTCTATTACTGTCCTCCTTACGTTGTATCGCGCCACCTTGTGGTCATTCATGTTGCCTGCCACCAGCCCGGCGTTGTATGCTGTGGTGCGCGCTTTCAGAGCCTCACGGACGGATTTGTCTACCCAGGGCTTTTGATTTGGGTAAACTCTAATTATGGTAGTGGGGATTGTTTCTTCCACCAAAGTACGAACAAAGTCTAGCACTGTCTCCGTGTAGTCATTAATGTTATCTGTGTTGTCACGGAACACGTTACAGTCTGTACACTCAAGTGCAGCCTGTAGCGTCTCCTCTGACTCCACATCCCATGTCTGCACCTCTCGCGAGACTACCGGGGCGCTCTTGATCCTTTGTTTATATTTTGGTGAAAGAAAGATGGCCGCATCATCAGATTTTCCGAAGCCACTAGCAGAATGAGCCTTGTATCCACACTTGAATTGCGAGTAACAGTGGTCTAAAATGTTACCGCCTCTGGTGTTACAAGTCACATGCTGATAGAAGTCCGGCAATACCTTTCTCAGATTGGTGCTATTGAAATCACCCACAACCACAATAGCAGCATCAACGTTAGCTGCCTGGAGTTTGTTTACCTCGTCGTGGAGCTTCGAGAGCGCGTCACCAGTGTTTGCTTGTGGTGGAATATACACTCCGACCAGGATGATCGATGTTAACTCCCTCGGGAGGAAGAAAGGCCGACATTTGATGGATATATATTCCAGGTTGGGGAGCAGTGTTTCGAAAGTTCCTTCACGTTGGCTGGATCGCTCCAATTGTTGTTCAACATGAAGGCTATTCCACCTCCACGCTGTTTTCCGGATTCTGCTGTTCTATCCTTGCGGTGAATGAAGAAGTGATCGGCCGGTTGAATAGCGTGGTCTGGGATGTCCGGCGTCAACCACGTCTCGATGAAGCAGAGAACGTTACAGTATCTAACGTCTCTTTGGAATTGAATCCTTGCTCTGATGTCATCAAGTTTATTGTCTATTGATTGTACATTGGCTAGCAATATACTGGGTAGTGGCGTTCGGTGTCGCCTGGTTCTCAATCTGTTACGGACACCCGCTCTCCTTCCTCGACGCCTGGTCCCTCTGTTCCGTGGGTCGAAGTATGGTCATGATGTTCTCAAGATCTCAACAGGCCATTGTTGTGGTTCAGAGAGCTGATCCAGAGAGTAATCCAGTTGGTAAATTTCCCGTAATCCAATGTCTATGAGTGACTGACGGGCATACACATTAAATGCACCAACAGTTGGTACAAACAAAACTCTTAAACTATCAATATTAACAAAAGTAAGCACAGTCTCGACTGAGCGCACAGACAGGTAGCCGGTCGTTGCGGCGCCATCTCACCAATCCACTCGCAATCTGACATTGGTCGCACACACACACATGCACTGAGTCGTGAGTCGTGAGACGCGTGTGTGTGTGTGTGCTGTATAATAACAATACATTTTAAACTAATCTCATTTTGAGATCAGTCGCAACTCGCAAACCGCTTCCTGTTGAATGGATCAGCATGCAATACCAGAAACTCTCAAGCTGTTTTGCATACACCTCACCTGCCTTATAAGGAGCATGCGGGCGTGACTCTTTGCAAATGAAGTGAGCGCGAATGCGCATTTGAGTTTAAGAATGAGTGGGATGCATGATGCAACCGACCTGGGTAAGAACAGATTTGGACGTTAAGAACGGCTTGATGAATGTGGCAGTGGCTTTTCTTATTGTTCTCTTAACAGACAGGTAAGCAAGAATATAAGAAAAATAATGAGAAAGTATTGTTGAATGAGGCCCAATGAGCATTACATAGTTACATACATTGCTACTCACAACCCTCGTTGTTGTGTTGCTGTTCATATCTCGGCCATGGTAAGACCTGGTCGTACTAACAAAGTTAGACAAAAACAGCGAAAAATTTGGTTCGCCTCCATTATGGATTGGTTTGTTTTGCTGTCGATTTCTCACATTGGTGAGCTCCGTGGCTAAAGTTTAAACTTTTTCAAACGGCCCCAAAAAGCATAATTGAAAACAATAGAAAAAGGCGCATGCACATTCAAAACGGCATGTGATCACAGCCTAAATGGACACAGTGAACTGGGTAGAGCCTGAGACACACACACACACACACACACACACACACACACACACACACACACACACACACACACACACACACACACACACACACACACACACACACACACACACACACACACACACACACACACACACACACACACACACACACACACACACACACACACACACACACTCATTGGATGTTGCCAGCCGAACGCACAATTGGAGGGGGGCTCCCCACCCTCGAGAACATTTACAACAAGCGTTGCAAGGGCAAGGCTAAGATAATCATTAAAGACTGCAGTCACCCGAACAACTGCCTCTTTGAACTGCTGCGGTCAGGCAAGCGATACCGGAGTCTCAAGGCGAGCACAGAAAGACTCAGAAGAAGCTTCTATCCCCAGGCCATCAGGCTGCTAAACGAACAATGAATGAACACTACACAACAACAACCACCAAACGCACATAGCACACACATCCACACGCACACACTCACTTTAAACAAACACACTGTAGCACCCACTCCACACACTTTATAGCACACACCCACTTTAAACAAACACACTGTAGCACCCACTCCCCACACTTTATATTTATGGATGAAGGATTGCACTACAACTCGTACACCTTACTGTAAATTGTACCTAAAATTGTACCTCATCCCATTTCTGCTTTGCACTAGATAGTACTGTACATTAGTACACTGCATAGTATTGTATATTATATGGTAACTCAGAACATTGTACATATGTCTATACCGAACACTGTGACCTCATTTTTCTTCTTCTAAATTACATGCTATATTATGTTATTATGTTATTTGATACTATCTTGTCTAGCACAGTCTCTGGAGCGTAACAGTAAGAAGCATTTTGTATGAAAGTATTCTGTACTTCTGTATGACAACTATTAAAGAACTTGAACTTGAACTTGAACTTGATAAGGGACACGCTGGCTGTGTTGTGGGCTTGGCCTAGAGAAGTGGATGTGACCCAGAGAGAAGTTAAGAGAGACACAGTAGGCAGAGAGCCAGGGGAGAGGACACTGTTTACTGACAAGGTTACACACACACACACACACACACACACACACACACACACACACACACAAACACACGTGTGCACGCATGCATGTACACACACACACACACACACACACACACACACACACACACACACACACACACACATACACACCTACACACACACACACATACACACACACACACACACACACACACACACACACACACACACACACACACACACACACACACACACACACACACACACACACACACACACACACACACACACACACACACACACACACACACACACACACACACACACATTAATCACACACCCTGCTACTAGCCAGAGGTGAACAAGCTGGCTGACAGACAGAGGGGAGAAGCACCATTCAACCAACCAACTGGCATTACCAGCCCTCTATGCCCAAGGACAAGGGGCAGCCTGTCACTACAGGAGAGCTCAGAATGGGAACAGCAATACAAATCCAAGGTTGGCACAGGCAATGATGGAGACTTTAAGATGCCAAGCTGGCACTGTGGGTCTGGTTCTGTCCTGTAGGCCAGAGGTTCCCAAAGTTTTCAGGCCGCGACCCCTGAAATAACGGTGTCAGAGAGCCGCGACCCCCACTATTATAAGGGTGGTAAAAAGTGAAAAGAAATAAAGTTTTTTTTTTTTTTATGTATGGTTGAAACATGCAAATGTTCAAACGCACATGCACTAATAAGCATTGGAGGCTTTTAACCAAGGCTGGACTGGGGAAATCATTCAGGCCAGGAAATGTAGTGCGAAATATAGCCCCATTCAGGCCACTTTTTAAGCAGGATATTTTTTGTTACAAAGACTTAATTTCCTGCATTCTGGTGCAGGAATCTTTGAATTTGTGAATTTGTTTATATGCCAGTGTGTGTGATGGCATCACAAATGTTGTAAACAAAACAGACAAAAAGTTAAATATTTGCAATATATCAAATGCAAAGTAGATTTTTCTGGGGGGGATTATTACAGTCTAGCATGTGTCAATGATTAGCAACAACACTGGATGGATTTTTAGTTTTTTCTTTGTGTGTGAGCAAGAGAGAGATAGTTCTCCAACTTGTGTGAGTTTAGACTGCGTTACCCTCTGTTGCTGTGATCTCCTGGTTGTTTCCCACCCAACTATCATGATGCTGCAACTAGAACACTGGCCTGGCCTGCTTCTAAGTTCAGTGGCCTGACTGCATGACATTATTTTTATTTATTCGTTTTTTTATGAAATCAATACATTTATGAAATGGAAATCATCTTGCGACCCCCCCGCGGCTGCTCGCGACCCCTCTAGGCTCCCTCAAGGGGTCGCGACCCCCACTTTGGGAACCACTGCTGTAGGCGAGTGGCTGGCACTGTGGGTCTGGTTCTGTCCTGTAGGTGAGTGGCTGACTCTTCAGATCCTTTTGCCTCTGGAGAAGCTGTATTAGACAGTTGGCATATATACATATTTCATCATGTTGAAATTGAGCAAAGAAGCAGATCCTACATCATATCAAACATTCTAATGATAATCATAATTTCATAACATTTGATAAAATGTACAGTCTGCAACCAGTCTGGGGTAATGACTTCCAGATGTAGAGAGGGAATCAGGCCCCTACAAGGGTGCAGCCATGTGTGAGTGTGTGTGTGTGTGTGTGTGAGAGTGCTTGTCTGTGTGTGTGTGTGTGTGTGTGCGTGTGTGTGTGTGTGTGTGTGTGAGGCCGGATGTAAGGGAGACACAGAGCCACGGCCCGACAGTCCTACAGCCTGCATCATGGGGAGACAATGGGTGCACAGATATATAAGATATTGACATCAAATATTACTAGATCAATGAACTAAACCTATCAATTCCCCCTTTTGACATATAAATCAAATATGTCAACACAACAGTTCATTGATGGATCTGTACCTGTCGATTGTCATCCATTACACGCATCACACCTAAACCAGGAGAGATAAACAATGGTCAGAGAGGGGAGAGAGAGAGAGAGATAAAGGGAGGGGGGGGGGGGGGGGTGGGAGAGAGAGAAGAAAGAGAGAGACACAGATTTGCAACTTTTCAGAAGAATACACCTACCCCTGAACCCCCCTTACAGGTACACCTAACCTCTATTTAGGATACATCCCCCCCTCTATTACAGTGCACCCCTGGTCCCGTCTTCTAGGGCGTGGGTTTCCTCCTGAGCTGGTTCCCGTTCCGGGCGCGGTCCTATAGACAAAAGTGTCTCTTCTGGTCTGCTGCCCCAGTGTCTCTGGGCTGTCCTCTCCACCTCTCCCCTGCTGGGACCCCGTCTCCTTAGCTCTGCCTCCAGCATCTCTCCTCCTGCTGTTCCTGCTGTTCCTCCTGTTCTCGTTGTCGATGATCTGCGGTGCCTGGCCTCGCTGGGTGGAGGGGATATGGGGCGGCGGTCTGGCCCCTGCTGCTTAGCTGCCTCCTCCTCCAGTCTGCCTCTCTTCATCTCCGGCCTGTCCTCCGTCTCCTCCTGCCTGTCTCCTGGTCGAGGGTCGTCTGGTGGTCTCGTCTCGGACGTCTGAGGGGCTGCTGCTGGCATCTCTCCCCTGATTCAGACACGCTGCACACAGCTGGTAGTGAATGTCTGGATCTTCTGCACCATCTCTTTTCTTCTCCATGTCTCCTTTCCTCCTTCTGATGTCAGGAGTTCTCGTTCTGTCCTTCTTGGTTGGTCAGCTGGCCAAAAAAACAATCTCAGCAGCGCCTCCACTTGTTAGGTTCTCATCAAACCATCCCAAGTCTTTTGATTGATATTAGTATGAGCCAGCTGACAGATTCAAGCAACAAAGTTGTCTTTATTGTCGATCACACAGAGAAGAGAACCGTCGCCCTCCACAGGGCTCAGCCTTTCCCAGAATGATGACACACATTGACATTTATACCCCTCGTGGACAAGAGAAAAGGGAGGGGTGTGCGTGTGTGTGTATGTGTGTGTATGTATGTGTGTGTGTGCTTGTCTGTGTGTGCTTGTCTGTGTGTGTGCCTGTGTCAGAAGAAAGAGGGCTAGGGGGTAATGACTTCCAGATGTAGAGAGGGAGACAGGCCCCTACAAGGGTGTAGCCGTGTGAGTGTGTGTGTGTGTGTGAGTGCTTGTCTGTGTGTCTGTGTGTGTGTGTGTGTGTGTGTGTGTGTGTGTGTGTGTGTGTGTGTGTGTGTGTGTGTGTGTGTGTGTGTGTGTGTGTGTGTGTGTGTGTGTGTGTGTGTGTGTGTGTGTGTGTGTGTGTGTGTGTGTGTGTGTGTGTGTGTGTGTGTGTGTGTGAGGCCGGATGTAAGGGAGACACACAGAGCCACGGCCCGACAGTCTTACAGCCTGCATCATGGGGAGACAATGGGTGCACAGATATATAAGATATTGACATCAAATATTACTAGATCAATGAACTATACTAATCACATTTCCTCGATAGAAAATATTGGAATGTAAAATGTACAGTATTATGGTCCCATTGGATTGTATTCGAGCCTGGTGAGAACAGGCAGCACAGTGCTTCTTCTCAATATTAAAGTGATCAGTAAAATGATGGCCTGTATTAGTCAACATAATGCCGGCCTGGGTTAGGGGGGGGAAAGGGAATCTGTCAGTGTTGAAAGCTAACCCAAACTTTGTGCCTAAGCACATTTCAGGGTTATATACCTCATCCTCATATATCAATGAGGACAGACAAGTGAACCAAAGGAGATGAGGATTAGCGGTAATATATAGGTATTATGCAAAAAAACCTTTGTCATCCGTTGTATATGATTGGACTTATGTCATATAAGTGTTCAACACTGACAGTGTTGAAAAGGGCAGCGTGAAAAGCAGCACATTGGCTGTTCTGCGGCCCACAAACAGCAGTGTCAAACAGCCGATAACAAACGGCTGAACGCTCGATAAGCTGAACCAGAAAAACCGATAAGATGGCTGCTACCCGTGTTTCCAGCTACGGTCATGTTTTTTGATACTGAATGAATGAATAGTTTATTTTAGGTCTTTGTTTACAACAGATCAAAAACACACTTGTGTGGACTTACAAAAAGAAGAAAATCACAAATGTACATATTCACACACAAAATCACAACTCAATGACCGAAAAAAGGAATCGGCTGAAGCACATGCTTAATGAACAGAGTAGCACGACAGGATAACAGGGTACACAGAACAAGGAAGTCAGGAAGACGCAGGCAGATATACAGACACTAATTACAATGAGCAACAGCTGGGGGAGACACGGACAGACTAGAATACATGAGTAGGCTGAATACAAATACACACACTGGGAACACTGGACTAGACTAGATGCATGATACAATAGATAGACACCGGGGAGACATACTAGACCAGGCAGGGGAACATAGCACAGATAGCAGATACACAGGAAATTACACTAAGACAGGGAGCAGGGCAATACAGACAGTTAAGAGACAGATGGAACAGGAGTACATGCAGTGGCAGGCCACAGGATGGCACCAGAGGACAGCTGTTCATAAGGTTCATGAGGCCAGAGAGATTGTTTGTGGGGTGATAGTGAGGCTGATTGTGACAGTACCCCCCCCCCCCCGGCCCCCGAAGGGGCGCCTTCCAGATGACATGGGAATGGGCAAGGTGGAGGGCCGAGACCCCGTAAAAAACTGGGGACGAGGACATGGAGAACTGGAGCCGGGGGGCGGAGAAAGGAACCCAGGAGGGGCATAGCAGCAAAGGGGCCGGGGAACTGGACCAGAGGGGAGCCTGGAGAAGGGCGAATGGGGCACGGGATTAGGGGGACTGGAGACGGGGACATAAGCCCGGAGAGGAGGGCTGGAGACGGGGACAGAGGCCCAGAGAGGGGGGCTTGACACGGGGGTCTTGATATATTCTCACCTGGAATTTACCACGGGTCAGCACTAGTTTTTTTTGGCAATGTCCAGTAATGTTTCTTTGTCTTGTAAGTTGGAGAATGTCACTATAAGTGGTATTTTCCTTGTCCCGTCCTCGCCACTTTTTTTTGGGCTGGTGCACCTCTGAACACCGCCTCCAATTTAGGATTTTCAGCGAAGACTCCTCACGCTATCTCTCCGAAAAATCTTGAATAGTACTTTACTACTTTGTCAACATCCCTCTAGGCCCTTTCAGGTCCTGCTCTTGCGTTATGCCAATCACCCTCAGATTTTTCTGTTTAGCGTAGTTAATCATATTCTCCATAATATATTCCTCCATCTCTTTATTGTCAGTTCAAAGCTCTTGGCATTCCTTCTCCCAATGGTCTTGGTCCGTGGCTCTGCTATTCAACGAGGCTTCTCTCTCCATGTGCCTTTTCTCTCTTGTTCTTCCATCATCGTCTCTAGGTTAGCCACGGTAGCCTCCCATTTCTCCATCTTTTTATCCACCACTTCGCCTATCTTCTTTTCCCAGCTCACCAATAAAGTTTAGATTTGTCTCGCTATCTTTTCTTCCAACCGTTTAAACTTCTCAATTATTGGTTGGTCTCTTTTTCCTATCTCTTTTGCTAAGAGTGAGCGCATGGCCTCCAATGTCATATCCATTCCCCCTCCGCTAGCTCTTGCCTCCTGATGCTCGCTGTCGTTAGCTTCTTTCTATCCGTCCCTAGGCCCAAAGCCTCTGGGATAGAGCTCTGGCTCTGCCGATTGGAGCGTCTGTTTATTTCCGACTTCTTATCGCCTTCTCCTCCTGACCCAGAGTTTATCATCTAATTTTCTCGATAGAGTAGAGTAGTCTTGTAAATGTTTTCCCCTTTGCTATTCCTGGGAGGAATTCAAACTTAAAGGTGACATGCATTATAAATGTCTTTTTTCAGTGTCTAGCATTGTATTATAGTAATAGGAGTTAGTATCAATGTGTTTGTGTCTCTAAATACCATATTGGCGGATGGCGTCATTCAGGTAATTCATTTCCTGGTCCATTTTAATCAGGTCATTCTGATTTGACTCGCATGGTGACGTCATGTGGCGCTGGGGAAGAGGATAGTGATCCGATTGGCTCTGTGGTTGGAGCCAATGCCTGCCCACAATCTAGGCAGCCCACACAGCGATAGCAGAGCGAGTGGAAATCACTTCCTCCAACAGCGAGGCAGATTGTGTAATCCGACACCTCGACTGCACTCTGCGAGGGAGAGAGAGAGAGATAGAGAGGGAGGGAGAGAGGGAGAGACAGAAAGAGAGAGGGAGAGAGAGAGAGAGAGAGAGAGAGAGAGGGAGGGAGAGAGAGAGAGAGAGAGAGAGGAGAGATCGCTCCGAGAGCCCGCGTCTGCGTGTGCTTGTTTACACAGTGCTCCCCCGTGCCTCGGTCTATCTCTCTCTGTCTACCAGTCGCTTATGGGCGGAGCCAGGCCATCACAGCCTGAAGTACTGATGCTGTGAAATGAGGCTTTTGAGTACTTGATAAGAAATATAAAACAATGAATTCTTTTGAAAAAATACTTACAGATGTCTTCAATAGACTCACAGGAATTGTGCAAAGTTGCCCAAATAGTGCTAGGAATAGCAATGCAGGTCCCCTTTAAAACAGTTTATTAGATAGCTTAGCCATTTAGCACCGGGAGCATGCAAGCATGCAAGCTGCTTACTCCACGGCCGCCATTATATGGTTTCATAATTTATATGTTATTTGAGTTTGTAAGTCTAGTGTAATATTTGAGAATGTATTTATGTTTCATTTCTTATTTTCTTTATTATTTAATTTGCTACAATTTATAGTATATTAATTTTGACGTCTGGTTATATATGGTGTCCCGTTAGGCTGCTGTCGCGTTTTTACCTTTGGACTGATTACGACACCTGCGAGCAAGCGGCAGGGATGGTCGGAGTTGTACAGGCTCTCCTAATTCTAAGAGTGTACCACTATCAAGAGTGTACCACTATCAAGACTGTTGCCAAGAACAGAAGAATAAGACCCCTTTTATGTACCATGCAGCCAACGAGGTATTTATTGTTTGTTTGTATTTTGCTTTGCTGACGTGTTGTTTTTCATACTGTGTATATTATTGTTTGTGTTGACCTGACGCGACTTATGTTTTCTGTTTTAAGTTTTCACTGTGGATCGGAGGTGGATTGGAGGACCAAGCCTTTAATAAACCCGTAGAAAGAAACCACTTGTGTCTGCTGTGCTTGGGAGGAGTTACAGTGAAAACTCGTCTGTTCATCGACGCAAGTGGGCGATGAAGCAAGTCCAAGTTTAAGGCCGGCGTCCAGCGGACTTTCCCCGTTCCCGAGTTTGCTGCGCACCGTCAACAAAGGACAGATGAGTCATAAACAATACGCACTACACGCATAATCACACACAAAGAAGTAAGAAGATACACACAGTTTGCAGCGTTTCAAGATAAAGCCATTATAAGTTAAGAGTGGTCTAAGAAGAGGGCTTTTGTAAACGTTTCTATAATGTTTTACTGTGAATTCTAATTACTGTGGTGTGCGTGCTAAACGTTTTGACTTATTTGCCTATATAATTTAATTGAAGCTAAGCATTTATACACACATTAACGTGTCAACATTAAAGTGTAAATATATTTTCTGATTGAACTACCCATTTCTAATTTAAAGTGTGTTTTGGAAATTAGAACCTATAAAAAACACTTATAATTTATAGGTGAAGGCTATTATTGCATTTAATATTTATGTTTTCTAAGTGTTCTGAAGTGCTTAATATATATGTAGAGGTTATTTTGAAAGCCAATTGAATTAAGCAATTTGATTTATTTGGATAATACTGCATTTAATTCAAATTTGAGTACAACAAATGTTAAAGGTATAGAGGTTTATTTACTATTTTTTCTTTAAACATTTTGGTAAATTTAAAATAGTGATTTACAAATGACAGAGCCAAGTGAGCCTGCAATTGAGGTAGGGGACAGTGTTAGGGATAGTGCAAATTCCCAAGACCGACCTGAAGAAGGTCAGGTAGAAGGTGCTGAAGCCCAGCAAGAGGAAGGGCAGCAACCAAAACGATCTCAAAGAACCAGAACTCTAACAGAGAAGGGTAAAGCAATGCAGGAGGAAAAGATCAAAGCGCTTCAACAAAGATTCAACTACATTTACAATAAATGGAGGACACAAGTAAAATCTTCTAAAGGTCCGTTATCACAATCGACAGAACATTTGTCTAATGAGCTGCTAACAGATATCATTACAGATGTCACAGATCTTTCTAAAGATGTCCAGCATATTTATGATGAACTACGTGACATCTTAACTCCAGACCAGGACACACGTCTAAGAGTGGATCTGTGAGCAGGGATTTCTGAGTTATTGTGTCCAGAGCCACATTTAGACTGGGGGGAAGTGTGTTAGAAGAAGGAGAGAAAGAGTGGCCAGAAGCAGGCTCTCTCTTTGACTCAAGCACCTATAAATCTGGTTCTGCCACTTCTTCCAGGAAAGGCACCTCAGTGCGTTCAAGCAGATCTTCTGTAAAGCGACGAGAAGCTGTCGCTGATGCTGCTGCAAGCCAAGCTGTTCTAGAAGTGTTAGAAGAACAAGAAAAAGAACAATTGGAAATACAGTGCCTAGAAGCAGAAGCTAAAAAGAAGGTAGCTGAGCAAGAGGCAGCAGGCATAAAGCGTCGTTTAGAGCATCGTTTAGAACAAGAGGAGGAGGAAGAGGAAGCTAAATTTAAAGCTCAACTGGAAGAAGAACATGGAGCTATACAAAATACTCTGGAGGAAAAGCGGAGAAAGATACAGCATTTGGAGGCAGTGAAAGGTCTTAATGCAGCACAAGCAAGAATTCTTGCGTACGATCAAATGGAGGCCACAGAAGAAGAGCGGAAAGATGTACTAGAACATGTAAGGGTAGCAGACAACAAAGCGCCTGCTCCCACAAGTCCTCTGTCCCTGTGTACGTCTCTGTACCACAAGATGCTGGCAGGTGCTTTAAGTGCCAACATAATTCCAATTCCTGAACCTTCATTATTCAGTGGGGACCCATTGAAATACAATGACTGGAAACTTTCCATTGAAATACTGATTGATCAGAAGAGCATTGAAGACAAGGAGAAGATATACTACCTCCGTAGGTATGTAAGTGGACAAGCTAAGAAAGCACTTGATGGCTATTTCTTACTCGGAACCAAATCTGCCTATGTTGCAGCATGGAAGATTTTGGAGGAGAGATACGGAAATCCATTTACAATAGCAAAAGCATACAGAGACAAGCACCAAGCATGGCCCAAGATGGGATCTAAGGACAGCTTTGAGCTCAGAGAGTTTGCAGATTTTCTCAGGAGTTGCGAGGCTGCCATGGTCCACATCAAGGCATTGGACATTTTAAATGACTGTAATGAAAACAGGAAAATTCTTTTAAAGTTGCCTGATTGGCTAACGGCGAGATGGAACAGGATGGTTATCCAAGAAAAGAAGAGCGTAACCAATTCCCCTCCTTCAGCCAATTTGTAAAGTTTCTGACAAGAGAAGCGAAAATTGCCTACAACCCTGTTACATCACTACAGTCACTGAAACAAGGTGAGACTGAAAAACCAAAATGCCCAAGATATCAAAGCTTTGAAGCAAAGGCACTGACCACATGTTCCAATGAAAATACTGTCATAACATGTATTTTCTGTGAGAAGTCAGGGCATACTTTGCATAAATGCAGGCAGTTCATGGAGAAAACTGTTTCAGACAGAGTCAAATTTGTTCAAACCGGAAAGCTATGCTTTGGTTGTCTCAAGTCTGGTCACTACTCAAAGAGCTGCAACAGTAGGAATGTGTGCGACGTGTGCCACACGCATGAGGAGCGAGCCAAAGAAGGACAGAGACCACCACAAGCTAAGCTAAATGAAGACAAGCTAAGTACAAATCAACAATGGTACAAAGAAAGACCTCAATCAACACAATGCAAAGAAACAACCACAAACTCTCCAGTCTGGCTTTCATCCACGACTCAACCAACACAAGAAGTCCTTGTTTACGCTCTGTTGGATTCTCAAAGCGACACAACCTTTGTTATAAGGGAAGTAGCAGGAGCGTTGGAAGCAACCAAAGTCAAGGTCAAAGTCAAGCTCTCTACTATGACCTCAAGAACCACAGTAGTAAGCTCTGAAATAATAGACAACTTACAAATCCATGGCTTTTACTCTGGTAAGAAGATATTGTTACCACCAGTCTACACGCAGGATTTCATTCCAGCCAACAGAACACACATACCAACAGATGGAACTGCAAAAGAGTGGTCCCATCTAGAGCACCTCCAAGGAAAGATTGCACCTATGCAGGACTGCAAAGTAGGTCTGCTCATTGGGTACGACTGCTCACAAGCCCTGCTTCCAAGGGAAGTTGTGTCTGGCGAAGAAAGTCAGCCTTATGCACAGCGTCCAGACCTTGGATGGAGTATTGTTGGCCATGGGAATCCCTGTGTAGACATCGGAATCAGCCATCGCATAGTATTGAGACGAGTAACAGCAGGTGTGAAACGTTCTGTTAATCTCAAAACTGAAGTACACTATGTGAGCCGAACCCAAGTAAAAGAAATGACTCCCTCAGACATAAGAGTTCTTGAATCAGACTTCTCAGAAAGAACTGGAGAACATGACCCTGTGTCTCAAGAAGATTGCACGTGCCTGTCGAAGTTGAGAAAAACCATCACGCAAAAGAACAATGGTCACTACGAAATGCCATTACCCTGCAAAGAAAAGAAAAAGAGAAGAAAAAGAAAAAAGAAAAGAAAACAACCTGTCGGACAACTCAAGGTGGGAGAAATGAAGAAAGATAATCCTGAACTCCACAAGGCTTTTGTGTGCAACACTAAAGCAAAGGGAAACAGATCATTATTGGATCACCTACAGAGATTCTCAGAATGTGTCAAGTGTAGAAAGTACAGAAGATGTACTGAAGGACAAAGAGTGGGTGACTTACCACAAGATCGGAAGCAACTCAACCCTTCACTTATGCTGGCATAGACTGCTTGGCATAGACTGCTTTGCTCCGATCTATGTGGAAGGGAGGAAGGATCTCAAAAGATATGATCTCTTACTTACCTGTCTATGTTCAAGGGCCATACACATACAGGGCCGCCTCAGGGTGTGTGCGAGCAGTGCGGTCACACAGGGCCTCGCGGGAAGGGGGGCCTCGCACAAAAAAAAAGAAAAAAAAAGAAAAAGAAATAATTTTTTATTTATTATTATTATTATTATTATTATTATTATTAATTTTTTTTTGCAAGGCCCCCCTTCCCGCGAGGCCCTTTTTCATCACATACCTAAAATCTAGTTTTGCTTATATGCTTATATATTTCACATTAGACACGTTTGTAGAATGTGTCTGACTTGTTCCTGGCTCTGAGGCTCTGCAGACACTATTGGAGGCAGCTCTGAGGCTCTGCAGGCAGCAGAATTGGTTTCAATGAGGGGAGGGGTTACAGGTAAGGTAGAGTCTGACTATTTCACACGTGCAGCATTGGAGGTTATGCCAGCCAAGATGAAGAGGACATCGTTCGGCAGATGGACTGAAGATGAAAGTTGTTGCATGTTAGACAGTTCAGTCAGGCTAGCCATCCCGGCTAAAGACAGGGACAGCTAGTTAGCTTTAGCTACGTTATAATATTGAGTGCTAACGTGTGGTTCAGTCGGGATATAGCCATGATGATGTCGGCTAGTAGCTAGCTTAGCTAAAGGCTAACTAGCGTTAGCTAACCTATAGACAGCGTGTGCAGCATTGTTATGCCAAGATGAAGAGGACAGTCGTTTGGCAGATGAACTTCGTCAACTCCACGCGGTTGTCTCCATCCTCTTGGACGTTTGGTGAGTTTTTAATGCACTCTATTCTATTCCCGCCGTGGATCTCTCTCTCTCTCTCTCTCTCTCTCTCTCTCTCTCTCTCTCTCTCTCTCTCTCTCTCTCTCTCTCTCTCTCTCTCTCTCTCTCGGGAGCCAAATGGGCCGACTAGCTGTTGTAGTACTAGTAGCTAACGGTGTGTGGCCTGGTGTCAGCACCTGGTGCGAGGGAGGTGAGCTTGGTGTTTCATTATGAGAATATATCCATGCTCAAGTCGGCTATAGTCCGCGAGGGACTTGTTGCCGGCACCGCTATGGTAAACACCACTCTGTAGTGGGACGTGTATTGCCTTCTTTTTCCCTACTCTCTTCGTATGAGAAGAGGAAAACACAGCGGCTGTCTGAAGTGTTGGCCTGTATTGCTTTTCTCACGTTGTACAGTTTTTCAGTGGTAGCCGCATAGCTTGCTTCTGCGTTAGCTAGTGGTTAGCGATAGCCGGGTTGAGCTAACTGTTAGCCAGTTAGCTGTTTAGCTATGACGTTAGCTGCTCGTTTTCGCTCGCCTGGGAACATTAGCTTGATGCTATCAGTTAGCCTAGAGTTAGCTGTTAGCTTGTGCTACGACCATTGACATTAGCCGTGAGAATAGCGGGCCCTGGCACTCTGACTACGACATCATCTTTGACAGAAGATGTAGTCGGGCCTGCACCATGACAAGGCTCCAGCCATAGCTTCTTTTTGTCCCGCCAGCGAGAGGCCTTTCGTCAACGTGGAGACCTGTGTTGCGGCCTTTCGCCCTGCGTTCCTTGGTGCAGGTAAGATGTCATGACATTACCCCACTCTTCCTTCCTTCCCCTCCCGAATGTTTTGTTAATAACGATGTTTTTTCCAGGCAAAACATGTTACTTCACAACATTTGGAGATACGACATGTGCTGTGTGTGAATTGTCTTGGTCGTTTGTGTAGCTTGGGTAGCGTTGGCCAAAGCTGTGTGTGGCCTGGTGTCAGTACCTGGCTAGCCTATTTAGCTGATGTCGGCCATTGGCTCCTTGCTACTTTGTTTTATCTGGTATAGACCCTCTTCTCTTTGGATTTAAGTGTTGATCTTTGTCCTTTTGGATCTATGTATATTCATGTTGCCTTTGTGAAGTTATCTTTTCCTTCTGTTTTGTTCTTCCATTAAAAGTTGAATATCCTTTAGTGGCTCATCTTTGCTCATCTCTCTCATACATGCTCTCTCTCTAACACACACGACACACAGACATGCTCTCTCTCTCTAACACACAAACACACATGCTCTCTCTCTCTCTCTCTCTCTCTCTCTCTCTCTCTCTCTCTCTCTCTCTCTATCTCTCTTTCTAACACACACAGTCTGCCTATGGCGGCCTTTCTCGATGGCTAGGCTGTGCTCGCTGAGTCTGTACCTAGTCAAGGATCTTCAGTCACAGTGTTCAGGTATTCTGCCACTGTGTACTCTCTGTTTAGGGCCAAATAGCATTTCAATTTCTTTCCAATGTGTCTCTCTATCTCTCTCTCTCTCTCTCTGTACACTGTATATTGACTGTAGAACGGGAGCTCTCTCTCGCTCTCTCTCTTGTTATATGTTGACTGTATCATGGCCAGCCTCGGGCAGCGCTATTATTTAAGAATATGTTGACTGTATGAAAAAAATTATAATAATTATATATATATATTTTTTTTTTTACCTTTGGGGGGGGGGGGGGGGGGCTCGCGTTTAAATCTCGCAAAGGGCCTCGCATTTCTCCCAGGCGGCCCTGTACACATAGGTGATTATGATATGACATAATATGATATGACAACTGATGCATTTATCAATGCCTTGAGAGCGTTCATTGCCATAAGAGGAAATGTTCGGCAAACAAAGTGGCACAAGGATAGAAGGAACTCGAAGGTCAACGATATTGTTCTTCTACAGGACGATCTGGCAACACATAATGAATGGAAGCTGGCCAGAATCACAGACGTCTATCCAGGGTCAGATGGTAGGGTGAGAAAATTGAAATTGCTGGTGAGTGACACGACTTTAAAAGGTAAACCTACAACTAAAAGAGTGTTCCTTGATATACCTGTACAGAAGGTTGTAACGCTACTTGAAGCAGACTAATTTAATGTTAAATGACATTTACATTTAGTCAGTTAGCTGACGCTTTTATCCAAAGCGACTTACAAGTCTATCAGCTGGATGATCACAACATTTTTTAATTTAGAAGTCAACCAAAATTATGTTCAGAGAAATCCCATGCGTGTGCGATTTGGTGGGAGTGTAACTGTGGCCATTATATGGTTTCATAATTTATATGTTATTTGAGTTTGTAAGTCTAGTGTAATATTTGAGAATGTATTTATGTTTCATTTCTTATTTTCTTTATTATTTAATTTGCTACAATTTATAGTATATTCATTTTGACGTCTGGTTATATATGGTGTCCCGTTAGGCTGCTGTTGCGTTTTTACCTTTGGGACTGATTACGACACCTGCGAGCAAACGGCAGGGATGGTCGGAGTTGTACAGGCTCTCCTAATTCTAAGAGTGTACCACTATCAAGAGTGTACCACTATCAAGACTGTTGCCAAGAACAGAAGAATAAGACCCCTTTTATGTAGCATGCAGCCAACGAGGTATTTAATGTTTGTTTGTATTTTTGCTTTGCTGACGTGTTGTTTTTCATACTGTGTATATTATTGTTTGTGTTGACGCGACTTATGTTTTCTGTTTTAAGTTTTCACGGTGGATTGGAGGTGGATTGGAGGACCAAGCCTTTAATAAACCCGTAGAAAGAAACCACTTGTGTGTGCTGTGCTTGGGAGGAGTTACAATGAGGGTGACCTCAATTGTCTTTTCGAGTATAAATAAAGGTTGATGATGATATATGATTGTAAACTGATCTTCATAGTTATAATTTTGTTGCTGAGTTATATTTGTAACCACATGGGTACATGGGTTGGTCATTATCATTATTACTGTATTTGAAACACCATGTGAACATCAGGTTAGTATAGCTCATGTTATGTTTATGTAGCATATGTTATGCTTGGGATGTGTGTGTGTCAGGGTACTAATGCCTGTCCATTTCTCTCTTTGTCAGGTGCCGCCCGTCCCTGCACTGGAGTGCTGATTACCTGATTAGTGGCAGCTGACGGTAGTCACTTCAAGGGACGGGTGGATAAAACCTGACAGGCACACACACATCCTGGCGCCTCATTGTGTCACTTGCCGGTGATCACGGTGTTGGAGGTTGCCTGCGGTTGCCACGGTGGTGGAACTGTGCTTTATTTGCTTTTGTTTATATTGTAGTTGGCATTATCTTCATTACTGTGTGTTCATTGTGTTCATTGTGTTCACACTGCTGCCTGGTTTGTATTTGTGCTAGTGTTGCTACCAGGTAGCATATATATATATATATATATATAGGTTGGCCCCTGTGTTAGGTCATAGGGGAGCATATCTACATTATTGGCCTCCTTATTTAAATCCCTAGTGTTGTCTGTTTGTCCATTTATATTTACCTTGTTTGTCCTCCCATTACCCTTTTCCCTGTGTGTTAATTGTTGTGGGTTGTTATTTCCCTTTCCTATAGCGTGGAGGTTTGAATCCCTGCCACATATAATAAATATTATTTACCTTTTGGAAGAACGCTTTGTATTATTTCTTGCCTGCCGGGACCAGTGCATAAAGCACCTACTGGACGTACTGTTTTTTCATGTGCAGTCCATTTCAGCTTATATTCCATATGGTCGTCGGACCTTTGTACATGACACCATTTAAACTTTAAACCTGTTAGAAGTCCTAACCCTCTGGGCATCTGTAAAAAAGAGAAGACTGGCACACAAGTCTGCCAAATAATTTTTTATAATTTAGTTCTTGGAGGTTCAGTTCACCTGGGGGATTATCACCTCATTTTGTTATCTGCCTCCAGACAGCTTTCAGCCTCCATTATGCAGATATATTGTGGCTTGTGATGTGAGCTATAAATATAAATATAAAGTTAAGTAGCAGATGATTCACTTGTGTATCAAGAAATTCTTACAAATGCCTACCTCCATACAAACACAAGCTCTCTCTCTATCGTTGGCAAAGGTCAAATAGATCTAGCCACTCAATGATTACCCTTGTTGTGTGTGTGAGTTTGTTGAGGATCTGCATTCTCCAATCTCAGTCGCAAAATTAGCTGTGCTACTTCATGACTTGCTTCATGATGAGGAAGAAACCTATTGATTTTGGTGACCCCATGACCTCTCCTTTAGCACCCTGATCAGGCCAAACTTTCAAACATTGTGAATATTCATGACCCCTAGTGGGAGATACCTGTTTATTTCGGTGACCTTGTGATCTTTCCTCTTGCACCACCATAATGGATTTGTATGCTGGGTCTGTTGAGATTTAGAATATCGGCAACTATTGTCTCTGTAATCTGTGTAGTAAAATGTTGACGTGAAAAGCAACAGCAAAGTGGGGAGATCATCAGGTCTTGGTGGAGGTCTGCACTATTCTAGACGTGCATTCTTCTCTAAAATGGGCTGTGTGCCACTGAGTACTGCCTGGTATTTTCTGGAGGGTTGGAAAGCTGGGGGGGTCTGTCTGGTGAAGAGATTAAAGAAGAAAAGAAAGACTGAAAAAAGAGGGAACATTAGATTAGGTGATGGAGAATGAAGATGAAGAAAACGCCTAAAAAAAATAATGAATGAAGGGAGGTGAGGATGAAGATGTGTGAAGAAGGGCTGCTGCTGTGCTCCATGGATCTGACAGTCTAAGTCTATTCTCTAGTCCTGTGGGCAATGCCTCTCGGAGAGGGAAACCAGTCCCATGAGAACCCATCAGCTGGGATAATGGTCATGGTCAATGGGCTTTCACATACCTTGAGATGAAACCCAACTTGGAGTGGGAGAGAGACATTATAAGGTCATTTTCAATCTACTGCTGGAAAACATACTGTGGTGATAATAACATTGGGATACACAGTAATGAAATGCAGCAGGAATAGGCTACAATAATCAACAAATAATGGCTTTTAGAGATACATGTGCCTATGCTGCGCTGTGTAATAATTGTTTTCACAGGAACAGTTTTCAAAGTATTTCAGAAATCCAAAATGTGTAATTTTTCTTTTTTACTCATATAACAGTGCAACTATTGCTGTTGTTATGGTCCAGTGGGGAGTCATTCCTCTGTAATCAATGGAGCCAATGTGAGAGGGCTGTGTTGTAACTGGCCATGGCTAAAGTCAATGGCACATGTACGAATTCATACATGTAGTAATGGAGTTTTTAGTCATGCATGCAAATAACATTTTCCATTTTCTCTGCTGGAGATGGTACAAACGGTTAATGCAAGCATACATATAATCTATGGATTGTAAAGAGACCCTAAACTAAAACAAATCCACTCAGCAAATCTCCACCAGGCGGTATGTCAATATTCTGGAGTCAATAGAGGACTTTCGCAGAAGGTTTACAATGCCCATTTCCCCTACATGTTGGAAGAAACAACGGTTGCTATTGTAAGATGGTATTAACCTGTCTATCTGTCCTGATTGCATTCATTGGTACCTAGTTAGGTTGGCTTTATATGCTCTTCCTGGTTACTATTCAGACTGTCAGTTAATCACTGAACCTACCTGTGAGTACACCGTTGTGAGTAAGTCTTATCGCTCCTTGCCATAGGATGATAAGTATGCTCGCTACTATTCCTTATTATCATGTCACTTTGATTGCTGTTTGCATTCACTGTTGAAAGTTTAGATTATATTATTGTGTTTGTACACTTCTCCTGGAACCATCACCGTATCGCGTTGGAGAGGTTTGCGTGTCCTTAGGATCCTGAGAGCTATGTTGTCTGGAGCCTGGTGCTCCTGGTAGGGTCACCCATGGCAAACTGGTCTCAGGTGAGGGAATAGAGACGAAGAATGGTTCAACCACTGCCCGGTGGGCCTGAGAGGGCAAAGGGCTAAGGGAGCACTACCCTGACAAAAAAGCACCTCTGGGTAGGTCAATCCCTCGCTCAGAGGTTAACTTTTGATTACGAAAACACTGACAGATAACTTGAGCGCAAGGTCTCCCGGTGGTGGATCCGAAATGGAAAATATGACGTCTGCTAGCCAAAGCCTCTGGGAAGCTAGGAGATCGAATGTCCTCCCAACCAGGAAACCTACAAAGATTGGAACATGGAACGTGCACACCATGTACGAAGCAGGGAAAGCTGCCAACATCGCAAAGGAGATGCAAAATTACGGCTTACACATACTAGGTTTAAATGAAACAAGATGGATTGGTTCAGGAGAGAGCAGATTAGCATCCAGAAAACAGATACTGTACTCTGGACATGAAGAAGAAGGCGCCCCACACACGCAGGGGGTAGGCATCATGCTCTCAACACAGGCGGAAAAGGCTCTCATTGGATGGGAACCAGTCTCCTCTACACTCATCACAGCAAAGTTCAGAACGTCTCATCCAAGAATCACACTCAGGATCATTGTGGCATACGCAGCAACCAACGATGCCACAGAAGAGTCAAAGGAGGAGTTCTATGGAAAACTACAGAACACACTACTCAAAGCAACGGAAAGGGAGGTGGTTATACTGATGGGCGACATGAACGCCAAAGTGGGAAAAGAAAACAACGGATACGTACGAGTCATAGGACAGCAAAGAGTGGGCTGCAGAAACGAAAATGGGCAGATGTTTTTGGACTTCTGTGCAGACAACAGCCTGGTAATTGGGGGAACCTTTTTCCCACATAAAGAAACTCACAAGACCACATGGGTGTCCCCTGATCAGAAAACATGCAACCAAATCGATCACATATGCATCAGGAAGCAGTTCAGACGATCTTTGCTCGATGTGCGAACAAAGGGAGGTGCAGATGTGGGATCAGACCACCACTTAGTCATAGCAAAGGTACAACTGAAGCTGAAAAGGGGGACCCCAGGAAACAGAATAACAAAGTATGACACCAAGAAACTGGAAGAAAAACTACACCAGAAGCACTTCCAGATCACACTGAGGAACAAGTTCCAGGCTCTGGCTGAAATGGGCAGTGGGGAAGAAGAAATCGACGAAAGCTGGGAGAAGATCAAAAACGTGTGGCAAACAACCTGCAAGGAAAGTCTGGGAAGAAGAAAGAAAGAAAACAAAATGTGGATCACCCAAAGAACATTGGACAGCATGGAGGAGAGGAAAAAGGCAAAGGACCACCTCAACAATGCCAGGACGAGAGCAGCCAAGGAGAAGCACACAAAGGAATACAACAGGATCCATAAAGAAATAAAGAAAAAGGTCAGGGCGGACAAGAGATGCTACTATGAAGAGCTTGCTACACAAGCAGAAGAAGCAGCGGGACAGAGACACATGAGAGAGGTATACAACATCACCAGGAAGCTCTCGGGGAGAAGGATGAGATCAGAGAAGCCCATAAAAGACAAGGCAGAAAACACACTATCCACAAAGGAAGAACAAACAAGGAGATGGGTAGAACATTACACAGAGCTGCTCAACAGAGCACCAGCGAGCATCCCAGCAGATATACAAGCAGCAACAGACACACTCCCACTGAAAATGACCCCCCCAACAAAAGAAGATACTATGGAAGCAATATCACAATTGAGAGATGGGAAAGCAGCAGGACCAGACACCATTCCGAGTGAAGCATTCAAGACCGACATCACTACAAGCATCAAAGCACTCCATCCCCTCATGAGGAAAATTTGGCATGAAGAAAGGATACCCAAAGATTGGAAAGAAGGCTACATAGTGAAGATACCAAATAAAGGGGACCTTGCACTATGCAAGAACTACCGGGGGATCACGCTACTTTCAACCGCCAGCAAAGTCTTCAACCGGATAATTCTAGATAGGATGAAGACTGCCGTTGACATGCTCCTCAGAGACCATCAAGCAGGATTCCGGAAAGAAAGGTCATGCATAGAACAGATCGCCACAATGAGGATCATCATCGAACAGTCCCTGGAATGGAACAGCTCCTTATACATCAACTTCATCGATTTCGAACAGGCCTTTGACAGTCTAGATAGGAACAGTCTGTGGCACCTCATGGAGCAATATGGAATCCCACCGAAGTACATCAACATCATCAGAGGATCATATGACGGGATGACAAGTAGGGTACTGCACAGAGGGGAGCCCTCAAACCCGTTCGAGATAAAGACCAGAGTGAGACAAGGCTGCCTGCTGTCCCCCTGCTTGTTCCTGCTGGCCATTCATTGGACCATGAAGAAGACAACAGAAAGAGCCAGAAACGGCATCCAGTGGACACTGATGCACCAGCTTGAAGACCTCGATTTTGCAGATGACCTAGCTCTCTTATCACACAGTCACCAGCAAATGCAACAAAAGACCAACAAACTAAAGGAAACAGCCTCAACTCTAGGAATGAAGATCAATAGGGTAAAAACCAAGATTATGAAGCTCAACACAAAGTGCCAGCAAAACATTGAACTAGAGGGAGAGGCCATCGAAGAAACTAACTCCTTTACCTACCTTGGGAGCGTAGTAGATACAGCGGGTGGCACAGAAGAAGACATCAGAGTGCGAATCGGAAAAGCAAGAACGGCATACAACCTACTTGGTAGAGTATGAAGGTATCGCAAAATAAAAACCAACGCAAAGCTGAGGATCTTTAACTCCAATGTTAAATCAGTCATCCTGTATGGCTCGGAGACCTGGAAGACAACCGTAGGGCTGAAGCAGAAAGTACAGTCCTTCATAAATTCCTGCCTCTGCCGCATTCTAAGAGTGAGATGGCCAAATGTCATTACAAATCTGGATCTGTGGGAGCGCACAAAACAACTACCCCCGCCAGAAGAAATAAAGAAGAGAAAGTGGATGTGGATAGGCCATACCCTGAGAAAGGAAGACACAAACATCACCCGGCAAGCCCTACGATGGAACCCACCTGGAAAGAGGAAACGTGGCAGGCCTCGAATCACCTGGCGCCGTTCTTGGGAATGGGAAATGAAAGAGGCTGGACTGGGATGGCACAACATCGTTCGGGAGGCCAAAAACGTGCAACATGGAAATAAATCGTCAGTGGCCTATGCGCCGCAGGGAGTGCAAAAAAGTCAAGTAAGTCACACATCTCCGTCGTTTGACGTGTATGCCAAAGAACGTGTTTTGGAGACAGTGTTCTCCCCACTTTGCTTTCCCTGTTTTGTTATTCTGAGATTCAGATTCATCTCTCTTTTTGTTTACACGTCGTCGATCGCGTGTGCTGTTCGTTACATTAAAGTAACAGTTCCTTTGAAAATCAACACATGTCCTTCATCATATCTGTTCTGTACTGCACCTGGGTCCAACCCACCTTCCAACTCATAACAGTTAGTTGGACGTGGACTGGTTGAGTGATACACCTGTTAGGTGATGGAGGTGGACTGGTTGAGTGATACACCTGTTAGGTGATGGACATGGACTGGTTGAGTGATACACCTGTTAGGTGATGGAGGTGGACTGGTTGAGTGATACACCTGTTAGGTGATGGACGTGGACTGGTTGAGTGATACACCTGTTAGGTGATGAACGTGGACTGGTTGAGTGATACACCTGTTAGGTGATGGATGTGGACTGGTTGAGTGATACACCTGTTAGGTGATGGATGTGGACTGGTTGAGTGATACACCTGTTAGGTGATGGATGTGGACTGGTTGAGTGATACACCTGTTTGGTGATGGAGGTGGACTGGTTGAGCTCTGGCTCCTTTATTTTCTCAACTCAACAGTGACACTTTGGTTTGTGCAATGACTCTAATTGTTTCATGTATGATAGGTTAGTAGCCGTGAGGCTCATAATATGGTTGAGGTGATAGCTAATAAAGCAGCTCTTGTGGAATCTCAGTATTGTGTTAACTCTTCTGCCCCCTTAGCGACTATTTTGTGTTTTTTGCCTATATTTTTTTGTGTTTCTGTGTACAACAATGGCTGTGTTGATTATTATGTCATGAAATTGTGTCCGTTTGCTTATTTTCCATATATTCACAGAATTTGAAAAGATTAGATTTTGAAACCCTCTAACACAAAAGTTAACAATATTAGCTTTCAAACCGTCCATAGTGGTTTATTTCTTGCCATTAGGGGGTTAGAGTTAGGGTTAGAATTAGGGTTAGGGTTAGGGTTACCCAGACAGAAAGATTAGGAGAAGGTAAAATCTCATCCCTGTGCCCGTGCCCACCCCAACACTTGTTCAACAGTCCCCTAACCTAACCATAACCCCAACCCCAACCCTAACCCTAACCCTAACCCTAACCCTAACCCTAACCTCAACCCTAACCCTAACCATAACCCTACAAACGGAAATATTTGGAATCTTTGATAGATATGTTGAGTTAGGTTCATAGTGGTATTCATAAAAAAAGAATTGGAACGAAATATTACAAATTAAGTTTTTTATGACCTTGAACGTGATGCAATCTTTTCATGCACTAACGTGACAACTCTGTCAGTTACTTAACAAGGCACAAGGGTTAAAAAGTATTATTGTATGTGCAAAACAACATTGCTATTGTCTAGATTATGTGTTGACTTAAAACGTAGTTTGCGTGGGGCCAAAATAACAAACCACATAGAAAAACCGACGGTTACTAAAATACAGTACCTGTGTACGTGTGGACATGGCCTAACTAGATTGAATATCCAGTTTGTTCAATGTGCCTGCCTCAACAAACCTGGCAGATGCAGCAGTCACACATTGCTTAGCTCTGTCTCACAGAGCAAACAAACACATTATAATATATAACAAGAGACCATCTATTACCATTCATTATAATTATAAGGGATATTATGGATTTCCCCCGACCACGCTTCTGCCGCAGATCCATAAACAGATCCATAATTTTGATAACTCAAATTCTGTAGCTTTCATTCTAATCTTTTCAAATGTGTGGTGCACATTTATGACCCATATTGGTTTTGGTTGCATCATGACTTTTCCTCCTTTACAAACCTTTACAAACTTTACATTTTCAAATGTATTCACCACTAAACTACCACCCCATGTTACAGGTATGATAATGGTGAATGTTAGTTTTAAGGTTTGCGGCTATGGTTAGGGTATAAAGTTAGGTTTTAATAAGGGTTAGGTAATAGTTAGGGTTAAGGTTTGTTTTAAGGTTTGCTTGATAACGAAACGTTATCCTATAATAACCTATATGAATACTGGCAGAGCGTCTCGCTCTTTGCCATTATGAGATATCTCTTATCTCCTAGCACCCACTGTGCTCACGAACAAACAATTGCACTCACATGCACGTGACCAGGGCAGAAAAAGTGGATAAGAAAAATAAATAAAGGAATATCTTATCTTATCTTATAAGAGCAGCTACAGTAGCTAAGTTAATAAATTATGCTCAAGTCACCAACAGTGTTTTTGAAAAGGAAAGTGCATATTTTTAACAAAATGAAGCAATGCGACACTAGACGATCACATGTTAGTGTGAAAAACATGATAATTGAGTGTCCCTGTCCTTTACAGTTAGCTAGCTAGGATAACTGGAAATAACGTGAGACCTAGCTAGATAGCTAATGTTAGCTGGAGAGTTTTAACTATCTCACCCATTAATTAAGGCTATACCATTACTAAACAGTGGCTTTTATGCTCTACTTACCACTGTATTTCTTTATTGTATCCTCCATCTTTTTTCTGCTCCAGATGGATAAATCCTCTTCATTTTGCTTGTTTATTGTACTAACGTTAGCTAGCAAAGTGCGCGAAAGCCACAAGGGACACGTATTAACATTTTTAAATACAAACATTTCAATATCAGGATTCAAGTGTGTCAGAGCATTGTTCAACTTACCATACAACTTAAAAGCAGTGACTCCAGTTAACTAAATTTGCCTTCTTGTCCTTGATGAAATTGTTCTTCTGCAGTCTGACTGAGTCTAGTGCACACCCTTCTCACACTGTCTGTCATTGCACTTGCAATTTTAACTGAAGCAGTTAAAATGAGCTGCTTGGCTACAATGGTTGTCAATAATTTTGCCATCAGCTGTGACTGGTCTGTTCAGAAGAACCCACATTGAACTTGAGAGGTTATGTATCCTTCCGTTACCATTAGTCCCCTGTGTAACTAACGATAGGATATAACTATAACCAAGTTCTGTGAGTAATGGTGACGCTCGGCGTCACTACTGCACTATACCTCGCTCATGCACGCGCACTGAATAAAAAATTCCACAATGTACCTTTCCCCCCGAAAAAAGCACAAGTCCCTCAGGGTACCAGAACAGCAGATCTGCATCCCCGGCGGACAACGGGTTTAACTGATCTGGACCAGCGTGACCAGAACCAGTCCCGTGCCCTAACCACGCCGACATGCCTACTCCAGGAGAAGGGGCAGATATGCATGTTGATCTTAAAATATGAAAAGAAGGCGCCACCCAGACGGTCGGTGCGAACCGCGCCCGGTGGCCCACCCCAAGGGCGTGAGACCCCTCTACATATGTTCAGATCCATTCCGTCATCATCCCCCAGATATGAACGAGAATCCGTCGATAACCAATAACAGGTCGTCGGAAGAGGAAAAAAAACCCATCCCAGTTGCTTTATAAAAACGCTGTTTTAACCACAAGCAACCAAGGCGTGCTAGTCACCCGCCTGATCTTCAACAGAACACCCTGAGCTAGCACTTAAGCGCGCATCGGGACACAACCACATCAATGAACAGGCTATTTAGACCTTTCAGTGAATCCCCAAGGCGCACAGGGGAACGACAAGAGGGGTGTGGTGCTTCCTAAACTCCAACTCTTTTTAATAAAAAAGAAGGAAGCACCAACAGCATGAATCCCAGTCTACACAGCCGAGGGTAAAAACTGTTTACATTTTTACATCCAGTCACCCCTTCCACAGAGGATTTAGACCGAAATTCCCCAGAAAGCCTTCCCACGTGAGTCGTAGAATGAAAAAGCCATGGCAACTGCGAGTCACGTGACCAACTGACTCAAGTTACACATAAAATCGAGCGTAGCGGACCCGTAAGTCCTACGCTCTAACCCGACACTTTGACACAACAGATCTTACGTAAAGATCTAACTCACGGAAGCTATCGTCATAGCAACGTACTCGTATGCTATGACGGGGGGAAACCCCACACACAACCCCTGTTTGTAATAGGAGCAGAGTCAGGACAACCCTTCCCCCCCCCCCCCCAGCCAAGGCGTTTAACGGCTTGGCCCTGACTGGCCCAACAGGAGATGAGAAAACCCCCTTGACCAATCAAGTGGGAAGGAGGGGTTTATTCGGCACCCCCTCACAAAAACCCTTCCCCCTACACACAATAACAACTGTAGTATATGAAACCTTTGGTAGAATGCTAATGAATAGCGCAAGCTAATACAATGCACGCTACCCACAGACTGTGAACAGGGTTTACAACAAAACCAAGTTGTGTGTGTGTGTGAATCCTACACCCGCATTCCATGTTGTACATAGAAAAACACTGATAGAGAGTATAACGGCTACGCCGTGGAACGTGTGTATATGAGCATTACTGCAACTAACACAACAGTGTTGTAGTTCAACATTACTTTGTGTGTAAGCAACAGACCATACAACCAGCTTCTACCTGCATGTGGAGCGTCAGGCCGAGATAGAAACCATTCTATAACCGAGTGTATGCTACAGACCTTGCTTTAACCTGTTCCACCCCACGGGGACGGTACCGACCCCTTTTTGACATAATTATCATATATTAATATTTGTATGAGTGATGCAATAAATTAACGTTTTTAAAATCAAACGTTTTCAAGTATTATTATCACTACTATGTCACAAATACATGTAGAATGTAAAACGTTAGGTTGGCAATAGTTTAGCAATAGGTTAAAAGTGAGTTTATATCATTTTAAGTTTTTATTTTCCACTCGCGTTTTTGACCCGGAAGCGGAAATGAAAATGTTGAACGATCGGAATTGGAATCTTTTTGCGGCCATTTTGAAGAGGACCTCGCCAGCTATCTGAATTTCTCCAATCTACACTTCCTGTGGTCCGCTATGGCGTTTCAAAGTTCAGCGTTCTGAATGAATCATATCAATAATTGTTATGATTCGCGATAATAAGCTACAAAAAGTAACGTTTTTGACAAATATTGAAACGCAGTCAGTTTCTCCACACTATTGTAATCATGTAGGAATAATTAGATCTGAAATTTGTTACAAAATGGTTACACTGTGGGAGAAATAAAAAAGTACAGTCGATTACATTAAATATCAGTATATGTTATTATGCACGCCTGGTGATACTATATCCAAATTGAACTCGGCCATTTGAAAGATACTATATGTATATATATATAAATGTGCGAATTGGCTATAATAAGGTAATGTATAAGCATATATTCTATATTCTATAATAATATTTCAAATTGCATTGGTCCGGATGGGAGAATTCAGTACTGTATATTCAAAACCTTCAATTTGATCATCTTCCCTTTATTAATTTCCTTAGATCTTTTGTACACATGATCTCAATAGGGTACTGAATGAGCTCAGTGGCAGTTTTTTTTAAGTTTGGTCATTATTATCATGGTTTTATTCACTGTCAAAGATGAAAAGAAAAATCATAATTCATATTTTCCTTTGTTTCATCAGAATTTAAGCAAGCCTAGTAATAGACACAATATTTCTGACACTGAGAATACATTCATTGAGGTCCATAGATGTTCCTAGATACCAAGAATATGCAAATAGCCCTTGTAGAAGTGGATCAATATTCCATTTACCTAGGTATACATTTTATGCAGATTTCACCTGGGGTGGAACAGGTCTCATAACACGAACGTAACTCATCCATCAATGTATACTAATGCAGATTCACACTTTGCAACCTCATCATATGTTTTGGTGAAGAAACACACAGTTTGTTTAACAAAAATACAGTCCCCCTTTAGAGGGGACTTTTTATTTATGAAAAACAAATAATATGAGAGGGCCGGGGAGGGGTAAACAGAGGGGACCGCAGGGGAAAAAAGTCACTGGGTCTAGCGGCGTCTGCTGCCTCGAGCCGCTCGGGTTTTGCCACCCCGAGAAGCCCCGAAGGGACGGTAGGTAATCGGTTGCTGGTCTCGTCGATCCCTACCGTCTCCTCCGGTCGTAGATGGGCCGGCTGCAGCAGCAGCACCGTCTCTCCTCCTGGCCTTCTTCGACGGGCCATTTGTGGCGGTGGAGGCAGTGGCAGCCACGGCGGAGGTAGCTCGACGACGTGGAAGCCATCTGACCCCACCGGCGATGACGGGAGGTGGAAAATGGGGTTGGAGCACGGATCTCTCCTCTGCCATCTCTCTGCATGTTGAGGTCATCAATTGCAGGGCCTTCCCGAACAGTCCAGCATCGGAGAGGGTGGCCGTCAGAAGAGGAGCTCTCTTCTTCTCCGGCACACGGGCCTGCTCCAGCCAAAGGTGGCGCTGGATTAGAGTCGCCAGGGCGCGCACTTTCCCAGCGGCTATGGCCTGCACCTGAGTCAGATGCAGGACAGCTCCTGCCGCCTGGGTGAGCTGATCCTGTTGTACCTCAGTCATATCCGTGCCGCCCGTCATTATCCCGGATACAAATCTTGCCAGCTGTGCGACATTAGACGCAGCAGCCAGCGATTGTGTACCCGCGATGAACGATTGGTCACTCCAATACGCCAACCGCCTAGCCGATTTTCCTTGGAGAACCGGCTTGCATAACGGCTCCCACACCACATCCGGACAGAGGAGAGCGGCCATCGGCCTATCAAGCCGTGGCACACCCTCTCTCATACCTTCGACCAAACCCACCACCTGTGTAACTGGTACGTAGGCGGGAGTGAGGCCCATGATGTGGGACACCACCTGGCCCCGACGAACATAGGCCCCCATTGAGGGGAAAAATGGGTAGACAACGTCCACCCCTCTCACCGGGCGACGCTGCCAGAGATGACCTATTAGATCATCGGGGACAGGAGCAGGCAGTGGCTGCGGCAGCGGCACGCCGTTTGCAGCGGCCGCCACTGCCATAAGCTCGGGGAACAAAGCCTGCAGTTCCCCCTGCAGACTTTCCTCCACCGAACCCGCATCCCTCACATGCAGCAGGCTTCGACTGGTCAAGGAGCCACAGTCTGATGTGGCTGATAGTAGGGCATCCTGCCGATGAGGCAGAGGGGTTTCCCCGACATCTTCGAACAAGGCGCCCCCAAGGAGACATTTCACCCCCCTCCAGTGTTACCTGGACGGGTGGGATACTCGTCTCTACTGGGCCTTCAAACAAGAACCCGTCCGCCTCTACCATGCAATCCTCTGTTTCCATTGGGCAGATAGAGACCGACGCATCCTCGCTGGTCTCCAGCAATTCCCCAAACCCAGGCCGTTCGCGTCTGCAGGACACCATCTTGCGACGGGAACGAGCAGACGCAAAAAGTTTACGTCTCAAATCCTCCGGAACCAAAGGAACCGGCCGTTCAACAACGGACGATTCCCCGGAAACGGAGGAACCAGAGCCAGGACCAGGCCATCGCAGAGGCGACGGCACCGGTGCACCGGCTCCTCTGAGAGGCAAACTACCCATCGGATTCCTACCGGGCGTGGCTGCCGACCACGAACGCGGCAACAGCCCCGCACCAGAACGCACGATGGAGGCGGGAATGGAGAACCGCTGGTGAAGAGTGGTTCTACGACTCTCCGAAGTAGACATTATGACTTAGATTTTTCTCTTGAATATTTATGAGAGAAGAAAAAAATAAGCACAATGTAAACTCGTCTCAACTTTCTTCAACTAGCAACCTCGTCAAGTGGGGATCTACCGAAGGCACTTCCTTGTGGTGAAAGCGAAGAAGGAGGCGAGTAGGTGGCCACACACCTGCTTATGAAGGTAAGCTGATAGGGGTGTGGTCAGACGAATGTTGGGATGTAAAGGTACATTGTGGAATTTTTTATTCAGTGCGCGTGCACAAGCGAGGTATAGTGCAGTAGTGACGCCGAGCGAGATCCATTACGAAACAGAACCAGCATTATGCATTATTATTAATTTGAGGCATATATACATATCTTCTGTATATTAACCTATAATTGACTCTTTGATGTCCGGCTCTGACCTTTTTTGATTGATTTATTGAAAACTTTATTAACAGATTGCAGAATGAGTAGAATACAGTACGGCTCAATACACACAATTGTTAAGGGGATGCAGACCAGAGAAAGACTTTCATCTCGTTTACATCAGGGTCCCCCATTTTCAATTCATAATGACATTTATGACATACACGACAACATACAGATATATATCATGACATTTATGACATACATGACATACAGTACTGTTACATTTGTGACATACAAGATATGCAAATATACAGTACTGTTAAACAGAGATCCTAACAGAAAATATATACATATGAGGGGGAGGAAACTACATTATTTCGGAGGGGGTGGGTGGGAGGGGGGGCTTAGACATTTACGGGGGCCAGGTGCTCTTTGTCTTTCTTTGAGGGCGGTTTTGAAGGTGGGATTAAATATTGTTTTTACGACTGTGGGTAGGGCGTTCCACATTGATGTGGCATAATTGCGAAACGTGTTTAGTCCTTTGTTTGAGCCAAATCTGGGTTGAACATGAAAGCAGTGAGGTAAGTTTGTCTTCTTGAAGTTGTTCTGAATCTGCCGTGCACCCGGCTTCTCAGTCTGTCGTCGTTGCACTTCCAAATTGCAATCAGCGCTGGAGTTGTCAAGGGTTGCTTCTTGAAGCAGTCAAAATGCACTCTTTGGCTACACCTACAATGGTTGTCAATCATTTCGACATCAGCTGTGACCGGTTCAGAAGAACCCACATTGAACTTGAGAGGTTATGTATCCTTTATTCCTTCCGCGCTGGCAAATTATAGTCCCCTGTGTAACTACTGTAACCAGAGTGCTACGGACTGGTTTAAATTTGCATCAGCTTGTGCCAATATGGGCAGGGGCACAATGGGGGCATATACATTTAGTCATTTAGGGCAGAGGCACAATGGGGGCACATACATTTAGTCATTTAGGGCAGGGGCACAATGGGGGCACATACATTTAGTCATTTAGCTGACGCTTTTATCCAAAGCGACAAGTCATCAGGAAGGGCACAACTCTATCAGCTGAGTAACAATGTTCATCAAAGTGTTGAGTGCTACAGTGTAGGTTAGTATATTAGGACAAGTGCATGATGACAGTAAGGTTAGTTAGTGTTATATTTTTTAATAAATTTTTTTTTATATTTTTTTAACTGGGGTGGCACCTCAGGGGCACCTGAGATTTCAGGGGGGGCACGTGCCCCTGGTGCCCCAGTGGTAAAATTGCCACTGGTTAGAGCTAGATATGTGGAGTTAGTGGCAATTTCTACAATTGATTTCTGGGTTTCTTGTAGATAACATGGATAACGCTGCTGTCGGGTCAAAACCTCATAACTCCATTTTTAATAATTTTTTTTTATATAAATCAACTCCGTAGATCATCCTCCATATGTGTGTGTGGGTTTTACAAAGTTTAAACAATGGGAAAGCATTAAACCGATCATCTGTCTAAACCTCCTAACTCTATTCACCCTCAAATCTGTGTTTGTTTTTTTCATCTGCTGAAAAGTTGGGTTTTTGGAGTTATGAGGTTTTGTCCCGACAGCAGCGATAAGTATTAACGTCACGGTGACCAATCACAGCCTCTCTTATTGTCTGGGACCAAATACGGCCACGCCCCATTCCCAGCAAAAAGTGGGAATCTCTAGAATGGGTTTCGGGCGACACTGTATACGGAAGTGGCTCTCAAGGTGACAATTAGACAACACTTTCTGTTGTCAGTAGATGGCAGCATTGGTTTAAAATTAAAAGGTGAAAATGTTGAAAACTACATGAATACATTTCCCAAGAGCGTTAGCACAGGTCACATGTCACTGGGATGTGTCTATTCTTCGACGTGATCTAAACAGCGGTATGCGACCGCAGTATAGCGACCGCGAATGGTAAACTAATTATCTTAACAAAAGTGCGCTGGTAGCGTTACATATGTTGTCTAAATGGGGACATATGGTACAATTTAAGATTTGAATGATAATCGGCATATAAAGGACAACACAAAGCATCGTTAATTTGTAAGAAACGTCAATGAAAACGGTAATATTTGCTATTGTTATGAAAATGTGCTAGAATCCTATAAAAATGTGGACGCATTTGGTCTACGTTCCGTTAAGTGCTAAAAAAAATTGGGTTTACCATTTTTTATGATGCCCAACAATTTTGAGACCTTCTTACAACCTATTATTTCCCGATTCTTAAAGCAACGTTTCTCATCAATATTGACACCTAATTTTAAAGCATAATAAGCATAATGCTTAGACTCTATCAGGGCTCCAGACTAACTTTTTACATTGGTTGCACCAGTGCATTTAGGTGCACCCAAACATTTTCACGCGCCTTTTTCCGCTGCAAATACATTTTAAGCGTTACCATTACCTTGTTTGTCAGTTCCCATATACACATTAGTCATTTCTTAAGATGTTATGTAAATTATTGTAAACAATAACATTGTATTACAGTTAGCTCACAAAGTCCAATCCTTCACTTTTTTGTCTATTTTAACACATTCAGCTCAGCTCCAGTTATTCAGTCAGCTCCAGTCCCCATGTCTGTGTTTGGGATTCGAACATTCACCAGGGTTTTTCGAACGGATGTTCGAACCATCGTTTTTAATCATGCAAAGAATTTGCTCCTAAATAGGGAGGTGTAGTCTGACGTCACTTTGGAACGCCCACGAGGTCCACCTGTATAGGAATTTATCATTGGGAAAATGGATTATCGGCTATTGTAACAATTCTACCTCATGAACATTGGAAAGCTTTCCATTTTTGCACAAAATTAGTTCCCTTCTATCACTAACATTATTTGTTAAGTATTTTTGGTTGAAATAAAATTCATGTTGAGCTATAGATTGTCGATAAATACGCACAGAAAGGTACACCATGCAAATGTTGATGCTTTATTTGTTTTAAACGAGACGATTTAGAAATAGCAATGGGCAAATACTAGGGATGCTCGATATTGGCTTTTTTACCGATACCGATATTCCGATATTGTCCAACTCTTAATTTCGATACCGATACCGATACCGATATCAACCGATACCGATATATGCAGGGTTTCCCCCCCAAAAAACGGAATAATTTCAGGTAACTAATAATTTCACTGGATGCATTCAAAAGGCTTTCTAAATGTAAGCATTATCTGTGCAAAATATGATAATTAAAAAAGTAAAAATTAACATTACATATCTCTTGTTGTTGAATTAAACCAAAATGCATACTTTTGACAATAAATAAAATAAGAATTGGTTCTTACTTGCTTGCCTGGGTAAATAAAGGTTAAAAAAAAATAAAAAATAAAAAAAAGAAAATTATATTGTTTTTTTTTTTTTTTTTTTTTTCGATACCGATATTTTCCGATATCACATTTTACTGCCGATATCGGCCGATAATATCGGTCGGCCGATAATATCGGACATCCCTAGCAAATACATTGTGTTTTCAAGATGGTGGACCGGCCTGAAACAGCAATCACGTAACCACTACACCTCCCTCTGGTATTTTATTTAGAAAAATGGCCACTTCCGTCCGCGCCTCACTCCAGCGTACTTGACTTACTCGCAGGTTTTTTCTAGTTCAGTACTGTCGAGTCTTGACTTTATGCACATAGCCATAGCAATTTTTTTCTCAGTTGCGAGATATGACGTGATATATGCATATGCCCAAAACGTTCGGGTCGCTCGCCTGAAACCTATATTATTCCCAAATCAAAGTTATATACCATATATATATGTTTCTTCACAAAATCATCAAGGGGGGGGTCGTTTTACCTCAAAGCTGCAATCGTTACCAAAAGCATGTTTTAGGTTCGGTAAAATAGACCTACAATAAACCTTACCTTAGTCAGAAGGTACTCCAAAATGAATAATCCCAGTCGTTCCATCGCGATCACAAGTACTTGTGGGCATTGGGCATGGCTATCATATGGGAAACAATAGGTTTGAGGCGTCAAATCTCTGACAGATTGCTGTGTTCTGATTCACTCGGAGGGAGAGGGGTTCCTGCAGCCAGATGCACAGAGAGAGAGAGACCCAGAGACCCAGTTCAAAAGGTAGGCGATACTGCCACCTGGTGTGATTCGGTCATCATTGCAATTTAAACGTAGGCAGCGGTGCCAGGGAGACACAGGGAGGTCCGCACGAGTGTTTAGCATGGGGATCAAAGGAAACATATCAAAGGATCTAAAAACGAGAAAACTCGTTTTTGGCACTGAACAGTTGGATTTGAAACACGAGCACTCGTTTTTGGTGCAGAAAGAGTTAACAAAAAAATACTGTTATTTAATACTCTTGTAAATATTGTTTTTTGTTGTAAAATTAAAGAGAGAGAGAGAGCACAAGTATTATAGATGACAAGTACAGTATGAGGAGGTATAAATATATTTCATAATTAATTACATGCCAATATTAAATAAACATATTTTGCCAAACATATTAGGTCAGGCAATATATTTGTCTTAATTTAATCTAATGTCCATTTGTTAATTCCATTACATCTGTTCCCATATTGTATTCTACAATAAAACATGCCTGGGACAAACCACACACACTTCTGGTACAGATACAGATCAGAGATCATGTTGTTGGTTGAACAGATACAGATACAAATACAAATACAAATTCAGATACAGATAATGACGTCTCTGCACACCCCTAGTTTGTGTGCATTCCCGCTTCTCACCCTGGGGAAGCAGGGCAATTAAAAATCAGCCTGTTGGAAATACAGGATGATTATAATGGTCTCTCCTAATGGGGGAACATGCTGGGATGAGTAATTAAGCCTTTATACAGACCTAGTGGTCTCTAGTAATCTGGTCCCACTGTACTTTCTGTATAGATTAATACTTACAGGATTCCCATGTTATTCACTGACTTTAGGTCTGGGGTTAAATTATACTCTAAAGTAAATTAAAATGTATAATTTTTATGTTTGGCTAAGCCTCCTTAGAAAGCCGACTTTGCATTTCTGGGACTTCTGAACAGGCTCAGTAGTATGAACCTCGCTAGCTCAGAGTCCTTGAGGTGTCAATACTGCCCTACAAAGGCAAAAAGCCGTAACTTCCATTACTGCCATGTGGCTTTGTACAGTAGAGTACCCCTCTACATGTATAGGGGGGGGGCACTGTGGATAATAGATTGTTACGATACGATAAGGTGGTGGTAGAACCCAAGGCAGCAGGAAAGAATAAGCAGGGAGATGAGGCAGGAGTCGACGGTTACAATTTAACGTGTTTACTTTGGCAACTTCCAAAAGTACATACAATATAACAATAGACACAAAGTGTTTACTTTGGCAACTTCAAAAAGTACATACAAGTATAACAATAGGCACAGCCATGCTGGCACTAACTACAAAACAAACCTAACCAGAAGACGGACATAACACACAAAATAGAAGATGACAAAACAGATTACTAATATACACTTACTTTTAGACAGAGCACAACTACAAGGAGCACAGGAACAGGTAACAAGGAGGAATGACTCCACAACCAGGTGAGGGCAACCCACACATAAATAACAACACTAATTACTAATTGTCCCCAGCTGGGGAGAGACAGGCACAGAACAAAACGACAGGTTATGTATATAACCTAGTTATATGAGTACTGGCTAAGCGTCCCGCTCTTAAGCCATACCGAGATATACCTCATCTCATGTACCTAGTGTGTACCTAGTGAATAAAAAACAAGACACCCATCACCTGCCAAGCCCCGCCCTAGTGGCGTACTATCTAGTACTAGGCGTGGCCACCACTCACTCTTCCTCGGAAAATAGTTTCCAAAGAAAAGTTTCCCCAAGGGAACTCAGGGCACGCTAAGAGCGGGACGCTTAGCCAGTACTCATATAACTAGGTTATATACATAACCTGTCGTTATATATTCATACTGGCATCGCGTCCCACTCTTAAGCCATACCGAGATATGGGGTAGAGCGGACGCGAGGCCCGACAAGTGTACCCCCTGAGGACCCGTAAGCCCACATCAGGGGGGAGGGGAGTCCCGTCACCCCATTCTTCCTAATGAAGAGGGGGCGACAGTCAACTCCACCCGAGTGCGAACAAGAGGGAACTAGAACCTCTTGAACGCACAGCACAGGCGAAACCACGTGTGACACAACACATTGTGGCCCACACACGCCTGCTACCCTACCAAAGGACGGGAAGCAGGAGAGGCCACAGACCTCAGAACCGCCTGGGAGACAGAACCCCCGGTCATGTCCATGAGGAAAAACCTTACGAAGGGACCCGGTGAGGACCATGAAGTCGCAGCACAGATGTCCTCCACCGAGGCCCCACCCAGGAGAGCGGCAGAGGCCGCCACCCCACAAGTGGAGTGCGCCCTGACGCCCCCAGGGGGAGCCAACCCGGCCAACGTGAAGCAAAGGGCAATGCCCTCGCACAACCAATGGGACAGGCGCTGTTTCGACAGTGCCTTACCAGCACGAGAGCCACCGTAACAGACAAAGAGCTGATTGGTAGCCTGAGTACGGCTGAGGTAAACCCCCAAGCCCGAACCGGACATGACAGGTGAAGGCCCACCTCCAACTCACTAGCGTGAGGAGGCGGATGAAACGCCAGAACCATAATATCCCTGGAGCGGAAAGCACTCCGGATATTTTTAGGCACGAAGGCTGGATTAGGACGCAGAGTGGCACCGCTATCGGAACGAGAGAGCACAAAGCACACCCACGCGTTTAGCGGTGGTGATGGCCAGCAAGAACGAGGTCTTGAACGACAGCCGTTCCAACAGCGCTTGCTCAAGAGGCTCAAACGGGGCCAAGGACAACCGACCGAGGACCAATCGAAGATCCCAGCTCGGAGCCAAGAGCGTTTCACCGGCTTAAGGCGTCGAACGCCAAGCAGGAAACGCTTCACAAGAGGGTGGCCTTACACCACTCTTGGAAAATACGCCACCTACCCGTGTAACCCGCGACAGTGGAGGGAGCATGCGCGTTCCGGATGGTAACAACCACAGAAGGATCCATCCTCTCCAGACTCACCCTCTCACCAGCCAACCCACCAGCAGCTGGCCCAGCACAGGGAACTAACACAGAGACCCGTGCGCTTGAGAGAGGGCCCGCGATGACCAAGCAACAGGCCATGACGGGATACCAAGAGCTGGATCAGGACCGGGAACCACACAGCTGCGCCCCGGTCCGGCGCAATCAGGATCAATGACCTGCGCTCCTCAATGTACCCGCCCCAACAACTGACCTTACAGATGTATGGGGGAAAGAATCCAAGGCGGCACGGCATCGGTCCGAGACCTGCCTGACTATGTCCGGACCTAATCCCCACCCGTCAGGGTGAGGACCGCCCCGCGACATTAGACCTGTACCCACATTTACCCTGGCGGGGATGTGGAGAGCCCTCGGGCCGCGCAGATGGAGAACGCCGATAGCCAGCCGCCCGCCGCCCGGTGCAGACGGGGGGAGCGTACTCCTCCCTGTCTGTCGATATACGACACTGACGTCGTATTGTCCGTCCTGACTTGCCTCTCACCGGGTCCATTTCCATACTGGAAAAGAACCATCTCCGTAACCTCCTCCTGGGGTGAAGAAGAGGCCAAGAGGGACCACGGAATGAGCAGATGCCCTCATACCGAGCAGGCGTATCACGGACAGCGCCGTAACCGTCCTAGGACGGAACCTCCCGAGCGTGTCGCAACACGCTCTGAGAGGGATGCCCATAGTACTCCACCCGTTGACTGGGAAGAGGAGTACTCTACTTCCAGTCTACAGCAACCCCAGGCTGGTAGGAAACCTGCCTGGTATGAGACCTGACGATCCACCTTGACCGCCAAGGACCAGAACGTCGGCAGGGCAGAATACACTTCGTAACCCCTGACGACGCAGAGGCCCCAGTGCGGCCTCCACGCACTTGGTGAAGGTGCGGGGAGCCAGAGAAAAGCCGAACGGCAGCCCCTGGTACTCATACGCTAACCCTGCAAAGGAAGCATAGGTAAGCCCTAGGACGGAAGATCGGGGATGCAAACACGCATCCTACAGGTCTATGGAGGAGAACCAGACCCCCACCTGACAGTGTTCAACAGGTAGGAGACGATCCAAAAAATGCTGAACCTTCCCATGGGACAGGTCTAACATGGGTCTAACACCCCCCCCCCCCCCCCCCCCCCCCCTCCCGATTTCTCAGGCACCAGAGAACACCGGGAGGAAAACACCACGACGATGGCTTGCTTCGTCCACAGAGATCGGATCTCGTCGACCAGAGCTGTCACTGCTGGTGACCCTGACAATAGGGTCTGTACCAAACCCGAAAACGGGTGGGGTTGTGTAAATACAGGTCCCCGCCTCAGCGTTCTCTCCATCCACCTCGACATATGGTACTGCTGTAGCCATATGTGATGACACTCCCAACGCACCCGCCGCCATGTGGCGCAGGTCCGCTAGGAACTGTAGATAGGCGGCCCGGTCCCACCCGCTGTGCGTAGCCAACCCTGGACCTGTGCGAGGAGAGCGTTCCGTGTCGGGACATCTGACCCTGACACTACTCACGAGGCAATCGCACCCAAGGGGGGACCCGACAGAAAGGGCTGGTTTGATACGGGGGAAGCTGACATCAGTTCTAGGTGACAAAAGCTCCCCCACTGAACACCCCTCCAGAACATGCTGAGGAGTTGTTCTGCAGCCGGACATGCAAGGTGTGAGGCCCCCATGGGTTCCTACACACCGTAGCCCTGCAGTGATATTACTACCACCCAAATCACACGCGCCTGCCAGACCACTGCCAATCTTTCAGGAGTGGGAGGCACCAACATGATACCTGGCCTGGCGAAGGCGAGGTCAGGGAAGCCCGCACTGTGTGCCTCAAAAAGGTATCGAGCCCCCCTGCTGACAACACTTATAGTTGACAGATGTAACACCAGGCTCAACCAACACAGCTTATGGTATGGGAGCCGCTTGACAGCACAACATTCTCACGGACAGATCCAGGCTCAGCCATCAACTGGGTGTGAGCCCCTGTCCCCATGAGAAGTGAAAAGTGGGGCCCCACGCGCTTCAACGAAGGCACGCAGCCCGCAGCCAAAGGAAACAATCAGAGCCCCCTTTCCGCTGGTGTTGGAGGAGGGAGTGATCGGAGAGCGGGCTGCTCGCGGCAGAACGGCGACGGCTTGTATATTCCAAGCCGAGCTCATCCAACAAGGCCGATCCCTCGGCCGCCAAGGCTGGCGGCCTTGTGGACACCTGTCGATTCAACGCCCAGGATACCTCTGGCGGGGGAAAACATGGCCGCCTGTCGAGGGCCTCGTCATCGCCGTTGACGAGGCCGTGCTCTCTCTTCTTCTGGCTGCGCGGTGTGAGGCGGTGTGGGGCCTAGGACAAATACCGCCCGCGCTCCAGCGGAAGACCAAAATCCTCTGCGGAGAGGGGAGCCCTGAGCGGTTATAGCTTGCGGCTAGGTCAAAGCTAATAACGTCAACAACCTCGCGCTATGTGTCGACGTCGGCTGGCCCTCAAGGCCCCGCCACCAGACACCATTTTTTTATAGAAAAAACAGCAATTCGAACACAGTTACTAAACGCTGCCAATTCCATACCGTGGCGGTACAGGCTTTAGCAGCCCACCAGCCACTCACCGGGCCGACCCACCTCATGGTGTCGGCCGGGCGGGGCACTGTTTCAACATGTCAAAAGCAAAGGACTGATGCTAACACGGAGCACCAGTGGTGGTTGCAACGTTCAACGCTAATGTGGACAGAAAAACAGTCAGCTGAGCCACAACACTGGCCGCCGCTAAATTCCATCCTGCAGCAGTATAGCTCTCATCAGTCCATACTGCCACCCGCCGAGCCGACTCGCTCTCAAGCATCGGCTTCCGGGTGGGACACCGTCCTACCCCGCCGGGGCACAGGATCGATGCTACCTGGCTACCTAGCCACGGCACACCCGCGCTGCACCCTGTTGTCAACCCATTTACCCGTAAAAAAGGGTAAATAGGACTCAGCAAAACCCCCCACATTAGCTACCGACTGACCTTCATCAATGAACCAGTTAAGAGGAGGGAAAAGCGGCAACATCCCACAGCGGGGAACATTAGAACAGTGCCCAGCATTTCAGCATTAGCATTAGCATTAGTGTTTAGCAGCACGCTCCAGGATCGCTTGGAAACCGTCCACTTCAGGGGAACATTCACCAAACCATCCCGCCCCTGGCGCCGACACACAACTCGGTTGTGTAACAAAACAACCAGCATTACTAACACTAGCATCAATGCCTGATGACACAGGGCCTACCTGTGTGCGAGCCGGCTCGATAGCCAACCTCGCACGCTGTCCCTCGATCTGCTGCCACAAGACGAGGGAACATCAGAATAGACCCGACGTGTCGTTGGAACATACCCCGAAGATTCCAGGGGTAAGCATATCTCCGTAAGCACTCAATATTATCTAAACTTTTCATATCAACTAGTTGCATAGGGTGTCATGCATCCGCTATGATGGAAACGAAAAAAGAGGAAGAGTGAGTGGTGTCCACGCCTAGTACTATATAGTACGCCATTAGGGCGGGGCTTGGCAGGTGATGGGTGTATTGTTTTTTATTCGTTGATGGAGTACACTAGGTACATGAGATGAGGTATATCTCGGTATGGCTTAAGAGCGGGACGCGATGCCAGTACGAATATATAACAACACCACTAGACAATAACCAATACACCAAACAACACTTAACCAGGGAAACCAAATCACACCAGGGTGGGGAAGTTCAACAATAACATACACAGTGACATCCCATTAATACATTGACGACCGGCCCTAGCCATCTAATATGTGGCTGGAGGACCACGCTTTGTAAACAAACCGATGTACGTTTGGATAGCTATATATATATACTTTATAGTATTGCTATCTGTCCATTCTCATTGTCACTTGAGTGCATAAACCGTGCCTTCATAATGGCTTAAAGAAAATCGGTTGGTTGTCATTTTATAGCGTCGTGAATATAAGCTTTATCGCAGTTTTCGTCTCGTATTTTTTCTGGAAAGCTATTTATAGGGCTAAAGGCTAGTCACGTTATATCGAACAGCATTTCTGTTGTATATATACGAATGAAATAAAACAAACTGCTTAGCATCCGGACTATTACAGAGCATCTATGGATGAAATGGGGGCAGCGGGGGATGCCGATTAGTATTATTGATTAGCAATACAGTGTGCGTTCAAGTAGCCACATTCACTGATCGATCGCTTGCGTTTTACAACAATGTCCAATCCGGCTGTAATTTGGGGGAAGTGTATCCTACCGTCAGCCCATATAGATAGCCGGCAGCATTTCCCCATTATTCATCGGCATCTGGTAGATCGATATGTCCATTCACTGATCATAAATCCCATTATTCCAGGCTGAAATCTGCGCTTCGAACCGTGATCAAAGATGGAGGATGTTCGCTTGGGATCCAGGCTCATATGAAACGCCCATAGACAGTAAAATAACTTTTTTCCCCATTCGCCCTCAATGATACTGCAGTGGAGCGATGGCGCCCCTAAAAGGATCTGGCCGGTATTGAATGTCGCCTATTTAAAGGAGGCAGGTAAATCTGCAGAGTCGATCAGGGATCTTGATCCGTTTATTAATATGGAATAAAACAATAACCAACCAAACTGAACCAACTGGCTCGTCTGGCCACAAGAGGGAGGTAGAGGACCACTGTCAGGAGGTAGGAGACCAGTGTCAGGAGGTAGGAAATGTTCACTGTTATTCATATAACCGGCCCCGCAAGGGCCAACCCTGGGGACGTTACAATAGATGTTCTGATGTTTTGTTTTCCAGAGTTTAGTCAATATAGTGACATATTGCAGAACGAGATTTAGCATTATACTTTCAGGAGATGGGGAGGTGGGGAAGCCCCATGGGGTGTGGCAGCTGCCACTCTGAAGAACCACCAGGGGATGTGTGTGAGATGCACATTAAGAGTGAGGGAGATGAAGACTATGCTTCAGGTTATTGGATCTCATTCCCGAACGGATTTACGACCAAAAATGTCCTCTTAGGCAGATTTCTGCCCATTTAAGACATATTAGGGCTGGTAGCGCGATTCCCCAAATTTTCCTGAGATCAGATTTGAGCGTGGCTGAGAGCAGATTTATGATTGATTGACTAATTGAAACGCTACAGGCCTCCTTGGAATTAATTACTTAATCATAATTCAAATAAATATGACAATATTTGTACGATAAGAAATTACGCATTTGGTGTCGGAAAAATAAATAGTATGGATTCATCTGATCACAGGGCAGCTGGATGAACCATAAATCTGAACCAGTTATTTTGGACAAATGTATAATTACTTTAATTACTCAGATATTCAAACACAATTATGCAATTATTGTGAAATGATTGAAAATAATAATTATTTAATGCCTTCTGTGGAATTTGTATTTCTTATTTGTTACACATCTGTTTTAATTATTCATTATATACATTTGAAAGAATGCAGATCAACATGCAATATATCCCATTGATTGGTATACAATGGGACAGACCTTTGTTTGATATAGCTATAAACCTGCATTCCTTCGAATATATCATTAATCAATTAAACTTATATTGAAATACACTATATAGCCTATACACCAACACTGAAATGACAGTGGATAAATAAATAAATAAGAACTAAAGCTAATCGTATGGAAATAGACTGCATTAATATTCCATAACAAGTCTTATGTGCGCCAGTATGGCCTACATGTCTAATGAACAGTATAGTCTTAATATATTCTAGTTACTTGTTTCATTAGGATTTAGTAGATACTATATATATGCTCTGCCCTACGTACAGTATAAGTACAGACTGTACCTATACTGTACGTAGGGCAGAGCATATAGTATCTAATAAATCCTAATGCAACAAGTCATTAATGGAATAATAAGCCTATACTGCGTTCATTCATTACGCCGTAGGCATTAATGGAATAATAAGCCTATACTGCGTTCATTCATTACGCCGTAGACATTAATGGAATAATAAGCCTATACTGCGTTCATTCATTACGCCGTAGGCTACAGTATACTGCGCGCGCGTGTGTGTGTGTGCGCTCGCGCTGCGGCAGGTGTACCACGTCCACGGGCTGTACTATGATGACAATACATTCATCTAATCTCATTTCGATGGGTCGCGCAAGACTCGCAAGGCACTTCCGCATCCATTTCCACACAGCTGCGTCATTACTTTGCCTTATAAGGAGCTCTGGAGGCGTTGTTTTGTATGCAAATGACCTGAACGGGGACATGCTTTCAAGTTTAAGACATAATGCCATTCCCCAAACAGATATCAGATCATATCACAGGTGCAACCGTTTGAGCCACTTAAGACATAATCAGCACGTTGGGGACTCAGAGTGAACTTGTCATTGATTTTGTCTCAGTCGGTTCCAAGATAAGTCTTCCAAGAGAACTCTTTGGAAAATGTTGGGGAATGAGACCCATTGTCTTTCAAAGCAGAGAGGATACTCTGTGCAGGCAGGCCACATAAAGCCGTATTACACATTCCTCTTCTGCATTAGATGTCATCTTCCATTTGGCTTTCACCTTGGACACTTGACAGCTTTTTTTTCTTATTCTGACGAGAGCTTTTCTAAACTGGTTTGCTGTAGGGAATACAAATTCTCCAGGTCTGTGACATTTCTTTACTGAGATGTGCTTTTCTGTCGTTCAGATGATTTGTAAAATGTTTTTGCCTGTGTGGATGTGTGGATGTGTGTGTGGTGTGTGTGTGTGTGTGTGTGTGTGTGTGTGTGTGTGTGTGTGTGTGTGTGTGTGTGTGTGTGTGTGTGTGTGTGTGTGTGTGTGTGTGTGTGTGTGTGTGTGTGTGTGTGTGTGTGTGTGTGTGTGTGTGTGTGTGTGTGTGTGTGTGTGTGTGTGTGTGTGTGTGTGTGTGTGTGTGTGTGTGTGCATGGCCGCCTAGTTATAGTTGAAAGTGGGGGTGCAAGAATATTTTTTTTATTACATTTTCTTTTTATTATAATTTTATTTTTTTATTTTTTTTTGGACAGGCAAGGGGTGGTCCGGCACGACCCCCTCCATGGCAGACTTTTTTTTTTTTTAATTTGATGAACCTGTACATGCAATTTCCTGCAATATAGAGCCTTCAATCTTGACCAATAAAGCTGCTCTTTTCACTATAAAACTCAGTTTATATTGCAGTATGATAGCCAATTACTATAATAATAATATATTATACTGTATATACACTGTATATTGATTTTTCGCTCATTCATTTTTATTAAATCAATCTCCTTTCAAATAGGCCAAGTTTTTAATAAGAAAGAGAAAAAAGATATATTTCCATTACCTGTAAATCTTGTGTCTCTTTCTCTCCTTCTCTGCCTCCTCCCTGAGTCTGCAGTGCACAATCATGACATCGATCTAAAAAAAAAAAAAAAAAAAAGGAAAAAAAAGAATGGCGGCCCCTCGTCACTATAGGCCCACGGGCCGCGGCCGTCGTTAATCCGGCCCTGCTCATCTGCCATATAGATAGCGATAGCGTTAACGTTTGGAAATGAAGTCAACGTCATCCAGCTCACACCACATATCTAGATAACGTTAGCTAGCGGCTAGCACTAAAGCTAATGCCAACCAGAGAGGGAAACGTTATTATTATTTATTCGAGGAAACCGTATGACCAGATCGCAATTCGGGACCGTGAAACACTTTTATGTATTGCGTGGTAGAACCGTAGAAGTTCTACTACCACTCAATAGTAACTTATGTCTAACATAATCCTTTTATTTGAACAATTTACTGGAAAAGCCTGCCTGCCTGCCACCAATATTATGACACACTCTGTGGGCTTTGATATTTACACTGACTCCTGCAGCCAGACTGCAGCGCTGTGAGGCAGTGTGAGCAGGTCTACGCGCTGGAGATGGGAGGAACTGGATCAAACCATAATGGGGCAGGGGGGGGGGGGGGGGGGGGGGGTCGCAATCTTTGGAAACTTAAAAACGTGTTATTAAGTGTCATTGCGTATTATTAATTTGATTGAAATTACGTAGTTATGGTTAGATTTATATATTGGGGGGGGGGGGGTATATCATATTTTTCATATGATCAAAAAGTGGTGGAGCAAGATCATATCCTTGCTCCCCCAAGTTCAATAGTGGGAGAGCAGCTGCTCCGCGTGCTCGTAAGGCCAGGCGCCTATGTGTGTGTGTGTGTGTGTGTGTGTGTGTGTGTGTGTGTGTGTGTGTGTGTGTGTGTGTGTGTGTGTGTGTGTGTGTGTGTGTGTGTGTGTGTGTGTGTGTGTGTGTGTGTGTGTGTGCGTGTGTGTGTGTGTGCATGCTGCATAATACATGCATGTGAATGCTTTGACCTTCAGTGCTATTTGTTGAATCACATTATTCTGAAGAGGAATTGATCCATGAACCAACAGGATGAGCTCATTCAACCACAAACAGCGTCTTACTTGTTCTGTTTTTCCATGGTTTCAGGGCTGTAAATGTTATGATCAATGATGACACAAGAAGTTATGGTGATGCTGGGATGAATGTTACATGATGTAAAGACTGTTAGTGCTTAGAAGTGATGCTGCAATGCTGAAAATAATTTGAGGTAATGTGATACAGTAAGACATAACTTACTGATACCACTAGAGTTTGTGATCATTGTTATACATCGTTAGTGATTTGCTTCAAAACTAGGACTATGGGCGAGCTTCGAAGCAAAGTCTGACACCCCACTTAACCTGCACATGCACTGTGTAAGCGTAAGTTGAAGCAGGACAAGTGTGGCTGGCTGGCCAAGACAGCAACACTTTCCATAATGAAGCCCCTCAACTGCTCCGCTCTATGAATGGCAGCCAGAGGGGCCTCCAGTCCCTGAAGCAAATACAGACTTACTGTTCCTCTAGGACCTTCACTTCCTTCGTAAATGAATGAATGCAATGATGAAGGAGATGACGTGTCCCTTAGCTGCAACTACAGCAGGGGTGGCCAACCAGTCAGAGACTAAGAGCCACAAAAAAATGACTGTGGTACCACAAAGAGCCACACCATATACTAGCGTTTCTCAACCTTTTTTTTCAGTCACGACACCCTTCATGTGTTTATAGGTCTCACCCTCTGGCCTCTGAAGTTGCTAATGTCTTTTTTATTTGGGCCTCACAGGGTTAAAAGTACCCTGTGAGACCCACGGTTGCAAAATTACAAAATCACTTTTAGCCATTTAAAAAAATAATGTTTATTTAAAAAATGTTAAAGGGGAACTATTTTACTATTTCTTTCACTATTTGGGCACTTTTACACAATTCCTGTGAGTCTATGGAACACCTAGGTTTTTTTCAAAAAAAATGCATTGTTTTGTATTTCTAATCAAGTACTAAAAACCGCATTTTTCTACCTCAAGATCTTAAGCCGTTTTGAGGCTGGGCTCCAACCACTGTGTGGCCTGGTGCCAACTGCCACATCAACTGCCACATTATTATGCAGCTGAGAAATCTCTGACATCACAGATATGCACATTTTCAGATGACTCAGTTCAGTGAGGGTGAATATTGTGAGAGGAGAATTGGAAGAATTCGCCAATATGAGAATTAGAGACATATATCCTATTAATATAAGTCCACATAGCTAAGAAACAATGGTAAACACTGAAAAAAGCCATTTATAAGATAGTTCCCCTTTAAGCACATGTATAGTCAATTGGTCCTGTTGTTCAGCCTCACAATGCTATTTGATAGTAAATGTGTTTATATGTCCCACCCTCTGGCCTCTGAAGTTGCTAATTTCTTTTTAATTTGGGCCTCACAGGGTTAACCTCTTAAGCCCGAGATATACAGTAAAAGTGTATATTTTCAGCATTATGTTTGTTTACAAATTATTTTAACTGTTATTAGTGAAATATAAGATTATAGAAATCTCAGGGCATTGAGTCGGAAACCGGCGCATATTGACAGGAGGAAGTGGCACAGCCAAAAGTGAGTGTAGTCTTTTGAAGGAAGAGACTCAGGGCTTTCAAATTTCGAAAAACTACCCTACCCAGCTCACACCAGCCCCTGTCAATCATCTGACTTCTGGATTTACTTTTTAATTTCTCTTATTTTTTGGGATTATCTCCCACAAACCTGAACGTTATTGCCATAAAACAGAACGCAGTTAGTTTCTCTACCTTTCTGTGAACGTCTTGCAAAAAACGGTGTTGCAATATGATGAAGAATGGTGGAGAAATTTACATTATAAAAAAGATGGCAGAATTCAGTACTGTATCTACAAAACCTTCTGTTTAATCATCTTCCCTTTATTCATTTGCTTAGATTTTTCAGGTCTGGTCAATTTTAGCATGGTGTTATTTACAGTCAAAGATAATTTTTTTTTAAATAGAATTGATATTCTCCTTTGGTTCATTACAATTTACTCAAGCCTAGTAACAGACACACTATTTCTGACACTGATCCATATAATGTCCCTACATGTAGATTCAGATACCAAGAACATGCAAATGGACCATTTAAAAAAAAATTGTAAATGTTTATTCTACGTCCTTATGGAATGAGTGACATAAAAAAAAAAAAAAAAAAAAAAAAAAAAAAAATTAAAAAAATATTTTTTTTTTATTTTTTTTTATTTTTTTTTATGGATGGAAGAGCCGCACATTGACGGGCAAAGAGCCGCATGCGGCTCGCGAGCCGCGGGTTGGCCACCCCTGAACTACAGTAACAAGGGGACAGAGAAAAACACTGACGCCTTCGTGCACATGTCTTCCATGCTGTTACCTAAAGTCAGCACAGATGATAGAAAGACAGTTTGAGTAAAATGCGGTCTGACTGACCGCAGTGAAGTGGTTGGCTGGCCCATAACAGATCAGTGACTGATCCAATTTGTGAATGTTCTGTGTGTGCTTCATGTAACACGACAGTGCTCAGGCTGGACATAGTGAATGCATCTGTCCACCTTATTCTGAAGAGGAGGGGGTAGGAAATAGGGAGGCAACCAAATATGAATACATTATATAGACTGCACAGAAAATGCATCTTAACCCCTTAAGCCCGAGCGGTCCGGTACCGGTACGAGATTGATATCACGCCAAAAATTATATCAATACAGAATGTATTAATTAATGTTGCGTTTCTCAAATGTAGACCCTAACCCATAACAGCAGTCAAAGTGTATATTTTCAGCACTACGTTTGTTTACCAATGATTTTAAGTGTTATTAGCGAAATAAGAGTGTATAAATATTGCGGCACAACCCTGATAAAAACCTGATGAATTAGACATGAGGAAATTGTGCCGCCATTTTGGTTGTAGTCCTATGAGAAGAGACTACACTTCCCAGCTCACGACAGGCCCTGTCAATCATCTGACTTTTTTATTTATTGTTATTTTCAGTAAATAACCATTACCGTTATTATAAAAAAGTAACTGTACTTACAGTAGATTTCATTCACGGTTTTAGCTGCCCTTTCAGGGGCACCTGATGGTAGTAAATCCAGATTTAACTTAACAACCATTGGAAAGGGGAGATTCGGCCCGATCAATAGATGTGTGACTTGGCCATAATAAGGTCATTTATAGGCCTGGTATTCTATATAAACTTTTCAAAGAGATACAAATGTCATCCAAATGGGTGGCACAGTATTATTTTTAATAATGTGCGGATCCCTCTGAAAGTTTTGATCTGCTTGATTGTTTGTAGAAAGAAAGAGTGTTGTAAACAGTGAGTATATTCATGAATATACCACTGCGCTGGCTTTAGAATGTTGTAGAAAGTTTCAACTGCCATTCATCAAATGGAAACTGTGTCAACATGACCTACTCCGCAGATAACATTACGTTTGATTTAACATACCCGCTAACCATAAACGAGTGGATAGATAAAGAGGATGGGCCTACATCTACCGCTATTCAGAAAAACAGCATTATTAGACATGTCAATCCAACGAAAGACGCAATGAAATCAACAACACCAAGTCGACGGCCTGGGAATTGAACTGGCCCAATTCCCGGGAACTGTGCCAGAGTCACACCACTCAAAAAAAACAACCCTGAACCCCACCGCGATAGGCAACTATTGTCCTGTCGCTCTTCTCTCCTTCCTTTCTAAAACACTTGAATGTGCTGTATCCAACCAACTTACTGCTTATCTCTTACAGAATGAGCTCCTAGACCCTAATCAGTCAGGCTTCCGGACTGGCCACTCCACAGAAACAGCCCTCATTGCGGTCACAGAGGCACTTCACTTAGCAAAAGCAAAAGGCCTCTCCTCTGTCCTGATTCTCCTAGATCTATCTGCAGCCTTCGACACAGTCAATCATCAGATCCTCCTCGCAGCCCTCGCAGGAATGGGAGTGGCTGGCTCTGCGCTGACATGGCTGACATCATACCTCAATGACCGATCCTACCAAGTGTCATGGAGAAGGACCCTGTCGGCCACCTGCCCCCTGCGGACAGGTGTCCCCCAGGGCTTGGTCCTAGGACCCCTTCTCTTCTCTCTCTACACTAAATCACTGGGTAACATCATCACGTCTCATCATTGTTATGCCGATGATACTCAACTCTTCCTCTCCTTCCCTCCCTCAGATATCCACGTCTCTGAGCGGATCTCGGCCTGTCTGTCCGACATCTCCGCCTGGATGACGACCAACCACCTCAAACTGAACCTAAGCAAAAGAGAATTGCTCCACCTGCCGGCCAAATCAAATTGGGTTGATGTCGGTTTTGTTTCATCAATAAATGAGGCAGAATACACAGTGAATCCATCCTTTTTGTTTATTGCACTTGGTGCTGTTGCAAACAAATCCTGAATGAAATGCATCCTTAGCGAGGCAGTAAAGATGGCGGCTTTCTGCTTTTGTGCAGGAAGCTCCAACGTGTGACGCGTCTCTCTTCTGACCAATCAGTGGTCTGCAGTGTTTCACGTGACTTTTCTGGTACCACTTCTACCCAATAGGGTCGCTTGGAACCGAGTAGGGTATATCTGCAGAGCCGCAAGCCCAACGTCTGGGCGCTACTTTATTATTATTATAAAAAACAGCTGTGATGCGGTATTCAGCCTAACTCTGCGGTGGGCGTGATGCAACAGCGATACCGCGGTAATGCGGTTATCGCGGCAGCTCTAGCTGTGACTACGTCCCTGACCGCCAAGAACCTTGGTGTTGTCCTCGATGACCAGTTGAACTTCGCTCACATCACAGCGACAACCAGAACCTGCAGATTCCTCCTGAGCAACGTCAGAAGGATCCGCCCCTTCCTGACAAAATAAGCCACCCAACTCCTCGTCCAATCAACAGTCATCTCCCGCCTCGACTACTGCAATGCACTGCTTGCTGGCCTCCCGGCCACTGCCACCAAGCCTCTTCAACTCATTCAGAACGCAGCGACCCGCCTGATCTCAAACCTACCGAAGTCGGCCCATGTCACCCCACTCCTTAGGGACCTGCACTGGCTCCCCATTGCTGCACGAATCCGCTTCATGGCCCTCAACCTGGCATACCGTGCGGCAAAGGGAACCGCTCCCGCCTATCTCTGGTCAATGGTCTCTAACTACACACCCTCAAGACCCCTACGCTCTGCATCTTCTGGCCGTCTCAGACGCGTCTCTACAATTCGTAGCCGCATTTCTGCAGACCCCTCTCTGATTGGTTGAACTCCATTTTTGCAGACCCCTCCCATTTCTGCAGACCCCTCTCTGATTGGTTGAGCGAAGCCCCTCTCTGATTGGCCCCCCGCATGAGCCGAGACAGGCTCCTCTAGCCAGGAGTCGAAACTCCGTTAACTCCAGAGAGAGAGGCTGAACGCAATTTATACGCATGGAAGTATTGATTACGCCATAACGAATCATTAAAAGATATATACCGTTAACTGGAATATGTTGTGTGTGCCTTTACACATGTTGGATAGGATTATGTAATTGGTTTGTATAGCGTCGCGTATAACGTTATTTCGCGTGACTTCACGGTTTATTCACATTTCACAATTCATCGTCTTGTTTACATCAGGGTCCCCCATGTTCAATTCATGATAACATATATGACATACAGGTAGACAGATGGACAGTACTGCTACATCTAGACATTTATGATATACCAGATTTTGAACTTGTGGTAGGCCTAGACATTTTCAATTCATCGTCTTGTTTACATCAGGGTCCCCCATGTTCAATTCATGATAACATATATGACATACAGGTAGACAGATAGACAGTACTGCTACATCTAGACATTTATGACATACCAGATTTACAAATACAGTACTGTTTGTGATACAAAAAGAGTCCAGAAAAGAAAGGCTATACATTTGACGTAGAAACTGTACATTGGAGGAGGTTGGGTGGGTGGGGGGGACTATACATTGCTTCTTCTAAGTGTCTATGCTTTTTTTTGTCAGTATTTACTGGCTTTCAAAAAAATAACATCTTGTTGCTTGTGTGTTGAAGGACTTTTACCGAAGGGTTACACATATCATGTCTGCACGTACAGACGTGCGGTGAACCCATCCTGGACCTGCGTTGACCATACCTCTTTTGAGGCCACTGTGCGAATGACTCACCAGTCTGAGGAGGAGATCCTGGTGTGGGCAAGGTCGATGCAGGTCACCTGGAGAGTGGCCCATACATATATGTCATATATGTTATCATGAATTGAACATGGGGGACCCTGATGTAAACAAGACGATGAATTGAAAATGTCTAGGCCTACCACAAGTTCAAAATCTGGTATGTCATAAATGTCTAGATGTAGCAGTACTGTCCATCTGTCTACCTGTATGTCATATATGTTATCATGAATTGAACATGGGGGACCCTGATGTAAACAAGACGATGAATTGAAAATGTCTAGGCCTACCACAAGTTCAAAATCTGGTATGTCATAAATGTCTAGATGTAGCAGTACTGTCCATCTGTCTACCTGTATGTCATATATGTTATCATGAATTGAACATGGGGGACCCTGATGTAAACAAGACGATGAATTGAAAATGTCTAGGCCTACCACAAGTTCAAAATCTGGTATGTCATAAATGTCTAAATGTAGCAGTACTGTCCATCTGTCTACCTGTATGTCATATATGTTATCATGAATTGAACATGGGGGACCCTGATGTAAACAAGATGATGAATTGAAAATGTCTAGGCTAATAAACAACTTGTGACAAATAACTCTTGACTTGACCACCAGCCTCTCTCTCTTAAGGCATTAACTGGGTTAATTAATCTAAATGTTATATTGTAACTGTCTAGTTATTGATTGATTGAATTGATTGAAAACTTTATTAACAGATTGCAGAATGGGTATACAGTACACAGTACAGCTCAATACATACAATTGTTAAGGGAATGCAGACCCCAGAGAAAGACTTTCGTCTTGTTTACATCAGGGTCCCCCATTTTCAATTCATCGTAACATATGACATACAGATAGACAACTGGGTTAATCTAAATGTTACATTGTACAGTAAGTGGGGAGTGTAAACAAGTTGACCGCTGGCTGTGTTGTGAAATGTGAATAAACCGTGAAGTCACGCGAAATAACGTTATACGCGACGCTATACAAACCAATTACATAATCCTATCCAACATGTGTAAAGGCACACACAACATATTCCAGTTAACGGTATATTTTTTTACTGATTCGTTATGGCGTAATCAATACTTCCATGCGTATAAATTGCGTTCAGCCTCTCTCTCTGGAGTTAACGGAGTTTCGACTCCTGGCTAGAGGAGCTTGTCTCGGCTCATGCGGGGGGCCAATCAGAGAGGGGCTTCGCTCAACCAATCAGAGAGGGGTCTGCAGAAATGGGAGGGGTCTGCAAAAATAGAGTTCAACCAATCAGAGAGGGGTCTGCAGAAATGCGGCTACGAATTGTAGAGACGCGTCTCAGACACACTCCTATCCGAGCTCCGGGAGGGTCATCAAGGAGAACCTGCCTTTTCTCAGTCCTTGCCCCACAATGGTGGAATGAACTACCCACCCCAGTTAGGACAGCCGAAACCTGTCCAATCTTTTGCAGCCGACTAAAGACGCACTTCTTCAACCACTATCTGAAATAATAATAACAAAAATAAAACTAAAAAAGAAATCTAACTCTAACTAACCTTACTGTCATGCACCTTACTGTCCTAATAAACAAACCTACACTTTGATGAACATTGTTACTCAGCTGATAGAGTTGTGCCCTTCCTGATGACTTGTCGTACAGAACTTGTAAGTCGCTTTGGATAAAAGCGTCAGCTAAATGACTAAATGTAAATGACTTTCTCCGACTTTCGCTTGCATTAGACTAATACGTCATTAGTTTGTATTGCCAAGCTTGTTGATATATTCATGACATACCACAGCTTCTCGTGTATTATTGCTTAATTGAACCCCATATTTCAATCAAATCGGAAATTACAAAAGCTGTCTATGTATTTCCTGGGATAGCCTCCTCCTGACCCTCCTCCTGGCCCTTCTGAAAGCCGCTATGTAGCCCAAGAGAGCCCAAGAGGAAAAGGAGGGGTACCTCTGCTTGCCCTGTGCTCGAGGCACCGAGGGTGGCGGGCCCCTTGATAAACTCCACTTACCTCTTTCCAACAATTATTATTTGATTATTTCTGTCTTTTCTATACATCACTACTCCTTCTTTCACTCATTCCTGCCTCTTCAACTTCAACTTCCTATCTTTCCTTTTTCTCTCCCCCAAAGTCAAAACCTACAGTACAATAATATATTTCAGTACACATCATCAGTACAATCATATTAGTCAGGACAGAAGCAATGAGCTGAACTGAGATCTCCACTGCTAGATGGTCTGAGTGGTGGAGCAAGAGCCTCGACATGACTGACGGAGAATGACAGTGATGTCATTACTCTGTGAGTGAAGCTGCACTGCTTTCTCCATCTCCTTCCTTTGGTTCAGTCCTCTATTCTGACGAAATCTGTTATATTCTGATTGGAATTGATGGGAGGATCAGATGAAAACTCAGAGGAGATGGGATATGATCCAAATGTGGTTTGTATTTTATTCTTTGTCTCTGTATAGAAGAGCTGTCTCCTATAGCAGATGCATATCAGCAGGAGGGGGATAGAAATCCATTATATTCGCTCAATATTGCTTTCCATGTCTTGCCTCTTAAGGTAAAGGAGATTAGGACTGAAGAGTTGTGAGTGTGTGTGTGTGTGTGTGTGTGTGTGCGGGTGAATGGGACCGGCATTCCCCCAGTGCACCTGCATTTGTCTGAGAAGAGTGCAGATGTGTGTGTATTACTGTGTGTGTTCTAGGGCTGACCTCGACTAGTCTGTCTGTCTGTCTGTCTGTCAGTCTGTCTGTCTGTCTGTCTGTCTGTCTGTCTGTCTGTCTGTCTGTCTGTCTGTCTGTCTGTCTGTCTGTCTGTCTGTCTGTCTGTCTGTCTGTCTGTCTGTCTGTCTGTCTGTCTGTCTGTCTGTCTGTCTGTCTGTCTGTCTGTCTGTCTGTATGTCTGTCTGTCTGTCTGTCTGTCTGTCTGTCTGTCTGTCTGTCTGTCTGTCTGTCTGTCTGTCTGTCTGTCTGTCTGTCTGTCTGTCTGTCCGTCCGTCCGTCCGTCCGTCCGTCCGTCCGTCCGTCCGTCAGTCCGTCGCAACACTTTTACAAGCCAAGGCCCATATAAATGGTAAGATGCTTGCCCCTTTTACTGGCTGGGTGTGGCTGCACGTTTTGACAAATGAAGGCCGGTCTCAATTAGATAGCGGGTTTACATTAATTGTTTATCTGGTTGTCATTGATGCTGTGAAGCAGTTTATATATATGTTTTTTTTTTTACTTGCATTCAAAGTCACAAAGTCACATTTGCTGATTGCCATGACGGCACAGAGAAATAAGTATGATCTGCTCTGTGTGTCTCTGGCTGCAAGGTTCCTTCTAGCGCCCTTAGCTCATCTGCTCTCTGTGTCTCATGCAGTGCAACTCTGGGAGAAAAGGCTTTGAGCAGCAAGCTGGAGTGTGGAGCTCAGAGAAAACTATACGCCTTCCTGCACACTATTAGATACCTTGTTTTAAAGCCAAACACATGAGCTATTCTTGTAGGCATGCCTTTGGCTGTATTAGATAGTTATTTGTGCAGAACTAGTGATGTTCATAGATCCTTGCATTCTCAATTAGGGCAAAGGTGTAGGGATGCTGGGCCGACAGTGGCTCTGGAGGTAGAGCAGTCGTCTGGTAATCCGGAGGTTCCCGGTTTGATTCCCATTCCTCCCGGGCAGCACGCCAAAGTGTCCTTGAGCAAGACACTTAACTCCTAACTGCTCCCGTTTAGCAGGTTGGCAGCTTGCCTGGTTGCCTCCGCCATCGGTGTGTGAGTGAATGTGGGAACGTGAGGAACAAATTGTAAAGTGCTTTATATAAATGCACCATTTACCAGCCATTTTCAGTACAACATATTTGGTGGAAAAACCATACATACATGTAAGCCGTTTGTGGGATTTCTTTATTCAACTATAATTACCTTCAACTTCTTCTTTTTAATCTTCTGAGTCGAAACGGTTGACACTCCACACAGGTGTGATAAACCTGCCATTACTTTCTTTCTTTTTTTTATCCACTTTTTCTCCCATCCCAATTTCGTATTTCCAATTCATCCCTCCCCGGTCTTGAACGTTGCTGACTATGCCTCCCACTGGTCGGCTGTAGTGAGGATAGAAGCCTTGCATCACGTGTCCCCTCCGGTACACGAGGAGGCAGCCTGTCGCATCTTTTCACCGCAGCAGCTCGAACTCTCAGTGGCGAGGAGTAACGCGCTCGAGGCTCACGCTGCCCCCGATACTTCCTGTTTCCGCCGCACCGGCGTCACCCAACCGACCTGTAGGAGTCGCTGTACACAACGTCCAATCCCCACCCACCGGCTTTCCCACCCTCTAACACTGCCAATTGTGTTAGTATGACGACCGGCCAAGCCGGTAGCAATGCAGAGAGCTGGGCTCGATACCTGCATCTCCTGCGTTAGTGGCGAGCGCCTTGCCCACTGCACCACTCAGCTGCCCCTGCCATTACTTTCTTGACTGCACAACTTCACAATTAAAGCAATTAAAGTTATGTGTTGTATTACAGAAATGTATTAGTTTAGTTTAGTTTATTTTTTGCACAGTATAAAAACAAGATACAAGTACCCAGAAGGTTTATAAGAAACCTCCACCTATAATAATAAACACAATTATATTACATAATAAGTTGGAAAACAAGATCAATGTAAGGACCTTGTGGGAGTGTGTGATAGTAAGAAGTAAGTATGAGTAAGTGTGTGTGTGTGCACTAAGGCTGACCCCTATTAGTCGATTAGTCGACTAATCGGTTGAAAGGAGCCGTAGTCGACTGCCAACCTCTTAGTCGAATACAAAAAATATTTTTGTATCATTCTTTCCAAAAGAAAAGAGGCCTAGAAGCGTGGCTAATGCTAATGGCACGCATACCAGAGGCTAACTGCCTACGAAAACAGGGACAGAGGCACTGAAAGAGGATTTCACCCATCTAATGAACACACTAGACTAGACAAATATCAAGATGTATCCATCAGTGGACCAATTGCATGCTTTTGCAGAGGACAAGAAGCCTTCAGTCGACTCCTCAGACATTAAGCACCCCCACAGCCCAAATGGAATGATACAAAAAAAAAGATATATATATATATTATATATATATATATACATAATTTTTTTAGTCGACTAACAGCTAATTTTGGCCAATCATAGTCGACTATCCAAATCCTTAGTCGGGGACAGCCCTAGTGTGCACACACACGCATGTGTGAGGATGAGTGAGAGTGAGTGTAAGTAAATACATGTGTAAGTTCAAATACAATACACTGATTACAATACACAAGTTACAATACACTGTTACAATATAATAATCAGATGTTCCTTCAAACCTTTTCTGTTTTTTTTGCCAGATCGAGAATTCCATAATTTCACACCTCTATATTAAATAGAAAATGTACCTCTGCATGTAAAACATTTTGGAAGATGAAGATGTAAAGATTGACGAGTAGAGTATGAGTGGGACAAATACTTGTTTTAAACGTTTTTAAATTGTACAGGAATGTTCCCTTCACAATGAATCTTATAAATAAAAAGACATATTTGAAAAATATTTCTATTATAGATATTTAGAATCTGAAGTTTCTGAAATAGGCCAGATGAGGCACGAGATGCGATCCTAACAAAGCATTTCTGGAGGACTAATATTTTGTGGAGACTAGTGAAAGTGTTTGCCCATACTAAAATTACAGTAAGAAAGATAAGGATAAATTAGGCTATGATAAAGAGTAAGAAGACAGCTAGTGGTAACAAGGTGGCTAATTGTCCTTATTATGCCAATAGATAGGTCTGCTTCAACATCTGGTCCCGGCTCTTCATCTGGTCCCGGTTCTGCGTCTGGTCCAGTTCTATGTCTGGTACAGTTCTACGTTGTGGTCTGCGCCGTGGTCTACGCTGTGGTCTGCACCGAGGTCTACGCCTGGAGAGACCCCCGTCCAGGACCCTGCGTCCGGTCCCGAGGTCTGTGCCTGGAGGGACCCCCGTCCGGGGTCCAACTCCGGGGCTGTCGCCCTCGCCCCTCTGCTCCGGCTCCCCTAGTCCGGTCCCGAGGTCTGTGCCTGGAGAGACCCCGTCCAGGGTCCTACTCCGGGGCTGTCACCCTCACCCCTCTGTCCCCGTGTCCAGCCCCCCTCATCGGCCTTCTGTCCCCGTGGCCAGCCTCCCTCACCGGGCCTCTGTCCATGTTTCCGGCCCCCCTCACCAGGCCTCTGTCCCTGTGTCAAGCCTCCCTCACCGGGCCTCTGTCCCCGTGTCCAGCCTCCCTCACCGGGCCTCTGTCGACGTTTCCGGCCCCCCTCGTCTGGCCTCTGTCCCAGTGTCCAGCCCCCCTCACCGGGCCTCTGTCCCCGTGTCCAGCCCCCCTCTCCGGGCCTCTGTCCCTGTCTCCAGCCCCCCTCAACGTTTCCAGCCCCCCTCTCCGGGCCTCTGTCCCTGTTTCCAGCCCCCTTCTCCGGGCCTCTGTCCCTGTGTCCAGCCCCCCTCTCCGGGCCTCTGTCCCCGTATCCGCCTCCCTCTCCAGTCCCCCTGATCCCGTTCGCCCTTCTCCGGGCTCTCCTCTGGTCCTGTTCCCCGGCCCCCTGCTTCTATGCCCCTCCGGGATTATTTTCTCCGCCCCCCCAGCTCCAGTTCTCCCTGTCCTTGTCCCCAGTTTTTTCCGGGGTCCCAGCCCCCCACCTTGCCCGTTCCCGGACGATATTTCGGGTCGTCTGGAAGCTTCAGTTCAGTTCAGTTCAGTTCAGTTATTTTTTATTTCAGGCTTTGGACACATAACATCATTCCTTAAATCACCAAAGTTTTACCAGCTGCTATTGCAGCATTGTCCAATTGTCCGAAAAGGGCTAGGGAGAATCACTAGGCTTGTCGGGCCCTACCCCTGAAGACTTACGTTTCATTATTATAATTTTTTTTCATTTACATACATACATATTAGATACATATAGTACACATTACAGTACACACATATAGTACACATTAGAGTACACATTACAGTATAGTATACCTGCAGTATATAATAGTATATATAATAGTATATAGTGCATAATAGTGTATACAGCACATATATAATGTGATGTGAGATATATAGTACATGATATATACAATATAATATAGTACCATAATATAATAGTATATACTGCAAATATAGTTCAATATAATATACAAATGAATTATAATATGATTATATAATGTGATATGATATAGCGTACAATACAGTATCATACATATTTTTTTTCTTTTTTTTATATGCAATTAAAAGTGCTTAAGAGTGCTGCATATTTTTTGCAATTTTTTTATCAAACATTTTCAAGTATTAACATCACTAACATGTCACAAAAGCATGTATAATGTATATTATCATCAATATGTTAGTTTAGCAATAGGTTAAAAGTGCCATTAGATAGTTTTAAGTTTTCGATTTTCGTTCGTCTATCCAAGCCGGAAACGGAAATGGAAAATTCGAACCATGGGAATTGTAGTCTTTTTGTGGCCATTTTGTAGAGGACATGCATAGCTGTCGACCAGCGTTGGCATTTTTCCGAACTACACTTCCTGTCACATACTGTGGGGGTTCAAAGTTCAGCGTTCTGAATGAATCATATCAATAACTGTTATGATTCGCGATAATAAGCCACAAAAGGTAAAGTTTTTGACAAATATTGAAACACAGTTAGTTTCTCCTCCCTATTGTTAGCATGTAGGAACAATTAGATCTGAAATTAGTTTCAAAATGGTTGCACTGTGGGGAAAATAAAAAAGTACACTAGATTACAGTAGATATCATTATTTGTTCTTATGCACGCCTGGTGATACTAAATCCAAATTGAACTCGGTCATTTGAAAGATAATATATGTATATATATATATAAATGTGCGAATTGGCTATAATAAGGTAATGTATAAGCATCTATTCTATATTCTATAATAATATTTCAAATTGCATTGGTCCGGATGGGAGAATTCAGTACTGTATCTACAGAACCTTCGGTATTATCATCTTCCCTTTATAGATTTCCTTAGATTTGTTGTACACATGATCTCAAGAGGGTACTGAACGAGATCAGTGGCAGTTTTTTAAGTTTGGTCATGATTATCATGGTGTTATTCACTGTCAAAGATGCAAAGAAAAATCATAATTCATATTCTCTTTTGTTTCATCACAATTTAAGCAAGCCTAGTAATAGACAGAATATTTCTGTCACTCTGAATACATTCCCTGAGGTCCATAGATGTGCATAGATACAAAGAATATGCAAATAGCCCTTGTAGAAGTGGAGCAATATTCCATTTACCTAGGTAAATATTTTATGCAGATTTTCACATTGTGTGGAACAGGTTAAAGCTCTTCTTCCCTTCTGTACCTATCAAAAATAGATTTTTTTAGTCTAGATTTGAATTGATTTATGTTTTCACAATATTTTAGTTCATCCTCTATCCCAGGGGTTCTCAACCTTTCTGCTGCCAATGTAACCAGGTCAATTGAACATTGTTTATTATTATTATTTAAGGTTTGAAATGTCACCAAATCCTGTTATGTCTCCAAGTGGTTACTATTGTTTATTATTTTATTAAGGGTTGAAATGTTATCAAATCCTGTTTACAAATGTCTCCAAGTGGTTATTATTATTTATTATTTCTTTATACCAAAGGCATTTTTATTTGAACGTAACTTGGAAAGTTCACGTTCAAGAGTGTAGCACTTCCGGGTCAGGTATGCGCGCGTGTTAAGAGCAACCTTCCGGTTTGGGTTCAGTTTACGACACAAACTCAACGTGGAGGTATGTGTATTACTGTGGCGCGCCGCACTATTGTGTTTCATACTGTTGTGTATATATTTTATATAAGACTTGAATGTTGATAGATAATAATTACTTGATAGTGTTGGTACGAACGGTGTGGTTATATAATATGCACAATTGAAGGTCTTAGTCGGTGTATTTCACCGAGGCAATATAGTTAACTAGTGTTCTCTGTCCACAGACATGACTGAGAGAACATGTGTTGACGCTGTTTCCTTTTGTGTATTCGCCATTCGTTCTACACAGGTGGTCTCCATTGCAGATTCACCAATAAATGATTGAAAGTGTCCACGTGTGCCGACTCATCCCTAAGCCTCACACCACAGAACACAACGCAGAAAGAATTCACGGGCAGAACGTCCGTTACACCAAGGCACCCCTGTGTTCAATAAAATATTCCAGAGCACCCCTACATATGATAAAGACTTTTCCGGTCCTGTCTTTTTTGCTACAATGATGACAAAAGTGCTTGCTTTCAAAATAATGTTTATTTAAGAAACCGGGAAACACATTTGTGTGTATATGCAGGCTATATAATGCATTATTAACAGGTGTTTCAGGTCTAAATGGCTTAGTACTGTTGACATTACACTGCTTGTAGTAGTAAATCAAATAGCATATTTCTTTAAATAAAATTACAGAACATTATCACTAAAGTGCTATCTGTTGCAGCTGCACACTTATCCATAAAAATTGCATATTTGGATAAGTGTGACCATTTCTCAAAAACTGAAAATCATGTATTTTTTTTTAAATACAGAAAAGGATCACTAAAGTGCTATCTGTTGCAGCTGCACTTATCTCCATACAAATAGCATATTTGGATAAGTTTGACCATTTCTCAAAAACAGAAAATCATGTATTTTTTTTTAAATACAGAAAAGGATCACCAAGTTACCATTTCTCAAAAATATATAAATAAATACAGAAAATAAGCACTCGTTCACTCAGTGGACATTTCTAGCTCAATGCGAGGTCTGCTGCTGTTGGCTAATAATACGGTCAATACGTGGGGAGATCTTTGAGATGGCAACACGCATGTCATCCTCAAGGCTCAACTTGGCCCTACATTTTGTTTTCAGAGCTGTCATGGATGAAAAGCCAGCTTCACACAGATATGTGGTGCTGAATGGTATCAACACCTTAACTGCTGCATCATGAGATACTTGGTACTCAGCACCACACTCTGAAACTAGCTCTCCAGGTGGTATCAGATGAGATTTCAATGAGTTCTTCCAAGAGTTTGGATGGAGATGTGTCAGGAAGCTTTGTCTCAATGTTGTCTAACGTTTTTTTTCTATCAAGACTCCAGAGTAACTTGGTGATCCTTTTCTGTGTTTTATTAAATAATGATTTTCAGATTTTGAGAAATGGTCAAACTTATCCAAATATGGTATTTTCATGGAAAACAGTGCAGCTGCAACAGATAGCACTTTAGTGATAATTTTCTGTGATCCAAAAAGAATAAAAAAAAATATATATAAATATATATTTTTTTAATCTCAAGGCACCCCTGGCAGCTCTCTGCGGCACCCTAGTTGAGAACCGCTGCTCTAGCCCATTCCACAGGGTGATACACATTATTTTCAGGTTGATTTTCATCACAGGTTTTTTGAAGTTCAATGGTCCTCTGAGGTTGTATCCCCCCTCTTTATCCAGAAATGTGCTTCTTACATTTACCGGTAATTGATTATTTCCTGCTTTGTACATAACTTGCAAAGCCTCCCGTCTGGGGGGGGGGTACTATTTACAATCCGTTTCTCGCCTCCATCCGAAGTCCCTTCATGAACAATCATCTGCCCCCCTCTGGCCTCATGAACGAAAGGTTATGACTATAACCTAGTTATATGAGTACTGGCTGAGCATCTTGCTCTTCGCCATACCGAGATATATCCTTATCTCCAGTACCTACTGTACTTCATTAACGAAAACAATGCACCCATGCACTTGACCAGGCCCCGCCCCAGTGTCCCTCTATAAGACACCCGACATGGTCATACTCGCCCTTCCTCTGGAAAAAGTTTCCATCATAGAAAACCCAACCAAGGGACCTCAGGGCGCGCTAAGAGCGAGACGCTCAGCCAGTACTCATATAACTAGGTTATAGTCATAACCTTTCGTTATATAGCGTACTGGCCTTGCGTCTCGCTCTTCGCCATACCGAGATATGGGGCAGAGCAGACGCGTGGCCCGACAAATGTACCCCCTGAGGACCCGCAAGCCCTACCACCAGGGGGGAGGGGAGTCTTGTCCACCCGCCCTTCCTAGTGAAGAGGGTGCGGCAGTCAACACCACCAAAGTGTGAAAAAAGAGGGAACTAGAGACCCCTAAAAACGCACAGCACAGGCGGGACCACGTGTGACACATCACCCCGTGGCATACACCCACACACCCCTGCTAACCCACCGAAAGGCGGGACGCAGGGGAGGTCCCAGACCTCAGAACCGCCTGGGAGACAGAACCCCCAGTCATGTCCATGAGGTAAAACCTAACGAAGGGACCCGGGGAGGACCAGGAGGCCGCAGCACAGATGTCCTCCACCGAGGTCCCCCCTAACAAGGCGGCAGAGGCCGCCACTCCACGAGTGGAGTGCGCCCTGACACCCCCAGGGGGGGCCAGTCCAGCCAACATGTAGCAAAGGGCAATGCCCACGCACAACCAATGTGACAGGCGCTGTTTGGACAGTGCCTTACCAGCGCGAGAGCCACCGTAACAAACAAAGAGCTGATCGGTAGCCCTGAAGTCCTGAGTCCGACTGAGGTAAACCCCCAAAGCCCGGACGGGACACGACAGATGAAGGTTCGCCTCTAACTCACCAGCGTGAGGAGGCGGATGAAACGCCTGAACCACAATATCCCTGGAGCGAAAAGAGCTCCGGATATTCTTTGGCACGAAGACTGGATTAGGCCTCAGAGTCGCACCGCTATTGACACAAATAGACAAGCACTCAGGCCGCACCGAGAGAGCACACAGCTCACCCACGCGCTTAGCGGACGTGATGGCCGGCAGGAATGCAGTCTTGAAGACAGCTGTTCCAAAGACACCTGCTCAAGAGGCTCAGATAACCGGCCGAGGACCAGTTGGAGGTCCCAACCCGGAGACAGAGAACGTTCCACCGGCTTAAGACGCAGAGCGCCAAGCAGGAAACACTTCACAAGAGGATGGCTGAACAACATAACGCCCTCAAACCCCACATGACAAGAGGATATAGCCGCATCATATACACTCACCGTCGAAGCCGACAGTCTCCCCAAAATAGACTGAAGGAAGGAAAGGACAGCGTCCAGGGGGCAGGACACCGGGTCCAAGCCCCCCACTCTAAACCACTCTTGGAAAATACGCCACCTACCCGCCTAAGCCGTGGTAGAGGACGGAGCGCGCGCGTGCCGGATAGCGTTAACCACAGAATAGCCAAGACGCATCCCCACCAATTCACACTGACAGCAGCCAAGCCTAGAGGCTGCCCCAGAACAGGAAGGCAGAACAGAGTTCCGCATGCCTGAGAGAGGGCCCGCGGTGACCACAGAACAGGCCACGGCGGGACCACACAGAGCTGAATCAGGGACGGGGACCAAACACCTGAGCCCCGGCCTGGCACGACCAGGACCAAGTCCTGCGCTCCCGACGTACCTGCCCCAACAGCTGAGCTATCAGGTGTAAGGGGGCGGAAAGCGTACAGAATCCCGGACGGCCACGGAATCGGTCCCAGACCTGCCCGACAGGATGTTGTCCATCCTGATCAAAACACCGTTTGAGGACCAGAAGGACTGCCTTCAATTCCAACACATTGAATGTAGCGCAGACCGGGCAGCATGGTCTTGCCAGCTGCCCCCTACTGCGTTGGCCCGACATGTCCCCCCCCAGTGAGGGAGGCGTCGGTGAAGACCGTGACGTGTGACAGACTGCTGCCCAGAGGGTGAGGTCCCCCAGTACTGACATGGGAACCTTAGCCGCTTCCACTTGCCTCTCACCGGGTCTATTTCCATACTGGAAAACCAGCTCTGTATCCTCCTCATGAGGTGAAGAGGAGGCCAAGAGGGACCATACCGAGCAGGCGCATCACAGACAGCGCCGTAACCGCCCTAGGACGGAACCTCCCTAGCGTGCCGAGAACACCCACTCGCCGCCGCTCTGAGAGGGATGCCCATATAGACCTTGAGCTTAGAATAAGCCCAAGTAGGGCGGTTAGGTGGCGTAGCGGAGATTGCGTTCGTCACCAACCCCGGAGCTGTGAGCTGGATTCGCCTGTTCGAATCCAGCTCACAGCTCCGGGGTTGTCACCAGCTTGGCTGGCCGTTCACACTAATACAATTGGCTGTATTAGAGGGTGGGAGAAGCTGGCGGGGTGGGTCCGGGTCGTTGTAAACAGCGACTCCTACAGTTCGGTCGGGGCGCCTGCTAAGCGCGGATAGGACCTGAGTGGGATAATGTGATCCTTCCACACGCTACGCCCTCTCAGGGAGGATCCGCGCTGCCAGGTGAAAAGAAGCGGTTGATTGGCTGGACGTGTGTCGGAGGAAGCACGTGATAGCCTCCACTCTCCCAGATGATCTGACTGTGGGGGGTGCGCAGCGACCAGGAAGGGGATTGGGAATTGGCATACGACTAACATTGGGATGGGAGAAAATCGGAGGAAAAATGGAGGGGGAAAAAGATAATAATAAAAAAAAAAACGAATAAGACCAAGTACTCCACCCGTTGACTGGGAAGATGAGTACTCTACTTCCAGTCTACAGCAATACCCAGGCTGGTGAGGAATTCCACCACCTGCCTGGTATGAGACCTGACGATCTACCCTGACCGCCAAGGACCAGAACCCCCGACCACGCAGAGGCCCCAGTGCGGTCTCCACGCACTTGGTGAAGATGCGGGGAGCCAGAGAATAGCCGAACGGCAGCCTCTGGTACTCATACGCTAAACGCTGCAAAGGAAGCGTAGGTAAGCCCTAGGATGGAAGATCAGGGATGCGAATACGCATCCTACAGGTCTATGGAGGAGAAGCAGGCCCCCACCTGACAGCGTTCAACAGGTGGGAGACGGTCAAAATGCTGAACATTCCATGGGACAGGTCCAGCATGGGTCTGACACCCCCCCTCCCAATTTCTCAGGCACCAGAGAATACCGTGAGGAAACATAACGCATCGCGTCCTCCTTTGGGACCACAAAGATGGCTTGCTTCGCCCACAGAGATTGGATCTTGTTGGCCAGAGCTGTCACTGCTGGTGACCCTGACAATAGGGTCTGTACCAAACCTGAAAACGGGTGGGGTTGTGTAAAGACAAGTCCCCGCCTCAGCATTCTCTCCATCCACCTCGACATATGGCACTGCTGTAGCCATATGTGATGATAATCCCAAGCGCACCCGCCGCCACTTGGCGCTGGTCCGCCAGAAACCGTAGATAGACGGCCCGGTCCCACCCGCTGTGCGTAGCCAACCCTGGACCCGCTAACCGTGCGAGCAGAGCGTTCCGTGGAGTCGGGACATCGGACCCTGACACTACCCACGAGGCAATCGCACCCAAGGGGGGACCCCGACAGAAAGGGTCGGTTTGATACAGGAGAAGCTGACATCATACTAGGTGACAAAAGCTCCCCCAATGAACACCCCTCCAGCATGGACTGCTGAGGAATTGTGCTACAGCTGGACATGCAAGGTGTGAGGCCCCCACACTGCCTGATAGGGTGGGTTCCTACACACCGTAGCCCTGCAGTGATATTACTACCACCCAAATCACGCGCGCCTGCCAGACCACTGCCGGTCTTCCGGGAGTGGGAGGCACTAACGTGATACCCGGCCTGGCGAAGGCGAGGTCGGGGGAACCCGCACTGTTTGCCTCAAGAGGTCTCGAGCCCCCCTGCTGACACCCTTTGTAGTTGACAGATGTAACACCAGGCTCAACCAAACACAGACGCAGAACGTGTGGCGTGGGAGCCGCTTGGCAGCACATCATTCTCACGGACAGACCCAGTTTCAGCCATCAACTGGGTGTCAGCCCCTGTCCCCATGACAAGCGAAACGTGGGGCCACTTGCGCTTCATTGAAGACACGTGACCCGCAACCAAAGGAAACAAATCAGAGCCCTTATCCCGCTGGTGTTGGGGGGGGGAGTGACCGGAGAGCGAGCTGCACACAGCTAGACGGTGATGGTTTTTCAGGGCGTGCTCATCTAATGTAGCCGATCCCTCAGCCGCCAAGGCTGTCGGCCTTGCGGTCACCTGTTGACGTTGTGCCCAGGGTACCTCAGGCGGGGGAAACATGGCCGCTGGTTGAGGGCCTCGTCACAGCCGCTGGCGAGGCCGTGCTCTCACCTCTGGCTGCGCGGTGTGAGGCGGTGTGGGGCCTAGGTCAAATACCGCCTGCGCTCCTGCGGAAAGACCAAAGTCCCTCTGCGGAGAGGGGAGCCCTGAGGAGGGAAAAAACTTCTCACCCCCTCAAAGGGAGACTGATCCAACCAAGATGTTTGTAAACAAGCGTCCTAGCCCTCCCTGCGGTTATAGCTTGCGGCTAGGTCAAAGCTAATAACGTCAAAACCTCGCACAATGTTTCAACGTCGGCTGGCCTTCAAGGCCCCGCCACCTGACACCATTTTTGACAGAAAAAACAGCAATTCGAACAATGTTACTAACCGCTGCTAATTCTATACCGTGGTGGTATAGGCTTAACAGCCCACCTGCCGGGCCGACTCACCTCATGGCGTTGGCCGGGCGGGGGAACCGTTCCAACATGCCAGAGGCAAAGGACTGATGCCACCTGCTTCACAAGCACAGAGCACCAGTGGTGGTTGCAAATGAATGAAATGAAATGAATGAAATGAACTAAAACTCCACTAACACACTGCAGAATGGGCTAGCCCATACACACAATGTTAAGGGGATGCAGACCAGAGAAACACCAGTCCCGCACACAATTCATAGATTCACAAAAAGTACACCAGCCCTAGGCCTCAGCCCATTCACCCATGAAAAAGGTAAACAAGCCCCCGTCAAAACTCCCAACAGTAGACACCGATTGACTGTCAGCATGAATGGTTAAGAGGAGGGAAGACCTTTTTAAAAAGACAGCCCTCAGCGGGGAATCAAAAGAACAGTAACCCAGCATTGTAGCATAGCATTAGCTGCGCGCTCCAGGATAGCCGGGAAAACGACAACGTTTACCCAGATATCCTTCCCCTTGCGCCAATACACAACTCGGTTGTCTCACGGGACAACGAGCAGTATCACTAACGCCAGCATTGTTATGCCTGGTGGTGCAGGCCCTACCTGGGCGCGACCTAGCCACGGCAGCTAGCCGCCGCGCGACGTCCCTCGATCCGCTGTCAGAAGACAAGGAAACCCCAGGACAGGCCCGATGCGCTGTTAGAATGTGCCGAGAAGATTCCAGGGGCTGGAAAATCTCCGGCGAAAACCCAACATTGTTCAATTTCTCTCTGCATTTCATAACAACTAGTTCATGGAGTGCACTGCAGCATCCATGATGGAAACGAAAAAAAGAGGAAGGGCGAGTATGACCATGTCCGGTGTCTTATAGAAGGACACTGGGGCGGGGCCTGGTCAAGTGCATGGGTGCATTGTTTTCATTAATGAAGTACAGTAGGTACTGGAGATAAGGATATATCTCGGTATGGTGAAGAGCGAGACGCGAGGCCAGTACGCTATATAACAGTGTTCCTCTGATGCCCTTCTCCACCCACGGACTCATAAACAATCCTCTGCTGCCATCTAGCGGGCAACTGCCGCTACTAACTCTGTTGGTCTATATCATTCATTTGTGCCTAGTATGGTCTGCAATCATTAATGTACTTTCTGTCATGTTGTCATCCCCTGCATTCCCGTACCTGCTGTGCCCCATCATCTAGTCCTGTGTTCTCCCCACTATGTTTGTATTGTGATCTAGTCTAGTGTTGTCTCAGTGTGTGTGTATTGTATTCGGTCCAGTCATGTATTCTAGTCTGTCCGTGTCTCCCCCAGCTGTGGCCTATTGTAATTAGTATCTGTATATCTGCTTGCGTCTTCCTGACTTCTTTGTGGCGTCATTGTTCTGTTTACCCTGTATCCTGTATTCCCAGTCTCTCGCTATTCTGTCGTGCTCCCTGTTATCCTACCTATACCCTGTCGTGTTCTTATCCTGCCATTCGCAGATTTATCACTGTTCCATGTCTAAGTAAGTGGATGTTATGGCGCTTTTCTACTGCATAGTACCTACTCAACTCGACTCGACTCTACTCTACTCGCTTTTTGTACCTGGTACTTCGTTCCTTTTCCACTGCAGGTACTACTCAGTTTGTCTCCGTGTGGGGAGGCGGGGCCGCTGGTGCACAGCATGAAAGCTCTGTGAGCATAGCTATGTCCGTGCAAGCCAGAGTTTAACACAGTTTCAATCAATCAATAACAACATTAACCAGACTCTTGTTGTGTCTATTCTGCTAAAGCTAACGTTACCTCTCATTGTGTCTATTCTACAAGCTTTAACGTTACCTCTCGTGTCTATCTGCTGACGTTAACGTTAGCATTAGCATTAGGCTAACAACAAGCTGTAACGTTACCAGTCTCGCGTTTATCTGCTAACGTTAGCATTAGCATTAGGCTAACAACAAGCTGTAACGTTACCAGTCTCGCGTCTATCTGCTAACATTAGCATTAGGTAATAACCGGTTTAAAATGGATGGTGATTACCTTACGTTGTGTCTATTCTACTAGCATTAACATTACTAGTACAAACAACCAATAGCGAGTTATATTGATCACGCTATGTTCGCTAGCCATGCTAAAACACAAGCAAATTAGCACCCAAGCTAACAACCAGCTTAACAAATCAGCAATTTTTTTGTGACACTAAACTCTCCGCTCAGTGGTAAATTGGGTTGATGTCGGTTTTGTTTCATCAATAAATGAGGCAGAATACACAGTGAATATATCCTTTTTTGTTTATTGCACTTGTTCCTGCTGCAAACAAATAATGAATGAAATTAATCCTATGCAAGACATTAAAGATGGCGGCTTTCTGTTTTTGTGCAGAAGCTCCAACGAGTGACGCGTCTCTCTTCTGACCAATCAGTGGTCTGCAGTGTTTCACGTGACTTTTTTGGTACCTCTTGGTACCGGCTTGGAACCTCGACAAAGCAGGTACTAAAAAAAGTACCCGGTACCAGGTACCATCCGCACATTTTGGCAATGGAAAACCGAAAAGGCCGAGTAGAGTAGAGTCAAGTCGAGTAGGTACTATGCAGTGGAAAAGCGCCATTAGTGTTCATGTTTTGATGCTCTTTTGGTTCATACTCAGTTCGGTTTCTGGTCAGGTTTTATTTATAGTCTGTGTCATGTTTTCCTCAAGCCAGCTTGGCTGCGCCGCTACTTCGTTGTGCTTTGTAATGTGCCTTTGTTTACTGCTGCTGAGTAAAGCCTTTTCATTGTACTTTATTCCGTCGACTCTGCCTCGTCTCTCTGCTCGCTCATTGTCTGCAATTGGGTTCTACCACCACCACCTCCACCATGCCAGATCCCAACAAATTGTTGCATTCCAAAAAGACTGGAGGCAGCTATGTTGGAGCCTTTTATCTCTGCAATAACTGATGTATTATTTTCCAGCTGGTTTTACTATAATTTGAGCACCTTTTAAATTCCTTGCTGAAATATTTCTTTTTGGCCGATCTAATGGAATGATTTCATTTCTATATATACTCTGGAATGTGTATGTGTGTGTGTGTCTGTGTGTCCCTGCATGTGTGTAGTGGCAAAATTACATTCTAACAACTGTAAAATCCATTGGTTTCTTTGGCGGCCTCTCCTCTCACCCATGAGAAAGATCACAAGTTTACCTTTAACTGAGGTTAAACTGAGACATCTATCATCTTGATTGAGCAACTCACTCAGTCTCCACACAACTGAAATGAGCTGAAACCAAATGGCATTCCCATAGCTAGAGTTGCAGGAAATACAGCATTTCCTGAAATGAATGACGAAGCTGTTTATCTGTAGAAAGTGGACAACTAATAAATCCCTGCTGATGGTTCATGGCCTCAGATTGATGAGGGTGTCTGTCAGCAGAGTATTTATAGTTTCAAACTGAGTGGGATCTTATCAGCAGGAGGTCATATGACTTTGAATCATACATCCCATAATACACTGAGTCCATTGAACGACTTGGTGTCTGAAGTAGCTAAGGAATTATTGCAATGAGAGAAAAAAATCAGTAACCGTGGTGTGTGTGTGTGTGTATATGTGTATTTGTGGGTGCGCACACACACACACATGTAGATGTTTGTGTGTAAATGCATGTCTGCGTTCCAGTATTTATGTCTGACCTCATTTATCCCTCTTTGCCTCATTAATTGGAGTTAAACTAACACACTAACCTGTGTGGTGGGGAAAAGACAAATAAACAGTGGAAAAAGCCAGAACACGATTTCCCAGCAGGACACAAGCTACTCTTCATCCATCACATGACTCTGTCTGGACAGACTAATGGCCAACCAGGGACCTGAATCCACCCACCCAGGACTCTTTGCTTTCATTCCTGAATGCACTGTGTTCTTTATGCAAATGCACTTTGGACATCCATCACCTGCACAGATCCAAACAGATTTTTGCTGGCCTGTGTTGTCTACCAAGCAGCCGGCACATAATAGCCCTGAGCTGTAAGGACTCGCTGACCACCTGTCTGACTTCAAAGTCAAGATCAAAGTCAAAGTATTTAATTTCTCACATACACATTATACAAGTACAATGGCCGTGAAATGTTTCATCTGGATGGCGTATGGTCAATAGCTTCTCTTGAGCCTCTCTGCGTTGGCCTTCAGGCTGCGTGAGCATTTGCCTGACCTTAGGAGAGAGACGAGTCCATTGTTACGATGGCTGGTGTCCTTTATCATCATATTGACCGTAGTCCTGCACCTTGTCCTGCAGTGTGGTAGGTTCTGGTGGTATGCTCAGTTGTATCGCTCTATGCAGGGCCTTGCTGTCCTTTTCAGTGTTGTTCCCCTACCATGTAGTGCTATTCACAGACAGGATACTTACTACCCATGGTGTAAAAGTATTTTAGTCTTTTGAAGTACAGATCCAGCTCTTAAAAATCGAGCAAGGGCGCAGTATCGTTAACAGCACTGCCAGGTGAATGGGGCACGATTACCTGAGAGCTGCATCTGTATAAGCACTTTTTACCAAGCTGTCCAAGTCAAGTCCTCTGAGATGTGTATGCCAAGTTGCTTGAAGTTTATCACCCTCTCCACTAGAGCCCTGTTGATCCTGAGTGGGTTGTAGTTCCTTTCCTGTTCAGCTTCTTTGGCTTGTTGATGCTCAGGGTTGTTTTCCTGGCACCAGAGTGGCTGATATTGGCTGAGATCAGGCACACTACGCAGTGGCGGCCGCTGGGTACTTCGCCACTAGGGGCGCTATACCAAATATTTTGCGAACATGTACAGTACAGTACTGTACCACGCAAGACTCATGGCAAGACGTGAGCGATTCGACTCACGCTCACGGCAATGAATCGGCTCTTATGAACGAGTCGCTCAGCTGTTACTACAACAACACACAACCAGTCAAATAAAGTATAGTCTAGACTCTAATTCACAACTTGAAACACAATATAAATAGAAAAGTTAGAAACAAAACTCGCCCGTCTCCAAACACAGGCAGATCTCTCCCTCTCTCCTTCTCTCTCTCACACACAGCGCGACGTGGAATCGATTCGTTACACAATCAGACCTATTATATACCAAGAATAACTTCAGTATGAGTACAGGGCTGTACACATATTTTGCATATTGTTAAACGAGCCAAGGCTAGCTATTAAACTATCGATATGAATCGAAAATCTGGGACCCTGATGTAAACAAGACAAACGTCTTTCTCTGGTCTGCATCCCCTTAACAATTGTGTGTATTGAGCCGTACTGTATTGTACCCATTCTGCAATCTGTTAATAAAGTTCTCATTCATTCATTCATTCAAACATAGACGATATTGAACAAGCCATAATCCACGTATTTTCAATCCGAGAGAGCTGCAGTAGTTAAATCAATGAGCCATCGATAAATAAACAATCAGCAATGTCTCGCTTCATGAATGGCCAGCAGTAGTACTGCTCCTAAAAAAACTATTTACAACCGTTAACGTTAAGAAGAGAGAGAGAGAGAGAGAGAGAGAGAGAGAGAGAGAGAGAGATTTCTTCAACCTCGAACCTAAATTCCTTAGCAACCCGTGTTACCAAGTAAACAAATCACAGAACGATAGCCAGTTAGCCCGCACCAGCCTAGTAGTACTACTAACGTTAGCTCCCAGAACGATAGCCAGTTAGCCCGCACCAGCCTAGTAGTACTACTAACGTTAGAGAGAGAGAGAGAGAGACTCACTGTTTAGTTGAAACGTCCAGGGCAGGAAACGTGTATAATCCGCCATATAGCTTGTTAGCCAAGTGTTAGCTCAGCTGAGATCGTCGACGTTAGCACAACACTCAACAAGTACATTCCTTTGTCCATTTCCGCTCGAACAGACTGCAAACTACCTGGCGTTCTATCGCCATGCTCTAAGACAAACTCTAACCTTAACCAACTTTGAAAGAGTGCCTAAGCTTAACAGTCTAAAGAACTTGCAGTCACAGCACGGCACGCTCTAAGACAAACAACAGTCCTAGTACCAGGAACCAAGCTAGAAGCTAGAATTGGAACATTAGAAATTGGATTCGGCCAATCAGAGATCGTCTCTGTGAAATTCTGCCATAGAAAAAAATACTGGCGTCGGCCAATCAGAGAGCGTCTCCGCGAAATGCGGCTATGGAAATTCTCACGGAAGTTCACGCTGCTTTCTAGACCGCTTCAAATCGCGCTCGGATTCCAACATAATAGTCATATTTCAACGCACAACGCCGTATGCACTGATTGGCTGTGACGGAGACAGCGATCAAACTGTGACGCGCACTCAGAGCGCTATCGCTTCTTGCCCGGGTGAGAAATACGAAAAAATAAAAAAAAAACGTCACTTCCTGCCCATGAAAACGCTGTTTTTTTTATTTAGATAATAACGTTATATTGTGCATTGGAAATACAAACATACTTAAAATGAGTAAATATGATTCATTTTAAACATGTTTATATTATTTATAGGGCTATAAAACTAAAAACAAAAAAGTTTTTTTTTCTTCTTCTCTCATTTAACAGGTGGGTCGGCGCCCTAGCGCCACCAGTGGCGAGCCGCCACTGACACTACGGCTGTGTCATCTGCAAACTTCACAATGGTGTTTGGCCACATAGTGATGTGTGTACAGGGAGTGCACTGTGGAGTTCACTCCCAGATCTCTGAGTTTGGTGACAAGCTTGGGGAGGATTATGGTATTGAATGCAGGGACAATAGTGGACCTCCTAAAACATGTGGGTCAGACTGGGATAGATTGAATATAGTTGTGAATGCTGGTGGTCTGCCGAATTCTGCTGCACACCAGAATTGTGCTACAGATGCAGCATTGAAAATTCAAACCACTTCTGCTGCTGGTCTGCTGCTCCTCTGCCACTATAGAACTAGCACTCAGGTGTTATATTTCGGGGGATGGTGGCTATCTCCCAAAGTGAACAAATGGAGGGTACTTAACTTAAGTGCTGCCCCAGGGAGGGGGCTACTGCCCTCAGACCCCCAAGATAATTTTTATATGGGCAGTCTGACTTGGGGTACTGCCCATATATTAGTGTTGCAATGCATGATAAGTAAACAGTGAAAAAGGAATCGGATGGAGCTGGGGCGTTTGGGACGAATACAAATTAGGGATGCTCAATATTGTTTTTTTTACTGATATCTATATACCGATATTGTCCAACTCTTAATTTCCGTTACCGATATCAACCGATATCAACCGATACAGATATATGCAGGGTTTCCCCCCCCCAAATTTTTTTAATAATTTCAGGTAATTAACATTACATATCTCTTGTTGTGGAATTAACAAATCAGAATTTGTTCTTACTTGCTTGCCTGGGTAAATAAAGGTTATAGAAATGTAAAATACCGATATTTTCCGATATCACATTTTAATGCCGATATCGGCCGATAATATCGGTAGGCCGATAATATCGGACATCCCTAATAAAAATGTAAGATGAAAATCTCCCCAGCATGTGGGAGGCAGTGGAGGTGTGAAATCTGGCCCGGTCCAGAACAATAGGAGTCACAAAATCAGTTTGGAGTGGAGTGGTGGAGGAGTAGAGGTTTTATTTTTCAGTGCTGGATTTGTACCAGCGCTCCTGCGCTTGCGCATGACCCACAATCGTTTTCAGTTTTTTCACCCAACAATATTATGCTACCTTGCTGACGAAAGTCTTGTTAATGGTGAGCAATATCTTAAACATTTCAATGTGCCGCATTTCAATAAACAATTTTAATATATTAATCATTATTGCTTTTCTCATTAATCCCCAACCAAGTAATGTACGTTACATAGCCTAGTCTAACCAGCACGATCGCAAATCTGGCACGAGCTGTTTGTTATGAATAGGCCAACTACCAGTGACATTCTATTTAATCGCATATGATGCGTCTAATCACTGTAAAATGTAGATTAATGTATTAGTTATTGCCATTATGTCATTGTCGCGTGGCAATTAAAATATTACATTTTAGAGTGCTTTCCTAGTCTTTCTTTCGAATGATCAACTACTACTTTTAGGATTCAGCACCCAGCTTTCAAACGATATAGGCGTGAGTTGAGCGTTTTATCTTGTTTTTTTATGCATCAAACATCACTAGTGTGTTATCCCTGGTCTGTATAGCAATGGAGAATATGTGGACTGAGCTGGTCACATTTCTTTTACTGAGAATATACCCTGACGGGTATGATAAATCCCACAAATTGAACCTAAGAAGGTATGCCTCCAAATTCACAAATTCAATTAATGGTAAGATAACTCTTTAATGATTATAGTTGTTCACTGCAGAAGGAGAGCTCTTCTTTGGAAGCAGAAGAGCGATCAAATCAAAAGAGGATGGAAGAAAACTCTTCAAGGAGTTCCACTCCTCTCCAATGATTCTGTAGTGGGAGCATTATTTTGATAGTTATTGGTCTATTGAAATACGCTACCCCAGAAATCTTACATAAAGATGTTATGATATAGTATAAAAATATGCTCCCCATATGCATCCGCTTGTATCCTTTCGGCAACAAACAAGCCCTTTCGCGTTGCTCTGATTGGCCAGCGATCTACGCTCGTGCGAGCGCGCGCATGAGCCGGAATACTATCCTCGAGTTAACCTAATTTATACAAATGGAAGTATTGATTTCGCCGTAACAAATCATTAAAAAAATATACCGTTAACTGGAATATGTTGTTTCTTTACACATATGTTGGATTATGTAATTGGTTTGTCATGACAAACCAATAAAAAATTGTGAATGAACTGGTGGTTATCCTATTATATTAACATAGCTACAACAACACACAGAAACGTTAATATAATTACATGCATCATTGTTTATGTGGGGCTAATGTGGGGCTAATCGAAAGGACTGGACACGGACAAGTTAAACAGCAATACATTAATTTAATATAACAGTCCGGTTCTGTGTTTGTTGGTGTCTGTAGATTGTTGGTGAACAACTAACTTTAGGTTAGTTTTAACGTTAGCTAGCAGCATGGATGGACGCCTTTGTGCAAATGCAGGCAGCTACAGGCACTCGAGGTGGAAGAGCTGCTGAATTTAATCGGCAGGAGAGAGAGAGCTCGTCAAAGCCGGATATATCCCTGTGGCTGTGGTGTGGTTGTAGGCACGAAAATGCAGCTTGAACTACCTGTTATATTAAATTAATCGATTGCTGTTTAACTTGTCCGTGTCCAGTCCTTTCGATTAGCCCCACCGTTCATTGTAAACAATGATGCATGTAATTATATTAACATTACTGTGTGTTGTTGTAGCTATGTTAATATAATAGGATAACCACGGTTAATTCGCGATTTTTTATTGGTTTGTCATGACAAACCAATTAGATAATCCAACATATGTGTAAAGAAACAACATATTCCAGTTAACGGTATATTTTTTTAATGATTCGTTACGGCAATACTCAATCAATACTTCCATTTGTATAAATTAGGTTAACTCGAGGATAGTATTCCGGCTCATGCGCATGCGGACGCTCGCACGGGCGTAGGGGCGAAACGTAGATCGCTGGCCAATCAGAGCAACGCGGAAGGGCTTGTTTGTTGCCGAAAGGATACAAGCATACAGTATACATGGAGTGAGTAGTGAGGTAATATAAAATGATTCTGTAGTGGGAGCATTATTTGATAGCGATCATATAGGTCTATTGAAATACGCTACCCCAGAAGTATTCACGCTACGGCAGCATTTTTCGAGGAAGCAGCAGAATTCGGCAGAACACCGGCACTAGTTGATCAGTATAGGTTTTAAGGACATGCCCAGGGATGCAGTCCAGTCCAGCTGCATTCCTGGTGTTCACTCTCATGTAACCTGCAGGCTACTGCTAGTGCAGTTAGCTTCAAAGCGTGCATAGAATAAGTCCAGCTCGTTCACCAGAGAGGTGTCAGAACTCACCATGGGAGGGGGGTACCCCTTTATTATCCATAAATAATCTTGCCACATATTTGGTTGTTCAAATGAGATTCCACAATGGCCCTGTACTGCCTCTTTTGGGCCTATTTCACTGCTCTGCATAGGTTGCAGCATGACATTTTATACTCATTCATGTTCCCTTTCTCAAGCCCTGCATTGTAGGCAGCAGTGTGTGCATTTAGTGAGTTACAGATCATTCTTTTGCCATACATTCTGGCATCCACACACATTCACATACACCAATGGCGAAGACAGCCATGCAGTGGCGAATATTCCTGGAAGCCAAGGGAAGCCAGGCTTCCCCAAAAATATGAACAGTAAAAAAAAAAAAAAAAAAAAATATATAGTTTACAATAATAATACAAAATCATAATTTTTCATCTCTGTGTTATAATTTTTTTTTGAATGTTCTCCCTCTTCTCCTTCTCACTCTCTAACACTGTCAGACTCACTGAGGCAGGCTGGCAGTCACTCTGTGCTCACTGCAGCTCAGGCAGAATAGAGAACATTTGCAGAGGGGGAGGTGTCTTTTTCTAGCGTCCACATTGTGGTTCATGGTTGTGGACTCCACAACCAATTATTAGCCAATAAGATTCTAGCTTAATAAAGGGGTTCCCACGCCTTAACACGGGGGCCGTCTGACAGCCAAGTAGTCTAGCGTCTTCAAATTTGCCGCTCTGGAGGCGGGCCAGTCCAGAATGTTTCCACCTGAAAAAAAACAACATCTGAACGCCATCCCCTCGCGGGCACGTTCGAATCCTCTAGTAGTATTAGCACTTTATTAGCAACTTATTTTTCGCCGGCGGGACATTTACTGAGGATCAGCACAGCACACCACTGTGGATATTATGATTTAACAAATCTATCTCTCCAGGAGGAGGACCACATTATTGGCCAGGTAAGTAGCCTAAGCAGTTTCTAACTAACGTCATCAGGCTAGCTTGGATGCTAACTACTAACGCTATCAGGCTAGCTTGGATGCTAACTACTAACGTTATCAGGCTAGCTTGGATGCTAACTAACGTAACCAAGCTAGCTTGGTTGTAGCTGTTTGTGTTAAATAACGAGACAGCAAGCCAGGGGCTCGAATACGCAGTCACTTATTCCTCCATAGTAGCCAGGTTAATTTGCACCACCAAGTATTGCTTAAAAGCTAGCGGTGGGTCCGAAATATATCAGATATAAATTTCAAAGGTACCCAGCGTTCCATTAGCGTTTCACACACACAAGCGGCAGGGTTTCAAAGCTTGGCGTTGCTAATAAACATTTTAAATAATTTTTATAAACGAGTAAAAGAATCACTGAGCTATCGCTAAAATGGCTGCTTCCGCATTTTACAGTAGGATTGCTGGGCGCACCAGACACATGACAATCACAGCATGTAAGTTTCACCACGGACATATGTACCTGTGATGTTTGTTTGGTTTATTTAATTCTTTTTGAGGCGTGCTGTCCTATAAATGCCAAATAATAGTTGTTTCATGGACAAAGACCACAACAGTCTCCTCTCCTATAGCGTCAAATGTTTTATCTGCTGAGTCCTGACAAAGCACAATACCTGTTGGTTTTTAGTTCACTCATTGTTCAGGGAAACACATTGTTAATGACATTGGCGGATTGTGAATTGTGTGATTGACTCAAATTATATTTATTTGGAAAAATAAATATAGTCACTTTATTTGAAGAGTCAAAACTGTTCTCTTGGCTTTGTTTTGTTCATAGTAGTAACGCCACCGAGCCATACTGTACATGTTGACTGCTTGGTTTGACTGGCCACCGAGCCATACTGTACATGGTGACTGCTTGGTTTGACTGGCCGCCGAGCCATACTGTACATGGTGACTGCTTGGCTTAAATATACTTTTTTTTAATTTGATTAATATATATATATATATATATATATATATATATATATATATATTTTTTTTTTAATAACTTTTTTTTTGGCATCCTCTGTTATTTTACCCACGTGACGCCACTGCAGCCATGCAAGGTGCCAACAAGCTTATCGGGAGCAGTTAGGGGTTAACTCAAGGACACTTCAACGTGAAGTCGAGAGGAGCCCGGATCGAACCTGGAACCTTCAGATTATTATCAGACTACCGCTCTGCCTCCTGAGCCACTGCTGTCCACTTCCACTCAGAGCTCCAGTGTGTCTTGCAGCATTGCTCCTGATTCATCTGACCAGCGTTTGACCTCCCTTGTCAATGGAGCTTTCTGTTGTGAATATCTGTTTTATCTATCTAATATCTATTTTGAAAACAAAAAAATGTCTGCGTAGTCTGACTTGCTAAACGGGGGGAGATATTGGGCTTTATATCGGTTTTTAAATGGCATGTAGCAGTGATCCAGTGTCCTCTGGGCTTTGTATCTGTTTTAAAGGCTGTGTAGCAGTGATCCAGTGTCCTCTGGGCTTTATATCTGTGTTAAAGGCCATGTAGCACTGTAGCAGTGATCCAGTGTCCTCTCCCCTCTGGATGGGCGTGTGATGTGGATAAAAGTTGGTCATTACCTTTTTGAGGTTCGCCTTATTGAAATCCAGTACAAGTACAATCCAGTACAAGTACAAGTACAAGCTCTGTCCATCGCACTGCGTTATTTCATTCCAAGATTTTGAGATACTATAGTCAGGTTTCATCGCCAACCGCTGAGCGCCAGATCCTTTTTTTGATTTTCCTATTCAAAACAGTCGTGCAGACCATGGTGACTCATCTGAGTACTTGCAATTGCAATGACGATTGAATCCCGCCAGGTGGCAGTATCACCTACCATATGAACATGCATGGGCCAGCTTAGTGCCAGGCCCACAGCCCCCAAACAACTAGGGACTTGCGAGCAGAGCGAACTATTGGATATTAGGAAAAAGACAAAATGGATTATATGGATGATGATTATGGACGATAAGGTGCATTTTCACCAGACTATGTTGGACTATGTTGGACTCAGGACTATTGGTAAAACCTAAAAAAAACTATAATCAAACCGACCGATGATGGCTTGGATTTATATAGCGCTCTTCATGACACCCAGAGCACTTCACAGAGTCCATTATTCGTTCATACACAGTCATACCGGTGGTGGTAAGCTACAATTGCAGCCAGAGCTGCCCTGAGGCAGACTCATGGAAGCGTGGCGAATAATCATCGCCTACGGCCCCTCCGACCACCACCAACATTCATTCACATGCATACACATTCATACGAGGCAGGTAGGTTAAGTGTCTTGCCAAAGGACACAACGGCGATGGGATGGACATGGGCTTGAGCGGGATTCGAACCACCAACCCTTCGATCATTGGACGACCCGCTCTACCCCTGAGCCAAAGCCACCCCAGATGAGGAAACCTATTCGGCTCTGTCTATAGTCTGGCCCGAGCAGATGAAGAAGACAACGGATAAGGGCTACCTAACATTATATGTATTGATCCTGTTGTATGATCGCAACATCGGAAAACGACTCCCCCCCCGGCTTTGTGAAGAAACAAGGTCATGCGTTTACCTTTGACCTGGCAATAATATAGGTTTCAAGCGAGCAGCCACAAGGTTTATTTTGAAACAGGGCAATGTTTAGCTTGGGATTGTGCACGAACGGGGGTATGTAGAAACAAACCATTTCTTACATGTTGGACTATAAATAGTGTTGTGAAGGATCAGATTAAACCGAATATATATATTTATTTATGGATATATATTTAATAGTATTTGTATATCGTTTGATATCCCTTGTATATTCCTTGTACATATACACTGAATATCCCTTTGGTCTACTAACAGCCCATAATAGTTTCATTCTCTCATTGGACAAGAACTTGGCGCCAGCAGCCAAGCCCCTTGGTTCAAGTTCAATCGTGCCGACGAACATGTCGTTACTAGCCCCGGTTCCGCGTAGGAATACGTCTGCCGAAATACGAATGGTACTATTTGTTCACAGCGCATATATATATGGCGCAAGTAAAGTAGAACTTCCCTTAGCCCTTAGTTCTTTACCCTCCAACCTAGTGGCAAGACGTTAAGCCTCACCCACGATACACGTGTGGTGCAGTATGGTCAACTTGGCCTCAGAATGGCATTGAGACATCGTGTGGATTAATAGTTGAATTGTCATAGTTTGGCACTATACCGTCGAGTGGGACGTATTTCTATTAAGTTAATAATAGTCTATTATGTATGGTGCATCGTTCGGTTAGAGTTATAAAGTGAGCAGTACCCCCATCGTTTTCCTCGCGTTATCTAGAGTCTTAACCAGACTGGGCAGACCACGTGTGGTGCTTTCATCCGAGGAGTTCTGGGCAAGGACGAGTGGACCTGCACATTGGATTACCTTACCCGGACGACGGCGAGCCCTACACGGCTTGGATTATCTACTTGCTTTGGGTGCTTTGATTATGCCATGGATAACAGCCAACACTGGTAAGTGTTGGAACTACCCCCGAGAGGAGTCCAGGTGAGACGGCGCTCTAACCCGAGTGAGGTCGCCTCACGTCTCTTCGTTGTGGACCGGCAGCTACCGTCTACAAGAGGGCCCAACTGTATTCATCTGTGGACCAAGGTTCTGTGGGCACCGTGTTCAGCACTCTGAATTCTCCCAAGAAATCGTTGGCCAGATGGGATATCGCCAGCGGCTCTCCTAACCCCCCCCCCCTACTGACTTACAACCAGCGGGACCCCCTTTAGTGTATCCAGCTATAATCATTAAGTACCATCGCTATAGTTCCCTAAAGAACCAGGTTGTATACTTGCTTCCTGCGTAACCAGAGATTGGACATTCAATGTTGATTTGCCTACGAATACTCATTTGCCTTACAAGTGCATTCAAATCATAAATGTCATTACGTGAACGTTGTATATACCCTTTGTTATATATTAAAGATTCGACGGATACATTTGTGTGGACTTGGTTTCATCAGGGGGGAAAGTGTTCATCATATCTATATCATGTACTGTGTGGCCAGTAGTTAAAGTACATAAAGCGGTAGTGGTTTAATGATACCATACTTATCAATACAGTCAGGGAATTGTACCCCTCAGTTACAATTGGTCCTTCGAGCCGGATGGTAACTAGTGTAATATTAATATAGTGTTATTAATATTGAAATGGCCTATGATGAACACTCCACGAAACGGTCCTCCTAACGTAGAACGCCCGCGGCGCAGACGACAGCCACCTCCGTACTTAGAGGATTACGCTGTCAGTCAACTACCTAGCCTTCTACAAACGGTAAACGCGGTAAAAGTAGAAAGTAAAATTATGTCTGACCTTAACGACCAGGTTACCCCGACCACAGAGGCCCTAGTGGGTTCTAATGTAACTGACCAAGCTCACGGTGGGGACCAGGAGGGAGCTGACATGCCTTTACCCCCCGCCAATACCGAAGAAGTAGTCCCCGACCAGCCCCGGGAGGAAGACAACCCTACAGAGAGAGAACTCTGCACGGAAGAAGAGGAGGAGAGCGCAGAGGAAATAGAGCTCCAGGACTCCCCAACGAGTACCGCCAGGAGCGGCTCACCTCTACAACCGTCTTCCCCCAGCGAAGCGGAGAGGATGCTATCACAGGCGTTCCTCGTCAGCCTGACAGCCTCTACCGAACGCGATCGACTCCAGGGTGAACGCGGTCGACTTCAGGGTGAACGCGATCGACTCCAGACACAGCAACGGAGCGAAGAAGAGCGCATACGCCTGGAGATGAGACGCCTTCAGACGGAAGAGAATATGGCAAGAGACCGAGCAGACACCCAGCGTGCCGCTGCCGGTGCCCAAAGAGAAGCAGAGCGCGACCTCGCTCTCATCCAGCGCGAAACCGAGCGCGACAGACTACAAGCCGAGCGCGACAAGCTACAAGCGCAACTAATGGAGCAGCTGATCCTCAAGGCAACACCCTCTCCCTCCGCCAGGGGTTCAAGGAACTCGTCGAGACAACAGTCAAGGGCAGCGTCTCCTAACCGAGCAAGCAACCCTGAACTTGACCAACAGACCAAGCCTATACCCCCCGCAGACCCCCTTCCCCGACCGGTCCAAGCGAGACCCAGCTACAAGGAAGGAGCAGCATACACTGCGGAGAAGCTAAATAAAAGACTACAGGATCTAGAGGACCTGATAGAAGAAGAAGAGGGAGAGGAGGAGAACCAAGCCCGACGACAGCACAGTACTCCACCGGACCAGGAGGTCCAGTACAGCCCAGGCTATACCCCCGCGGCGCTGCGCTACAGACCCCCGACTCTATTCACGGGTGAGCACGACGCACGACCAGCCCCGAGGAATAGCACCTGGACCAGCGGGCCATGGTACCCTGCCGGTACCAGCCCACAGAGAGGCGCAAGAGGAGACTCGCCTAGGAGGCCTCTCCCCCAACGCTCGCCGATGTATCAGCCATCCACGGCGTCATACATTGCCACACCGACCATCCCAGACTTCACCCATGAGAATCGGGCACAGTACACGGAGCTCCGAATGTGCTTAGAGACAATGATGGTGGATGTCGTTGATGAACGTCACAAGTATGCAATATTACTGAAGCACCTGAAAGTACCCCGAGCGCACAATATAGCGCTAGCCTATGCCACCTCTACGACCCCATACACCGCGGCTCTAGCAGCGCTGGACCAGAGATATGGACGTATATGGGATTACGTAATCCAAGAGATAAGGCATATTGACCGCCTACCCCCAGCAACAGACAATCGCTCATTAGACGACCTGTCTATAAAAGTGCAGTCCCTGGTAGGGATGCTGGGAGCGCAACGAGAAAAGGGTATGCACGAGCTATACGCCAACTCTAACGTCGAGAGGATTTTAGAGAAGCTGCCACCCGCCAGACAAGAGCGCTTTAGGCGGCAGAGAGACCACCGTGATCCTAACGGTCCCGAACCATCCCTCCTCGATCTAGCCGACTTCCTGGCGAGAGAAGTCAGCAGCTTACGACTGGATACGTTCGTGCGGAGCACACCAAGCTCCAGAGAGGGACCCAGGAGAATAAACGATGGAAGAAGATCGGTGACTGTCATGCACCAATCAGAATCAGTACCGAGCAGTAAGAACCACAGTACCCCCTCGAGAAAAGAGAAGTGGAAGATGGTGTGCCCGTACTGCGAGAAGGAACACTGGCTGTCACAATGTGACCTGTTCACAAAGATGAATGCAGAAGAAGTGAGTCAATGGATAAAGTCCAACAGGCGCTGTTACCGATGTGCGCGCAGTCACATGGCAGCCGAGTGCCGCCTAAAGAAGAGGTGCAGTCGGTGTGAGGGAGCCCACCTAGATGTCCTACACGACAGTAACAGAAGAAAGCCTGCACCTGCACCATCGAGCAGCACCAAGGCAAGTGTCATGTACATTGACCCCGCCAGCAGCAGCGGCGCCCAAGTGCTCTTAAAGGTAGTCTGTGTAACATTGAGCTACCAAGATAAAGTCATGGACACTTACGCCGTCCTTGATGACGGGTCAGAGAAGACCCTTCTGCTCGCGTCCGCTGCGGCCCAGCTGGGACTGCGGGGGAGCGAGAACCAAATGACGATTCGGACAATAAGAAGAGATTTAAAGACGATAAAAGGCGAGAATGTCTCCTTCACTATCGCAGCAAGCGGGCAGCCAGAGCGACGGTATAGGATTACAAATGCTTTCACCAGCCAAGAAATAGGACTATCACAGTACACCTACCCCATCGCCAAACTGATGGACAAATATGTGCACCTGCGTGAACTACCTATCCCGCTCATAGACGGCGCCACCCCGACCCTGCTGATAGGCTCCGACCATGCAGACCTCATAGTCCCGATAGACCGGGTCCATACAGGACCCAGAGGCTGTCCTGCAGCAGTCGAGACCCGCCTAGGATGGACACTACAAGGCCCCCTCGCTAAATCTCTCAACCGAACAGCAGCCACTAGCTGCCTCCACTCCAGAGTGACAGAAGAAGACACCACTCTCCTGCAGCATGTCGAGAGGCTATGGACACTAGAGACAATGCCCTTTAAGAACGAAAAGAAAGACATTCGTTCTAAAGAAGACATTTACGCCATAAACCTCCTCGAGCAAGGGACAAAGAGAGTCACAGTCGGCGGAGTGATGAGATACGCAACTCCACTCCTGAGGCGAGAGGGAATGCCCACCTTTCACGCCACGAAAGAAGCTACAGAGCGGTATCTATTGAACACAGAGCGGCGCCTAGCCAAAGACCCCGCTCAAGAGAGTGTGTACCGCGCTGAGATTGAGAAGCTAATCACAGCGAGACACGTAATGAAGATTGACATTAAAGAGGCCGATCAGACGACCGAATCATGGTACGTGCCGCACCACAAGGTCCACCACAACGGCAAGGATCGCATTGTGTTTAACTGCAGCTACCAGATCGGATCCCAGAATCTGAATAAAGAGCTCTTGCCCGGCCCCACACTCGGCCCCTCTCTACTAGGCGTGCTACTACGCTTCCGCCAGGACAAGGTGGCTATCAGCGGGGATATCAAAGGGATGTTCCTGCAGGTGAGACTAGTGGAGGAGGATAAGCCCCTACTGCGGTTCCTATGGAGAGAGAGGATCGGAGATGAGCACCCAGCCATCTACCAATGGGAAGTCCTCCCCTTCGGAACCACATGCAGCCCGTGCTGTGCTACATTTGCACTACAGAAACACGTCGCAGAGGACCCAGCAGCAGATGAAGAGGTCCGACACAGTGTGAAGAACAGTTTCTACGTGGACAGCTGTTTACAAAGCGTTTCGACTCAGGAAGAGGCCGAGGCTCTCCTGCTCGGGCTGCGCGCCTCCCTGGTCGAAGGCAGCTTTGATCTCAGGCAGTGGGCCAGCAGCGACCCGCACGTATTGCGCAGCCTCTCCCCCGCGGACAAGGCTGCCAGCAGCGAGACCTGGATGGCGACAATCCCAGGAGAAGCCCAAGAAATGACACTAGGACTAGTCTGGCGCTTCAAAACAGACTCGCTCCACTATAGACACAAACCCCTGACCACGGAGCAGGGAAGGTCGACGGCGATACCGACCACCAGACGGAGTGTGTACAGAACACTCGCCAGACAATATGACCCGTTGGGATGTATTCTACCTTACACCACCAGGGCAAAGATGATTGTACGACCAGGGTAGGACCAGGGCTGGGACGACCCAATACCCGCACCCCTTGCCTCCACATGGAGAGAGTGGGAGACGGAGCTCCGCTCACTCCCAGGCGTCAATATACGCCGCAGCTACTTCCCACCCACAGTGAGGCCAGAGACATGCAAGATGGATCTACACGTCTTCAGTGACGCCTCCGAAGTAGCCTATGGATCGGTGGCCTACTTGCGTGCCCAAGAGAAGGGAGGAGAGATACACACTGCTTTCATCCTGGCTTGCTCAAGAATAGCCCCACGAAAGCAACAATCTATCCCGCGTCTAGAGCTCTGTGCAGCCCTAGCAGGAGCGCATCTAGCCACGTTAATCCAACGTGAACTCACCATTCCGGTGCACAGAACAATCTTGTGGTCAGATTCCACGACAGTACTCACATGGATCAAGTCTGATTCATGCAGATACAAAGTCTTCGTGGGAGTCAGAGTCACCGAGATTCAAGAGTTAACAGAAGCAGCGAGCTGGCGGTATGTGGACACCAAACACAACCCAGCTGACGTCATCACCCGGGGAATGTCCCTAGATGACCTCACCCGTCACAACATCTACAGTGACGGACCAGAGTTCCTCAGGCTCCCGGAAGGAGAGTGGCCTACGCCCACCCCACGGGAGGCGAGTAAAGAGGAGGCTGAGAACAAGAAACCTATGTTCTGAGCACAGTCGCCTCCACAGACCCCAAAATAGATGACTGCCTCACCCTACAGAGTGCGCAACTAAAGACATTTCTGTGGCACCACCCAGAGATTCAGCCCACTGCCGACATTTCAGCAGCTGACTACGAAGAAGCAGAACTTCTTCTACTACAACGAGCCCAGAGAGACTCGTTCCCCGATGAGCTAGACTGTCTACATGGAGGAAAGCCCGTCCCATCAGACAGCAGATTGCTCCACCTGGCACCCGAGAGCGACGCCCATAATCTCATCAGAGTGGGTGGTCGTCTGCGGAGAGCCCCCGATCTACCGGATGACGTTAAGTACCCGATAGTCTTGAACAGCCGACACAAGGTCACAGAGCTGATCATAAAGAAATACGACGAGGATGTACACCACGCAGGAGCAGAGAGAGTCTTCGCGGAGATCAGACGTCGCTATTGGATACTTCAAGGGAGAGAAGCAGTGCGACGCTTCCAGCGAACCTGTCTAGACTGCCGAAAGTGGCGCGCGCAGCCCAGCATACCCCGGATGGCTGACCTACCTCCCTGTCGCCTCCGACTCGGCGACAAGCCATTCCACTCCACAGGCATGGACTGTTTTGGCCCGTTGTATATAAAGAAAGGAAGAGGAACCGAGAAGCGGTGGGGTATTGTATTCAAATGCATGACCACCAGAGCGATACATATCGAACTCCTTCCAACCATGAGCACAGACTCATTCCTTATGGCCTTCCGAAGATTCACATCACGGAAAGGAAAACCGTCTACATTGTTGTCTGATCACGGGACAAACTTCAAAGGCGGAGAAAGAGAGCTGAGAGAGAGCTTCCAAGCTATGGGCCCAGAACTTAAGACCCACCTCGCTCCATCCCAGATTGACTTCCAGTTTAATCCCCCGAACGCACCCCACTTTGGTGGAACCTGGGAACGAGAAGTACGTTCTATAAAGACAGCCCTGTACGCCGTGCTTGGGGCCCAGACTGTAGCGGAAGAAGTCCTAATGACAGTCCTCACGGAGATCGAGGGAGTATTGAACTCCAAGCCCCTCGGCTACGTCTCCAGTGATATAGCAGATGTCGACCCAGTCACCCCCAACACACTCTTGATTGGGCGGCTGGACCCCGCGCTACCCCAGACAATGTACAGGCCTGAAGAAGCGAACGGCCGAAGAATGTGGAGGTACAGTCAAGTACTAGCTGACAAGTTTTGGAACAGCTTTCTACTCCACTACCTACCGTCTCTACAGACCCGCCAGAAGTGGGTAAAAGAGAGAGACAATTTGACAGAAGGAACAGTCGTCATGATTATCGACCAGTCACTACCCAGAGCTATGTGGCCGGCTGGCCGCGTAAGCAAAGTGATCACCGGTGCCGATGGCAAGGTCCGAGCAGCTGAGGTGCTCGTCCAAGGGCGAACTTACACACGACCCGTGGCGAGGCTAATAGAACTGCCCAGACTCCCAGACACTATCGATGACGACCATGACCCCATGACTTTGTGAGTTGACTGACCCTTACAGCGGACCTTGAGTGGTAGACAGTGCGGTCAATCTGTCTCTGCTTAGCTAATTAGGTGGGACTAATTAGGGGGCGGCTGTTGTGAAGGATCAGATTAAACCGAATATATATATTTATTTATGGATATATATTTAATAGTATTTGTATATCGTTTGATATCCCTTGTATATTCCTTGTACATATACACTGAATATCCCTTTGGTCTACTAACAGCCCATAATAGTTTCATTCTCTCATTGGACAAGAACTTGGCGCCAGCAGCCAAGCCCCTTGGTTCAAGTTCAATCGTGCCGACGAACATGTCGTTACTAGCCCCGGTTCCGCGTAGGAATACGTCTGCCGAAATACGAATGGTACTATTTGTTCACAGCGCATATATATATGGCGCAAGTAAAGTAGAACTTCCCTTAGCCCTTAGTTCTTTACCCTCCAACCTAGTGGCAAGACGTTAAGCCTCACCCACGATACACGTGTGGTGCAGTATGGTCAACTTGGCCTCAGAATGGCATTGAGACATCGTGTGGATTAATAGTTGAATTGTCATAGTTTGGCACTATACCGTCGAGTGGGACGTATTTCTATTAAGTTAATAATAGTCTATTATGTATGGTGCATCGTTCGGTTAGAGTTATAAAGTGAGCAGTACCCCCATCGTTTTCCTCGCGTTATCTAGAGTCTTAACCAGGCTGGGCAGACCACGTGTGGTGCTTTCATCCGAGGAGTTCTGGGCAAGGACGAGTGGACCTGCACATTGGATTACCTTACCCGGACGACGGCGAGCCCTACACGGCTTGGATTATCTACTTGCTTTGGGTGCTTTGATTATGCCATGGATAACAGCCAACACTGGTAAGTGTTGGAACTACCCCCGAGAGGAGTCCAGGTGAGACGGCGCTCTAACCCGAGTGAGGTCGCCTCACGTCTCTTCGTTGTGGACCGGCAGCTACCGTCTACAAGAGGGCCCAACTGTATTCATCTGTGGACCAAGGTTCTGTGGGCACCGTGTTCAGCACTCTGAATTCTCCCAAGAAATCGTTGGCCAGATGGGATATCGCCAGCGGCTCTCCTACCCCCCCCCCCCCCCTACTGACTTACAACCAGCGGGACCCCCTTTAGTGTATCCAACTATAATCATTAAGTACCATCGCTATAGTTCCCTAAAGAACCAGGTTGTATACTTGCTTCCTGCGTAACCAGAGATTGGACATTCAATGTTGATTTGCCTACGAATACTCATTTGCCTTACAAGTGCATTCAAATCATAAATGTCATTACGTGAACGTTGTATATACCCTTTGTTATATATTAAAGATTCGACGGATACATTTGTGTGGACTTGGTTTCATCAGGTGGGAAAGTGTTCATCATATCTATATCATGTACTGTGTGGCCAGTAGTTAAAGTACATAAAGCGGTAGTGGTTTAATGATACCATACTTATCAATACAGTCAGGGAATTGTACCCCTCAGTTACAAATAGTGTCTGTCAAATGAGCCATACTATTGTCTCCATAGCTATAATATAGAATATACAATAGCTCCGCAAAGATCGTGAAAATGGTAAAAAAAAAAACTGGTGCCTGCCAGGCAGTACAGATGGGGAAAGAGAGTGGCACTCAATGAATTAACAAAGCCCCAAGCATCAAACAACTGTTGAGCAAAGCAATATTATGTTACAGAGTATAATGTTAGAAGAAGGCAGTCAGAGAAAAGCTTGCCACGGTCTGTGAAATGGATGCTTCCAGGAGATTGACAGATATAATGTAACATCAATTTCCCCAGTGGAACTTTAAATTGCTGGACCATCGTATCAGTTGCTGCTTCTTTAATATATAGTTGTGTCAAATGCCTCTACAGAGAAACAGCGGAAGAAACCTCTTCGGTCGAATATACTGGTTGTCACTGGTTGGGTTAACTCAATGAGATAGAGAGGGTACAGAGCAAATAAGTCTTTAGGGAACCAATTCTGAGGTTCAGATGATTTTCTTTACAAAAACAAGATTTGGTCTTGTCGCGTTATTTTAATTGACCTTGAAAGATGAGGAGAGGGTATTAGCAATCAAATATTTATTACAGAGTGAATATTCAATATTACAGAGTATTTACACAAACAGCTGAGAGTGGACACACAGGTTCTACTTAGCTTTTTGGCACAGCAGGAGTGTGTGTCCAGCTCCCTCCATCACATGGACATTCATACTTTTCTGGTTGGCAAATGAGGTGGCTCTCTTCTAAATTAGCAGTATGGTGCAGGGCTTAACAAATGACTATACAAGGTAAACAGTTGAAATAGCAAGGATCTAGAATTACAGTCTGTCTCCTGGTGGTTTCTGAAGGACAGGCAGGGGTCATGGTGACACATAGGCATTTGCTTGTTTTAATACAATATAATAACACATTTTAATAGTACACACATTTGTAGATATTTGTCTATACATTCTTACAATTGATAAATGGATTGACTCATAGATATTATACATATTGTAGATCCTGACAATGCTGATATTAGTTCCTCTGGTCAGCCAGAATCGTCACCTCATCAGTCCTTGGCCTGTGGGCCTGTGGCTTTAGCAACAGCTGTACTGACCTTCCGGTCACAAATAGATCTTGACCACCTGAGTAGCTACAGACAGGCTGAGATGTATACAGGCTGAGACATGATAATAAAAGACATGGATAAATGTATCTAGGGACATAAATAAATAGATTTTAGCCCACAGTCTTCAAAAAAGTATTAAAAAAAAATAGTCTTATAAAAGAGTTTTATAATCAGGGTAGTCTTATATCCGGACCAATAGAGTATGTTGTTCTTGTATGTGTGCAGGAGAATACTTATTGGCCTCTAAATTACTGTAGATGCATACCCTCCACCCTTTCTGTTTATCTTTCTTTTATTTCTTCCCCCTCTCTCTTTCTCTCTATTTTTCGCATTATCGTTTACCTGCTGTGGCGACGTCTCCATACTTTGAGTTAAAGTTCAAAGTTAAAGGTTAGGAGAGGAAAATATGTTCTTGTTTCCACTGGGAAAAACCTCTTGTTATACAGTACAAACTAAGATGTGTACGAACACATTCACAATGTGTGTGACATACAGCACACATCAACTACAAGGGAAATACAAAACAGTCAACCTGGTCATATTTCACATATTGGTGTCTGGGCCCCTTTGGGTTGGTCAGTTTTTCAGGTGTTTCACACATTGGTTTTTGTTGTATCTTCATCTGGGATGCAGTTTCTGGTGGGTGTGTCGTGGTTTGGGGGGGGGGGCACGGGTAGTTTGAGTGTACTTGGATTGTTTGCTGGGTACATGATTGAGCCACCATTGTGGCACCGTGCCTGTCATTGTGCGTGGTGGTGCGGGTGTCATTTCTGTGGGCTGCTTTGTTGCCTCTGGTCCTGGTGGCCTTGCCATTGCGGGGGATCAGTGGGTTATATCTTTTTGCTTTTGCAAAATTCTGCGGAGGGGTGGCAGGTTGTGTGCTCTATGGCCTGTGGCCGTGGATTGATGGACATGTGGTGATTGGATGGGGGGGTCGTTTGGCATTGTGGGTGATCTGGGATGGCACTGGGACCTTTGGGAAGCTTTGGGGGTTGTGGTGGGTTCTTCATGCAGGGGGTTCCCCTGGGGGGTCGGTGGGTTGGGGGAGTTCAGTGGTGGGGACGGCTTCTACTGCATTTAGGGGTGTCCCGGTGTCATCTCGGACCGTCCATGGTGCTGCATGTCTTCTCATTGCAGTTAGCTTCAAAGCGTGCATATATGTCCAGCTTGTTCACCAGAGAGGTGTCAGAACTCACCATGGTGGGGGTACCCCTTTATAATCCATAAATAATTTTGCCACATATTTGGTTGTTTGAACACAGGTAGTTTGAGTGTACTTGGATTGTTTGCTGGATATGGTGATTGAGCCACCATTGTGGCACTGTGCCGTGTCTTCTCATTTGACCACTGTCGTGTCTGTCTGCTTGAGTGTTTGGAGTCGTTGCCTTGCTGCATGGCTCTTTTGGTGTGGCTGCAGGTCCTGGGGCGCGTGACGTGTCATTCCTCCGTGGAGTTTGGGGGTGGGAGTGTGGAGTTCACTGGTTTCCTCATGGTGATGAGGTTGCTGGGACCGGGGGACATGGGGTGGTCCGTGGGGGTGGCACTCCTGTCACTGTGCATGGCGGTGTGAGTGGCGTGCGAGCTGTTTGTGTTTTCCTTCGGTCATGACGTGCTTTATCTGGGGGTGTGTCTTGGATGGGTATGTGGTGGGGATTGATGTGTGGGATGTTTGTGGGACTGGCTGTTCCGGGTACATGCTTTCGAGCAACACTGTATTGTTGTTATATTATCTTATTTTATGCCTATTCTTATGTCTGCACTTTCTACATTGCACTACTTTTATTGTATTTTATACCTATTCTTAAGTCTGCATGTTCTTTATACATTGCTTTTATTCTGTCAACTGTATGCTAATTCTATGTCTATGTTCATTTTATGCTATTTGCTATGAAGCACTTTGAGCTGCAATCCATGTACAGTATGAAATGTGCTATATAAATAAAGTTATTATATGTATTATTATTATATTACAGTAAACATAATAACATCACCGTATTTATTTATAAAAATGAATGAATAAAAATAATTAAGAAGAAAAAATATGATTTATTTTGAAGAGCCGATCAATGTATATTCTTTCAAGCTGTGAATGATTGAACATTTATTTTAAACATAGAGCGTGAGAAGGCGGTATTGGTGATTTCCATCTCATTACTATTAGACGGCCAGCCAACAAGCACAGATTGGAATGGTGGTAGGACGCATGCATTCCTGGTAGGAACATTCCCTTACACATGTTAGGTGTTCTTGGAGGGAAGAACTGCATTTTTAGAGGATGCCTGTGACAAAAACAACATCAAAGATCTTGGCAGCATTTCTAATTGATGAACCAACAGTAGCTGTTTTTCATTCTCTTTTCGTAACATCACACAGCCTGCCAGACAAATGCATGGGCGCCCATGCTAATTATCTCCTAGAAAACAGGGAATGGCTTTGAGCTCTTTCCAGGATATAATTGGAATTTTATGCATTAGCCTACCAATGTTTGCAATGTAACATCAATTTCCCCAGTGGAACTTTAAATTGCTGGACCATCTTATCAGTTGCTGCTTCTGTAATATATAGTTGTGTCATATGCCTCTACAGAGAAACAGAGGAAGAAACCTCTTGGGTCATATATACTGGTTGTCACTGGTTGGGTTAACTCAATGAGAGAGAGAGACGGTACAGAGCACAGAGCAAATAAGTCTTTAGGGAACCAATTCTGAAGTTTTCTAGCATGTATAATGAGAACAAAACACTCATTAATCAAACGCTCTCAGCAGAGGTTCCGAAAATCAACTGTGGGCCTTTGTGATAGAGCTCAGTAGATTGGAGTCACTAGAAATAGACAAAGGAGTGCTTTATTTAGGACAGAGACCAACAGCAGAGGAGACTAGAGCTCCAGGAGTCATTAGAATCATAAGCAAATAACGGTAGGTTATGTATATAACCTAGTTATATGAGTACTGGCTGAGCGTCCCGCTCTTAAGCCTATCGAGATACCTCATCTCATGTACCTATTGTACCTCCATCAACGAATAAAAAACAAATACACCCACACCTGCCGGGTCCCGCCCCTATGGAGGCGCAGCCTACAAGACAGCGGGCCTGGTCACCAAACACTCTTCCTCGCCAAAAAATCCTGTTCCCAGTAAAAGATCCCTCAAAAGGGAACTCAGGGCCACTTAAGAGCGGGACGCTCAGCCAGTACTCATATAACTAGGTTATATATATAACCTACCGTTATATATCGTACTTGGCTTATCACGTCCCGCTCTTAAGCCTATCTAGATATGGGTTAGAGCGGACGCGAGGCCCGACAAATGTACCCCCTGAGGACCCGTAAGCCCACATCAAGGGGTTTGGGGAGTCCCGTCACCCCATCCTTCCTAATGAAGGGGGGGCGCAGTCAACTCCACCGGAGTGCGAGCAAGGAGGAACTAGAACCCCTTGAACACACAGCACAGGCGGAACCACGTGTGACCTAACACACTGTGGCCCATACCCACACACTCCTGCTACCCTACCAGCGGACGGGAAGCAGGAAAGGCCACAGACCCCAGAACCGCCTGGGAGACAGAACCCCCGGTCATGTCCATGAGGTAAAACCTTACAAAGGGGCCCGGGGAGGATCATGAAGCTGCAGCACAGATGTCCTCCACCGAGGCCCCACCCAGCAGAGCAGCAGAGGCAGCCACCCCACGAGTGGAGTGCGCCCTGACGCCCCCAGGGGGATCCAGCCCGGCCAACGTGTAGCAGAGGGCAATGCCCTCGCACAACCAATGGGACAGGCGTTGTTCGATAGTGTCTTACCGGCCTGAGAACCACCGTGACAGACAAAAAGCTGATCGGTGACCCCGAGGTCCTGAGTACAGCTGAGGTAATTCCCAAGCATGGACCGGACATGACAGGTGAAGGCCCGCATCTAACTCACTAGCGTGAGGAGGCGGATGAAACGCCTGAACCACAATATCCCTGGAGCGGAAGAACTCCGGATATTTACAGGCACGAAGGCAGGATTAGGCCGCAGAGTGGCACCGCAATCGGAACGAAAGACAGGCACTCTGGTCGTACCGAGAGAGCACAAAGCACACCCACACGTTCAGCGGAGGTGACGGCCAGCAAGAACGCAGTCTTGAATGACAGCTGTTCCAACGGCACTTGCTCAAGAGGCTCAAACGGGGCCAAGGACAACCGACCGAGGACCAATTGAAGATCCCAACTTGGAGCCAATGAGCGTTGCACCGGCTCAACGCGTCGAGCGCCAAGCAGGAAACGCTTCACAAGAGGGTGGCTGAACAAGACATCCCCCTCAAATCCCTCATGATAGGAGGATATAGCTGCTGCATATACCCTCACCGTCGAAGCCGACAGTCTATCAAGGAGAGACTGGAGGTAACTAAGGACAGCATCCAGGGGGCAGGAGACCTTTTAGAGTCCCGGCCCCCCGCCTTACACCACACTTGGAACATACGCCATCTGCCTGCGTAAAGCGCGACAGTGGAGGGAGCATGCGCATTCCGGATGGTATCAACCACAGAAGGGTCCATCCTCTCCAGACTACCAGTAGCCGGATCAGGACCGGGAACCACACAGCTGCGCCCCGGTCCGGCGCCATCAGGATCAAGAACATGCGCTCCTCAACGTACCCGTCCCAACAACTGACCTAACAGATGTATGGGGAAGAATCCCAGGCGGCACGGCATCGGTCCCAGACCTGCCTGGCTATGTCTGGACGTAATCCCCACCTGTCAGGATGAGGACCGCCCCGCGACAGTACACCTGTACCCACATTCACCCTGCCGGGGATGTGGGGAGCCCTCAGGCCGCGCAGATGGAGGACGCCCATAGCCAGCCGCCCGCCGCCTGGTGCAGACGGGGGGAGCGTACTCCTCCCTGTCTGTCGATATACGACACTGACGTCGTATTGTCCGTCCTGACCAACACCGTTTAAGGACCAGAAGGACCGCTTTCAATACCAACACATTGAACGTAGCGCAGACCGGGCAGCATGGTTTGCCAGCTGCCCCCTACTGCGTTGGCCCGACGCGTCACCAGTGAGGGAGGCGTCGGTGAAAAACGTAACGTGAGACAGCGCCGTAATCGTCCTAGGACGGAACCTCCCGAGCGTGTTGACAACTCGCTCTGAGAGGGATGCCCATAGCCCTCCAACCGTTGACTGGGAAGAGGAGTACTCTACTTCCAGTCTACAGCAAACCCCAGGCTGGTAGGGACCTGCCTGGTACGAGACCTGACGATCCACCTTGACCGCGAAGGACCAGAACGTCGTCAGGGCAGAATACACTCCGTAACCCCTGACGACGCAGAGGCCCCAGTGCGGCCTCCACGCACTTGGTGAAAATGCGGGGAGCCAGAGAAAACCGAACGGCAGCCTCTGGTACTCATACGCTAACCCTGCAAAGGAAGCGTAGGTAAGCCCTAGGATGGAAGATCGGAGATGCGCATACGCATCCTACAGGTCTATGGAGGAGAACCAGACCCCCACCTGACAGTGTTCAACAGGTAGGAGACGATCCAAAAAATGCTGAACCTTCCCATGGGACAGGTCCAGCCTGGGTCTGACACCCCCCCCTCCCGATTTCTCAGGCACCAGAGAACACCGGGAGGAGAACGCCACGACGATGGCTTGCTTCGTCCACAGAGATTGGACCTCGTAGACCAGAGCTGTCACTGCTGGAGACCCTGACAATAGGGTCTGTACCAAACCCGAAAACGGGTGGGGTTGTGTAAACACAAGTCCCCGCCTCAGCGTTCTCTCGATCCACCTCGACATATGGTACTGCCATAGTCATATGTGATGACACTCCCAACGCACCCGCCGCCATGTGGTGCAGGTCCGCCAGGAACTGTAGATAGTTGGCCCGGTCCCACCCGCTGCGCGTAGCCAACCCTGGACCCGTGCGAGCAGAGCATTCCGTGTCGGGACATCTGACCCTGACACTAACCACGAGGCAATCGCACCCAAGGGGGGACCCCGACAGAAAGGGCCGGTTTGATACGGGGGGCTTTCTAGGTGAAAAAAGCCCCCCCACTGAACACCCCTCCAGAACATGCTGAGGAGTTGTTCTGCAGCCGGACATGCAAGGTGTGAGGACCCCATGGGTTCCTACACACCGTAGCCCTGCAGTGATATTACTACCACCCAAATCACGCGTGCCTGCAAGACCACTGCCAATCTTTCAGGAGTGGGAGGCACCAACATGATACCTGGCCTGGCGAAGGCGAGGCCGGGGAAGCCCGCACTGTGTGCCTCAAAAGGTTTCGAGCCCCCCTGCTGACAACACTTATAGTTGACAGACGTAACACCAGGCTCAACCAACACAGCTTATGGTGTGGGAGCCGCTTGACAGCACAACATTCTCACGGACAGACCCAGGCTCAGCCATCAACTGGGTGTCAGCCCCTGTCCCCATGAGAAGCGAAAAGTGGGGCCGCCCGCGCTTCAACGAAGGCACGTGGCCCGCAGCCAAAGGAAACAATCAGAGCCCACTTTTTCCGCTGGTGTTGGGGGAGGGAGTGATCGGAGAGCGGGCTGCTCGCGGCAGGACGGTGACGGCTTGTTGTTCAAGCCGAGCCCATCCAACATGGCCGATCCCTCGGCCGCCAAGGCTGTCGGCCTTGTGGACAACGCCCAGGATACCTCTGGCGGGGGAAAAACATGGCCGCCTGTCGAGGGCCTCGTCATCGCCGCTGACGAGGCCGTGCTCTCTCTTCTTCTGGCTGCGCGGTGTGAGGCGGTGTGGGGCCTAGGACAATACCGCCCGCGCTCCAGCAGAAGACCAAAATCCCCTGCGGAGAGGGGAACCCTGAGCGGTTATAGCTTGCGGCTAGGTCAAAGCTAATAACGTCAACAACATTGCGCGATGTGTCGACGTCGGCTGGCCCTCAAGGCCCCGCCACCAAACCCCATTTTTTTTATAGAAAAAACAGCAATTCGAACACAGTTCTAATCGCTGCCAATTCCATACCGTGGCGGTACAGGCTTTAGCAGCCCACCAGCCACTCGCCAGGCCGACCCACCCATGGCGTCGGCCGGGCGGGGCACTGTTTCAATATGTCAAAAGCAAAGGACTGATGTTAACACGGAGCACCATTGGTGGTTGCAAACACCAATTAATACATGATAAATCTGGGTACTACAGGGCTGTACACTGCGATGATATCATCGCGAATTGCCCCTTTAATTGGCCGTTGCGATTGGTAAATATTATCTGGGGGCGGGCTTGCGTGTAGTGCTTTCAAGCCTTGGATTCGCATTTCACTCCTAAATTATCCAAGGCGTATGATGACGCGATGACGTCACTCACGCGAGCTGAGCAGTGAGCACTCAGCAGGTATGATCAGCGGGAACAATCGACTGAGCACTCACTCTGATAGACTGGCTGACTGTCTGATTTAGCTATGAAGAAAAGTAAAGTTAGTATTGCTTCATATTTTCGTCGCGTTCGACCTCCTATAGTGAGCCGAACTGAACTGAACTCAGACACACAGAGAGAGCTGCGGCGTCTGCTGCTCCTCCAGCCCTCTCGCACCCGTGGCTGTTGTAAACACTGGGACCTCGGTGAGCCTGCCAGCCGGCTAGCTACTGATAGCTATCAACAAATGCTCCAGTAAGTCTAGTAGTGCATGATAGCTTGCGTTAGCTTACTGTTCAAAACGAAACGTCCCATTAAACTAAATAGTTCAGATAGCTCCGTCCTGATATCAATGTCTTATAACCAGGGACCGAAACTAAAGCCCGCCGCCCGCCAGGGGCGGTCTGTTTTTACCTTTGGCGCATGACACTTAGAGGGCTGCCCGCCGTGTGGCGTGTAGACGTGTAGTTCATAAGCAGGCCCCTAAAAATATTTGTATGCAAACGGTAAAAATCAATTACGCGCACGCTGTGCGAATACAGATTATAGCCTCTCTCGTCTTTTTTTTCCTCCGCTGCGAGATCGTTAAAAAACTACAAGTCCCACATTGCACTCAAGCCAACGGTCCAATCACAGTAGAGTGAAGTGACTGGTTTCATGAGACACCAACTTATTATAGTCTCTCTTACCAATAGCAATAGATTTTAGAACACCTAGATTTATCGATAGCAATAGTAATATAACGTTAATGCAACAAAACGAATGCCTTGCTTTGTTAATCATAACGTTGATGCAGTAGCGTATGTCGGTGTGTTGGCTGTAACGGACATGACAATAACATAACGTGTACACATTAAAATTGCGATAATCTATTCTAACATTTTCAAATCGATGCAGTTGAATTTCCCCCTTAGGATCGATGCATTGTTACACCCCTACACCAAAGTCACTGGCCCACTGTGTATCTGTGTGTATAATAACTTGGCTAGCGTTATCAACAGCAGAGGTGGGCAATGGGTCCAGCTGCAGCACCGGAGTGCAAGCGATGTGATGTAATTGGCAGACTCGACTGTCAATCAATGGTCTACCTGACACGCAAACTCAAACAATGTTTCTGTACTGGAGGTGTGGTTGATTGATTGATTGAAAACTTTATTAACAGATTGCAGAATGGGTACAATACAGTACAGCTCAATACACACAATTGTTAAGGGGATGCAGACCAGAGAAAGACTTTCGTCTTGTTTACATCAGGGTCCCCCATTTCGATTAATCAGGAAAGTGTACAGTAGGAAAGTGTACAGTATTTCAATAGGCAACCCTGAAAGGATTATTTTTCTAGAAGAGCAACACAGCCAAAACAGACAGTGGAGCTGTTTGCAGATAGCAAGCATTTTGACTTATTGCGTGGTGGCGATGTCTCGCAGATAATACAACTACAAGTATGATTATATAATATATATATTTTATTAAAAATAATAATTATATAAAATATATATATATATATATATTTTTTTAAATCAAAAACAATCGATATAAATAATGGTAAAATTGTTATTTAAAAATGTGCCCCTACAAAATATTTTTTGCCCCTAAATTTCTCATTTAGGGGCAAGTGTGCCCCTAGTGAAAAAGCTTAGCGTACAGCCCTGTACTATCATCTATCTACCTATAAAACATTTAGGATGGCAAGTCAAAAAACGTTAAAGCCATTTTTCTCAGTTTGGAAGTTACTGCGGTCTGTCTGGGTTTTGAGTGTGATTTTGTAGTTACTGCAGTTATTAAAACCCCATATCTCCAAAACTGAGTGACATTAACATCTGAAACTTGGTCACAAGATAAAACATTTATTGACAAGTTCAATTTCACTCATAACTAAATTTGGACTTTTTTCGAGTTACTGCGGTTAGCCTTGACAGGGCAGTGTAGCATGCAACACTTTGATGAACATTTTTACTCAGCTGATAGAGTTGTACCCTTCCTGATGACTTGTCGTACAGAACTTGTAAGTCGCTTTGGATAAAAGCGTCAGCTAAATGACTAAATGTAATGTAAAATAATTAATAATAATAATAATTGTTAGACTAGAAGTCGTTATTTGTCATGCAGTTTTAACACACACGCGAGATGGGCGACCCACAGGAACACACACACACATGCACTGAGTCACCGATGAAATGTCTCTCTGCACTTTTCCCATCCCGTTGTCCTTCTCCCCATGGGCAGCCGGGAGCAGATATGGCGTCAACGTGAGCCGCGCCCCGGGGACCAATCCAAGTGCTCCTGTCCGTCTTCGTCAAGGACGCCACAGCGTTAGCGATCTGTTGTGCATGTTTTTCCATTGGGTTTATCTTATCGGGGGGAAACCCTTGCGAGCACGGGGAGAACATGCAAACTCCACACAGAAAGGCCTGGGAGATACCCCACCTGGGTACCTGGCATCATGGAAACCTGGTCCCCAAGCGGGAATCGAACCATGGACCTTCTTGCTGTGAGGCGACAGTGGTAACCACTACACCACCGTGCCGCTTATATAAGTATCCGTCCTTTTATCCCGGCGAGTAAAGTGATTTGACCAAGTCATTGAGGTAGTGATTTAGACCAGGTCATTGAGGTAGTGATTTAGACCAGATCATTGAGATGGTGATTTAGACCAGACCATTGAGATGGAGATTTAGACCAGGTTAGTGATGAAGGGGTTAACACAAAATAACATGGGAAGGCCAGACTGAAGGTCCGTGATTAATAAGAGAACGGTCAACCGGGAATGTTAGTTCCTCTTAGCAAACTTTCCACTGATTCATCATAAGAGGGATCCGGTGGACTAACTGTCAATTACAGTGCCAGCAGTGTCACACAAGACAAAACGCAGACACACAAATAGACACTTGAGAAACATTACAGATAAAATAACCAATTGCGTGCAATCACTCCCACGTGTACAAGGCAGGCCCGGCCTAAGAAGATGAAATGTATATATCTATCCAAACACGGAAGTGTTGGGCACTTGTGAACCTTGAAACTTGAACATTAAACAACCTTGAAGAGAGAATTCGCTTGTACTCCTTGACCCGGGTGGGGGAACTTGACTTAAAGGGCCAGTCTCAACAGTGAGGTGCTGATTTAGACCAGGTTAGTGAGGTAGTGATTTAGACCAGGTTAGTGAGGCAGTGATTTAGACTAGGTCATTGAGCTAGTGATCAGGTTAGTGAGGTAGTGATTTAGACTAGGTCATTGAGGTGCTGATTTAGACCAGGTTAGTGAGGTAGTGATTTAGACCAGGTCTATTCACTATGTCTCGATTTATTCCTCTGTCTCTGAGGCCTATTATAGCCAGTCCTCTTCCAATCACCCAAATGCACATCTGCTCCATCTTAGCAACCCTCTTCAATAAACTGGTATGTGTTTGCACCATCTACCCTGTGCTGGTGTAGCTGCTTTGAAAGCCACTGGTGTGGCCAGTGGCAGGGTTGAGTGCTACAGCAATTCTCGGATTCCCTGTGAAAAATGCTGGGATGTGTAGGTGGATCAATAGTGTAAATGATATCATGGCCCACTCTATCAATTTATCATGTGTTGACAGAGGAATGTGGAGTGAGTCTTCCTCTTCTCTCTACTCCATTAACCTGTCAGATTTTCTCCACTGTTGGTCTCTGGAGGAACACAAGGGAAGCTGTCTGTAAACGATGCTCTCTTCTCTCTCGTCCTCCTCCACACACTTCAAGGTGTTCACTGGGAAAGTGTTCTCCCTGTCTCGACACCTTGCTCTGTTTTTCTCTCCTCATACCACAGAGGGTCACCAGACTTTTAGATAACCCTTCTCTTCCAAGGGCAACACAATTCCCATTAATCTCTCACACTGTTATGTCTGCTATCATTTGTAATTTATTGTGTTTTTTCTCATCACCATGGGCCATTTAGAATAGCTGGCCACTGGGACATTTGCGAAGGATATGTGGATCATGTGATGAATACAGATAGCTTAATGAGGGCATACAACAGGCTTAGAATGACAGTGATGTGGCTTCCGAGAGGCATTTAGACACAATAGCAATGATTGTTCTCTACAGCAGGGGAAATGTGCAAAGTTACTTGGTTTTGCTCATAGTTCTCAACTCACAGCAGGATATGAAAAAAATCTATGTTAATATAGGACTTGGTAATTAATAAATAATAATAATAATAAATCAAATTTATATAGCGCTTTTCAAGAAACCCAAGGTCGCTTCACAAGTCAAGAGGGCTAGGGAAATGGGCAATATGGAGGGAGAATGGAGGGATAATGAAACCGAAATCTAATCTAATATAAGGCTTGGTGAAAAGGTGCATCTTGAGAGCTGTTTTGAAAGTATCCAGGGTTGGGGCGTTGCAGATTTCAGGGGGGAGAGAGTTCCAGAGGGTAGGGGACGCCACACTGAAGGCTCTGTCACCGAAAGTCTGCAACCTGGTGCAAGGGTTGGAGAGGAGACCCAGATCAGAAGATCGTAGGTTCCGGGATGGAGTTTGTTGGTGGAGGAGATCAGATGGATATCGGGGGGCGAGGGCATGGAGGGACTTGTAGGTGAGGAGCAGGAGTTTGAAAGAGATGCAGAACTTGACTGGGAGCCAGTGGAGGTGGATGAGGGTGAGAGCCCTGGCAGCTGAGTTCTGTACATCCGGGAGGTGATGAATGAGTGGATCAGGGTCTCAGCCACAGAATCTGAGAGTGATGGTCGGAGACAGGAGATGTATTTGAGGTGATAGAACGCAGAATTGGTAACGGATTTGATGTGCGAGTGGAATGAGGGTGAGTGTGGAGTCGAGGGTGACGTCCAGGTTACGGACTTCAGGAGACGGGGTGCTTACAAACTGATTCTAAACTGTAATTAGCCTTGTTATCCATTAAATGGGAGGCAGCATGATAGATATGTTCCAATTCTGTATAGTACAGCATGGGGATATATGATCTAACTATTTCTAACCCAGCATGGGTCTATATAACACATGTAATCTAGTACAGCATGGATGCACATGGCAGATAGGCAATTGGTAACATCTATAGACCCACTTCAGCTCCTGCTGATTCCTTCAACTGTTTAGTATCCACCATAAATTCTATTCATGACAAAAATGTACTTGTAATTTTAGGAGATTTTAACCGTTGCTGGTTGGATAAAGCCTACACAAATGCTAAAAACATTATTGGGAACTTGAATCTAACCCAGCTAATAAGTGAGCCCACTCAGGTTACACCCACTTGCCAATCTCTGCTCGATTGGATCTTGGTCTCACACCCTAATCGTATTATTGATTCAGGTATTTCGGCAGATTGCTTTAGTGATGGTGTTCTGCATTTGGAAAATCAAATTACCCAAACTTCCCCAAAAATTTATAAAAGTTAGGCAAGATAGAAAAATCAATGTTGATGAATTCATTAACGATATAATTTCAGTTAACTGGGACCAATATCAAATCATCTCAAATGTTCATGAAGCTTGGGAATTCCTTCACACGGAACTAACCAGAATTATTGACAAACATGCTCCATTCAAAACTATCAAAGTCAAGGGTAGTCACCTTCCATGGATAACTTAGACCTCATCAGCACCTTCAGGCAGAGAGATAAGGCATGGGCCACATATCGTATGACTAAGGATCATGCAAACTGGGAAACATACAGACAGCTTAGAAAAAAAAGTAAAATATTGACTCAGAATGCAAAATCAAATTATTATAAAGAATCTCTCAACTCTGATTTTAAAAACACTAAACAATTTTGGAAAAAAATAACTAATTCATCTGATAAAAATACTCATTGTAATCAATTAAAAGTTAATAATACCATATTGCATAATCCTCTTCTTGTAGCTCAAGCCTTTAACCAACACTTCTCTTCAGTTTGTACTCCCACAATACCGGATCCTTATGTCATCTGTAACAATGCACCACCTTGCAACAGCTCCTTCTCGTTCATTAACCGATTGACCGTCAGCATGAATGGTTAAAAGGAGGGAAGACAGCCCTCGGCGGGGAACAAGGAACGGGGTCCTAGCATTGTAGCATTAGCATTAGCCTCACGCTCTAGGATAGCCAGGAAAACACCCAAAAACAGAGTCATGACGACCATGTTTTCCCAAATATCCTGCCCCTCGCGCCAACACATCACTCGGCTGTCTCACAGGACAACGAGCAGTATTACTCATGCTAGTATCAATGCCTGACAATGCAGGCCTTACCTGCGCACGACTTAGCTTGACTGCTAACCGGCGCGCTCCGCTGTCAGGAGACGAGGAAAACCCAGGACAGGCCTGTTGCGCTGTTTAGGATGTGCCGAGAAGATTCCAGGGGCTGGTGAACCTCTGGCGAAAACCCAACATTGTGTAATTTCTCCCTGCGTTTCATAACAGCTAGTTCATGGAGTGCACTGCTATGTCCGTGTTGGAAACAAAAAAGAGGAAGGTAGAGTGTGACCATGTCCGGCGTCATATAGTAGGACGCGGGGGCGTGGCCTGGTCACGTGCATGTGAGTGCAATTGTTTGTTCGTGAGCACAGTAGGTGCTATGAGATAAGAGATATCTCATAATGGCGAAGAGCGAGATGCGATTGGCCAGTATGATAATATAACCAACCTTCTTCCACTAAACACATTATTCAACCGTCTATGCAGATTTGCTCTTGGCTGCCCATATTTGACACACCACTGCACCATGTATGAAAACCTTAATTTGCCATCTCCCACAGTAAGACAACAGCAGCACTGGTTACAGTTCATTTTTAAATGTATTCACTTCAATTATCCGCAATATCTCAAACAGTATATGGTCCCTTTCACCTCTAGACATCAACTGAGACACTGTGGACAGCTATTTTTTTTAAAGTTCCAACAAATGTTAACCACCTCAGTTGGAAAAAAATCATTAATGTTCAAAGGTCCATCTGACTGGAATAATCTTCCAGTTCATATTCGATCTATAACATCCTATAACTGTTTAAAACTGTGCTGTCCACTCCTCTCACCTTGAGATTACTTGTTCATGTTTCCACCAATAATAGTATAACAGATCTTTGAAGCAATCACTTGAATATGTGCTCTGTGTTTTGTTGTTTGTTTGTCTTATGTTCCTCTTGTTTGATGTTGTTTGAACCTGTTTATTATTAATTTTATCTTGTTTTGTGTTTGGCTTTTGTTTGTTTCTTTTTGTTTTGTTATGTTTAATACAGATATGTAATTTATGTATTTTGTAAGCTGTGGAACCCCTTGAAAACGAGATGGTTCATCTCAAGGGGTAATTCCAAATAAAGAATTTGAATATATGTTCTGACTATGTATAGTCAGGTACAGTATTGATATCTGCTGGAAATCAGGCCCTCTATCAGATTTAGAAAAGCTTATAGTATATCTGGGTTACGGGCGGAAACAAAACCATGGTGTGCCATGGCCAACAAGGAGATGGGAACATGCTAATATTTGTGAGTCCTGGCAAATGTGCTCTTTTTCCTCTTCCTTGCATTCTGATGCAGATCGGATGGAGATGGTATGGCTGAAACGCTGCATGTCTTCCACCTGCCTTTTGTAACGTTTGTAACCACCAGAAAAGAGAGAGAACTTGCTTCAGTCAGACAAGCAGTGGTACATTCTAAGTACAGTCCAGCATAGCTACTCTAGGTATACCCAGCCCAGGTTTAAACTAAGTACAGTTCAGTGTAGTTACTCTAGGTTTAAGTAGAAATAAGCAGGAAGCCGGACCAGCACTCTCAGGTTTCGACAATCTTTATTGCAGCCGGATACAACAGACATGTTTCAGAACAGGTGTTCCTTCTTCAGTGTTAATGGCTAGCAATATTAGTTTGAAAATATGGTGGCTATATAGAAGGTGGGCAGGAAGTGACATCAAAACAGGTATGTCTGGGATTACTGGTCAACTTTGACCCTAGGAAGGACATTATAATGTGAAGTAAATTACAAAATTACAAAAATTACCAGAAACAAAATACATCTTCACCATAGCTAATAGGGCTAAATAAATGAGCCCATTGCAATATTTGGCATTGCCTGGCTCCACATCCCTTTTCTGCACTTCTCGCGAGACTACCGGAGTGCTCTTGATTCTTTGTTTATATTTTGGTGAAAGAAAGATGGCCACATGATCAGATTTTCCGAAGCCACTATCAGAATGAGCCTTGTACCCACCCTTGAATTCCGAGTAACAGTGGTCTAAAATGTTACCGCCTCTGGTGTTACAAGTCACATGCTGATAGAAGTCCGGCAATACCTTTCTCAGATTGGCGCTATTGAAATCACCCACAACCACAATAGCAGCGTCAAGGTTCGCTGACTGGAGTTTGTTTACCTCGTCGTGGAGCCTGGAGAGCGCGTCACCAGTGTTTGCTTGCGGTGGAATATACACTCCGACCAGGATGATCGACTTTAGCTCCCTCGGGAGGAAGAAAGGTCGACACTTGATGGATATATATTCCAGGTTGGGGGAGCAGTGGTTCGAAAGTTCCTTCACGTTGGCTGGATCGCTCCAATTGTTGTTCAACATGAAGGCTGTTTTTCCTCCATGCTGTTTGCCGGATTCTACTGTTCTATCCTTGCGGTGAATGAAGAAGTGTTCGGCTGGTTGGATGGCGTGGTCTGGGACGTCCGGCGTCAACCACGTCTCCGTGAAGCAGAGAACATTGCAGTCTCTAACATCTCTCTGGAATTGAATCCTTGCTCTGATGTCATCTAGTTTATTGTCTATGGTATGGTATTTCATTACACACAGAGTTCTTCAAAAAGGAGACAGACCGCAACTCGTTCCTACATTGTTCTAGCTATCACGCTCCTGCATTAAAGAATAGTCTCCCCTTCAGCCAAATCCTACGTTATAGGAGAATTTGTGACACGGACGACAGATTTATTGCCCAAGCAGAAGTCCTCCGTGGTAGTTTCCATGACAGAGGCTATAGTGATGCATTGACACTTAAATCCCTGAATAAAAGGACAAAGTATCTATTGTTTCTACTTATAGTCCCATCACGAGAGACATACGTAGCACTGTCAATAAATATTGGCACATTCTTCAGTCCGATCCCCTTACTGGGGCAGGGTTTCAGCACTCGCCTAATTATTTTTATAAACGACAAGCAAACCTTTCTAATCTTTTAGTCAAAACTGACTTTCCCATAAGGAAACCCACACATTTTATGTCCAACATCCCTGAGGGTAATTTCCCCTGTCAGGCCTGTGTACAATGCCAAGGCATGATTAAAGATAGATTCTATACACACCCAAAAACAGGCAAGCGTATACCTGTTAAAGGGCGTATTACTTGTAATTCCTCAAATCTTGTGTATCTGCTGAAATGTCTGTGCAATATTTTTTATGTGGGTAAAACAACTAGAGCTTTTAAATCTAGAATCAGTGAACATAAATATTCAGTCAGAAATTCAGATGTCAAGTCATCTGTAGCTTTACATTTTTCTAAATGCAATCATGCCGTCAACAATCTGAAATATATGGGACTCGAGCTAGTCAACAGGCCCTCTAGAGGGGGTGACAGGCATAAGCTGCTATTGCAACGTGAATGTTATTATATCCATTTGTTCAATTGCATTGAAACAAGGGGAATGAATGAAGAGAACGTGTTAACCTGTTTCCTATAATAAGTTACTTTTACCATCATTATGATTACATTATTATTATTATTATTATTATTATTATCATTGTTTTTACGAATGAGGAAATGTTTTCCTTCTGTTTTTTCTTCTGTTTTTGCTGCTCTTATCTTAAGAGATTTTTTGATTTGCAAATATTGCAATGGGCTCATTTATTTAGCCCTATTAGCTATGGTGAAGATCTATTTTGTGTCTGGTAATTTTTGTAATTTTGGAATTGACTTCACATTATAATGTCCTTCCTAGGGTCAAAGTTGACCAGTAATCCCAGGCATACCTGTTTTGATGTCACTTCCTGCCCACCTTGTATAAAGCCACCATCTTTTCAAACTAATATTGCTAGCCATTAACACTGAAGAAGGAACACCTGTTCTGAAACATGTCTGTTGTATCCGGCTGCGATAAAAATAGTCGAAACCTGAGAGTGCTGGTCCGGCTTCCTGCTTATTTCTACTTATATCTTCAGGATTGGTAGCGGGAGGAAGAAAGGTCGACACTTGATGGATATATATTCCAGGTTGGGGGAGCAGTGATTCGAAAGTTCCTTCACGTTGGCTGGATCGCTCCAATTGTTGTTCAACATGAAGGCTGTTCCACCTCCATGCTGTTTGCCGGATTCTACTGTTCTATCCTTGCGGTGAATGAAGAAGTATTCGGCTGGTTGGATGGCGTGGTCTGGGACGTCCGGCGTCAACCACGTCTCCGTGAAGCAGAGAACATTGCAGTCTCTAACGTCTCTCTGGAATTGAATCCTTGCTCTGATGTCATCTAGTTTATTGTCTATGGTATGGTATTTCATTACACACAGAGTTCTTCAAAAAGGAGACAGACTGTTACATCCCAATGTATATATTCCCCAGTGTGTGTCTCCATGTGTGTGTTCTCCATTTTGTTTGTTTCCTCCCTCCAGCCATTGTTCCCTTCACCATTGGTCAATTCTTCCATTATTGCAATACAGCACCGATTGGTGGATGGCTTCAGACTCCAACACTCAATCCACACCACCCAATCATGGATCACCCCACACCTGTTAAAACATGGCTTCTCACTTCAGTCTCTCTCTCTCTCTCTGGCATGAGGCTAGGCATGTTGTGTGTTTTTGGTAAACCTGTAACTTTGACAGTATTGCATTTCGTTTATTGCCTTTGGTGCTTAGTAGTAATTTCCTTGTGTGTGTATGGCCGCAGAGAGAGCATTGTTAAGTTATAGTTTGTTTTTGTATATATTCTGCTTTTGTTTCTGTATAATTAATGTGTTTTTCTCTCTTTCTCAGGAAGCACAGATGGGGTGAGCTGCCATTTCCTTTGGACATTGTTTTCTCCTGTTTTGGTTAGGTAAGAGTAGTTTAGGTAATGTAATCTCTTCTACCATAGATTAGATTGTGTTTATTTGGAGTATAGTGGTGTTTGTTTGTTGTTTTGGCCTGGGCTCACCCCTGAGCTACATGTGCTTCCTTTGCCTCTATTCAATAAATATCATTGTTGTTTACAAACGTGGTCCATCTTTTCTGTCAACCAACTGTTATGTTACAGCCCTTTACCCTTAGACTCACAGGGGTCGTAACATAAATGGGGGCTCGTCCGGGATTTTGTAACCCGTGTCCAATTGTTGGTTGATGGATTTGGTGAACTGTGTTTGTTTACACTTGTATAGTTATTAATTAATTTGTGTAAAATGGCATTTGTGTAAGAAAAAGATAATGGCAGTTAGTACTTTTGATCTGGGGAAATTCTTGAGCAATCCTACTTGGGAAGCGCTAGATAGCTGCCGCAAGGCAGACTTAGTGGAGATTGCCACACATTTTCAACTCTCGGTTCAACAAAAGCATCTTAAGCAGGATATCAGGTGTCTTGTGGTAGATAAGCTGTTGGAGCAGGGGACGCTTGTTTTACCTGCGGTCTCTGATGAACATGCAAGTCCTCCTGGTGAACCTACAGAAGCACCGCCTTCTGAGGAGCAAGCCCATGGTGCTGAAAAGGCAGGTGTGAACGTCACATTGCCACATTTTCACTTGACCTCTCCTGTGTCAACTGGGTCTCGAGAAGGGGCCCAGGTCAAGGTTAGAATAGCCCGTCTCCAGATGGAGGCTCAGGAGAAGGCACAAGCACGTGAGGCGGAGTATCGGCTTCGTAAAATGGAGCTTGAGGCGGAAAATGAAAGGGCTATTAACATCCGTAGGTTGGAGCTTGAGGTGGAAAAAGAGCTCAGACTGCGGGAGTTGGAGCTGGGAGACCAAAGGAGTGGATCCAACTCTGCTACACCGACTCCTCCACAAGGCCCGGGTATGTCCTCCTCCACAGCTTATTCATCACACACTTTTGATATAAGTAAACACATTGCTTTGGTGCCTCCGTTCCGAGAGACCGAAGTTGATACTTATTTTAATGTGTTTGAGCGTATTGCTGCTTCATTGCGCTGGCCAAGAGAGGTCTGGCCTTTGTTGCTTCAATGCAAATTGACTGGTAAAGCCCAAGAGGTTTGTTCAACACTTTCCCTAGAAGATAGTTTACTGTATGATACTGTGAAGGCTGCCATCCTTCGTGCATATGAGCTTGTGCCCGAAGCTTATAGGCAGAGGTTTCGCAGTCACAAGAGAGCTGTCAACCAGACCTTTGTAGAGTTTGCTAGAGAGAAGGGAACTCTCTTTGATAAATGGTGTGCAGCAAGCAAGGCCTCAGATCTTAACTCTCTCAGAGAACTCATTCTATTAGAAGAGTTTAAGAATCGTTTGCCAGAGCGTATTGTAATTTACCTGAGTGAGCAGAAAGTGTCCACTCTGCAGCAAGCTGCTGTATTAGCTGATGAGTTTGCGCTAACCCATAAAACTGTTTGTAGATAGGCGTGACTCGTTTCTCCCCCATGATTTCTCTCAGAAACATTCTGTCCCCAACCATTCAGAATTCACACACCCCCGACCAAGAATGTCACCTCCACGCTCAAAAGAGGAGCGGACATGTTACTACTGTCATAAATCTGGTCATGTTATTTCTGACTGTTTAACATTGAAACATAAGCAGCAACCGTCCTCTCAGAACTTTAGACAACCCAAAGGGGTTGGTCTGATTAAAATGGCACCTGATTCCGATCAACAGATGCACAATGATCAGGATGTTCTCGATCCTTGTTTCAGGCCATTTACTTCCAAGGGTTTAGTTTCCTTGACAGGGGATCCAAAAGATCAGTGTACAGTTCAGATCTTACGAGATACTGGAGCCTCACAATCCTTTATCCTCTCTGATGTACTACCTCTGTCTGAGAAATCTTCCTGTGGTTCTAGTGTCCTAGTTCAAGGTATTGAGATGGGTTTCGTGCCAGCCCCGTTACACTGTATTCATGTACAATCTGATTTGGTCACTGGTTTCTTTAAAATAGGGGTGAGACCTTCCTTGCCAGTTAAAGGCATTTCCTTTATCATGGGAAATGATTTAGCTGGAGGACAGGTGAACGCTGTGCTGGAAGTGTTGGATCACCCAGACACAGATTCTCTGCCTGATGACTTGTCACAGAACTTCCCTGAAGTTTTTTCTGCAAGTGTTGTCACTCGGGCTCAATTGAAAAAGAGAGGTGATGAAATTAATTTGTCTGACTCTGTTTTTGCTTCAGCCTTTGTCAGGGAGGAGTTGCTGGCTCCAACTTCTGATACCGCTGACAAACCACCGACTCATAGTAAGGTACCCCCACAGACAACTGTAACTAGTTCCGACGCATTGAAGTTACCCATTACTCGTGAAATGCTAATTACTGCCCAGAAGGCTGACCCTTCTCTTGCAAAATGTTTCTCTTCTCTTGAAACAGAACAGAGGAGAGAGTTGCATTCTTATTTTGTGGATGAAGGAGTTTTGATGCGTACATGGAGGTCCCATGGTACTAGACTGGCAGAGCATGCACAATCGGAGATAGGGCTACCAGATCAGGTACCAGACTGGAGCACTGTTTATCAGATTGTTGTCCCTGCAGTTTATCGTCAGCATGTACTGTTCTTGGCCCATGACCACCCTTGGTCTGGACACTTGGGAGTCACTAAAACATACAACAGAATACTTCAACATTTCTTTTGGCCCGGTTTGAAGTCCGATGTAGCACAGTACTGTCGTACCTGTAGTACTTGTCAGATCACCGGAAAGCCAAACCAGGTAATTCCACCTGCTCCCCTCTGTCCTATACCAGCGGTCGGTGAACCATTTGAACATGTCATAGTTGACTGTGTTGGTCCGTTGCCAAGGACCAAAGCCGGCAATCAGTTTTTGTTGACAATAATGTGTACCGCCACCCGTTTCCCTGAGGCTATCCCTCTTCGCAGAATTACAGCGCCTGTAATAATTAAGGCTTTGACGAAGTTCTTCTCCACGTTTGGACTGCCTAAGGTAGTACAAACGGACCAAGGCACCAACTTCCTGTCTAGGTTATTTGAGCAAGTGTTACAGTCCCTGGGTATCCGACATATAGTGTCCAGTGCCTACCACCCTGAAACTCAGGGGGCTCTAGAACGTTGGCATCAGACCTTAAAGTCCATGCTGCGTAAATATTGCTTAGACACAGAGAAAGATTGGGATGAGGGTGTCCCCCTTGTTCTATTTGCTGCGCGAGAGACCATACAGGAGTCTCTTGGTTTCAGTCCTGTTGAGCTCGTTTTTGGGCACACTGTTAGAGGGCCTCTGAAAGTTCTTAAAGAACGGTTCATGTCAAAGGGTGCCAGCACACCCACTAATGTTCTAGATTTTGTTAGCCAGTTTCGAGAGCGACTGCATCAGGTGTGCTCTCTCGCAAAAGAAGCGCTCTCTTCTTCCCAGAGAACTATGAAACGGCACTATGACGAGAAAGCTGTTTCTCGATCTTTCCAGCCAGGTGATAAGGTTCTAGTCCTGTTACCTATCCTTGGTTCTGCTCTTTCCGCTCGTTTTTCCGGACCGTATGCAATAGACAAGAAGATAAGTGATACAGACTATGTGGTTCGCACCCCTGATCGTAAACGTCACTCTCGTGTTTGCCACATCAATATGCTTAAACCATATTTTTCCAGAGATAGTGTGCAGGTGAAGACCTCAGACCAGACAGCCGGACTGGCCGTCTCTGCTGTTGCCTCAACTCCAATAGTTCCGGACTCTCCTGACGTTAGTGGTGAGGACGTAGATGGCTTGGAGTTGCGCAATGCAGCCCATCAGGGTGCTAGATTGTCCAACACTGAGATGTTATTGAACCTGCCCACTCACTTAGCACACTTACCTGAGGAGCAGCGAGAGGACATCACAAATTTGATTCAGGCCTACATGGCTCTGTTTGGTGATGTTCCCTCCTGTACTTCTGTATTGGCCCATGATATTAATGTTAACAATGCTGTGCCTATCAAGCAACATGCATACCGTGTTAACATCACCAAGAGGGCCATGATGCAACAGGAGGTTGACTATTTGTTAAAACATGGTTTAGCCAAGCCAAGTTGCAGTCCCTGGAGTTCACCTTGCTTGTTAGCTCCCAAATCGGATGGAACTCCTAGATTTTGTACTGATTTCCGAAATGTAAATTCTGTCACCGTGCCTGATTCCTTCCCACTGCCCCGCATGGAAGATTGTATTGACAACCTTGGATCTGCCACCTATGTTAGCAAACTAGATTTGTTAAAGGGTTACTGGCAGGTCCCTTTGACCCCCCGTGCCTCGGAAATCTCGGCGTTTGTTACTCCTGACAATTTTTTGCAATATACTGTAATGCCTTTTGGAATGCGTAATGCCCCGGCCACTTTCCAGCGACTGGTGACCCTAGTCCTGGCTGGTGTTCCAAATTGTAATGCCTATCTCGATGACCTGGTTGTCTATTCGACCAACTGGCGTGACCACATGACAACCTTGCAAACTGTCTTTGACCGCTTAGCTGGAGCCTCCCTGACCCTTAACCTTGCCAAGTGTGAGTTCGGCAAGGCTACGGTTACCTATCTTGGTAAGCAGGTAGGACAAGGCCAAGTGCGTCCGGTGGATGCAAAAATATCTGCAATCACAACTTTTCCAGTGCCTACTACTAGGCGGGAATTGCGTAGATTCCTTGGGATGGCTGGGTATTACCGTGGTTTTTGCCGGAACTTTTCTTCTGTCGTCACTTCTCTCACTAGCCTGTGTAGCCCGTCCAAACCATTCATTTGGACAGCTGATTGCCAAAATGCATTTGATAGTGTTAAAGCTCTCTTATGCAGTTCCCCTGTTCTCTCTGCTCCAGATTTCTCCCTGCCGTTCCAGCTGGAGGTGGATGCCAGCGGGGTGGGAGCTGGAGGGGTGTTATTACAGGAAGATCATGATGGTGTCAGTCACCCGGTTTGTTATTTCTCCCGGAAATTTAACAAACATCAACTAAACTATTCCACTATTGAAAAGGAGACTTTGGCTATGTTGTATGCGTTGCAACATTTTGAGGTGTATGTCGGTTCGAGCGTATTACCAGTGGTAGTATACACCGACCACAACCCATTGGTTTTTCTGTCGCGGATGTACAACCACAATCAGTGCCTCATGCGTTGGGCGCTCATAGTGCAAAATTATAACCTCAGCATAAAGCATAAGAAGGGGTCTGAGAATGTGTTGGCGGATGCTCTATCTCGGAGTTAAATCTCTCGTGCTGTCGACTTGTTCTATTTTGCTGTCGACTCGTTCTACTGTATATTGCTGTCGACTTGACCTATTTTTGCTGTTTACTCGGTCTATGTTGCTGTGGACTCGTTTTATGTTGCTGCTAGTTTTTTCATAGCTCTTTGTTTTGGAGTGCATGTTATCTCGGGGATGTTATCTCGTTGTTAAAGGAAAAAAAAAACATGTTTAGTTGGTAGTTTATGTAGGCATGTTTTTTGTCTTATGTATGGGGGTGTTACATCCCAATGTATATATTCCCCAGTGTGTGTCTCCATGTGTGTGTTCTCCATTTTGTTTGTTTCCTCCCTCCAGCCATTGTTCCCTTCACCATTGGTCAATTCTTCCATTATTGCAATACAGCACCGATTGGTGGATGGCTTCAGACTCCAACACTCAATCCACACCACCCAATCATGGATCACCCCACACCTGTTAAAACATGGCTTCTCACTTCAGTCTCTCTCTCTCTCTGGCATGAGGCATGTTGTGTGTTTTTGGTAAACCTGTAACTTTGACAGTATTGCATTTCGTTTATTGCCTTTGGTGCTTAGTAGTAATTTCCTTGTGTGTGTATGGCCGCAGAGAGAGCATTGTTAAGTTATAGTTTGTTTTTGTATATATTCTGCTTTTGTTTCTGTATAATTAATGTGTTTTTCTCTCTTTCTCAGGAAGCACAGATGGGGTGAGCTGCCATTTCCTTTGGACATTGTTTTCTCCTGTTTTGGTTAGGTAAGAGTAGTTTAGGTAATGTAATCTCTTCTACCATAGATTAGATTGTGTTTATTTGGAGTATAGTGGTGTTTGTTTGTTGTTTTGGCCTGGGCTCACCCCTGAGCTACATGTGCTTCCTTTGCCTCTATTCAATAAATATCATTGTTGTTTACAAACGTGGTCCATCTTTTCTGTCAACCAACTGTTATGTTACAGCCCTTTACCCTTAGACTCACAGGGGTCGTAACACAGACCGCAACTCGTTCCTACATTGTTCTAGCTATCACGCTCCTGCATTAAAGAATAGTCTCCCCTTCAGCCAAATCCTACGTTATAGGAGAATTTGTGACACGGACGACAGATTTATTGCCCAAGCAGAAGTCCTCCGTGGTAGTTTCCATGACAGAGGCTATAGTGATGCATTGACACTTAAATCCCTGATTAAAAGGACAAAGTATCTATTGTTTCTACTTATATTCCCATCACGAGAGACATACGTAGCACTGTCAATAAATATTGGCACATTCTTCAGTCCGATCCCCTTACTGGGGCAGGGTTTCAGCACTCGCCTAATTATTTTTATAAACGACAAGCAAACCTTTCTAATCTTTTAGTCAAAACTGACTTTCCCATAAGGAAACCCACACATTTTATGTCCAACATCCCTGAGGGTAATTTCCCCTGTCAGGCCTGTGTACAATGCCAAGGCATGATTAAAGATAGATTCTATACACACCCAAAAACAGGCAAGCGTATACCTGTTAAAGGGCGTATTACTTGTAATTCCTCAAATCTTGTGTATCTGCTGAAATGTCTGTGCAATATTTTTTATGTGGGTAAAACAACTAGAGCTTTTAAATCTAGAATCAGTGAACATAAATGTTCAGTCAGAAATTCAGATGTCAAGTCATCTGTAGCTCGACATTTTTCTAAATGCAATCATGCCGTCAACGATCTGAAATATATGGGACTCGAGCTAGTCAACAGGCCCTCTAGAGGGGGTGACAGGCATAAGCTGCTATTGCAACGTGAATGTTATTATATCCATTTGTTCAATTGCATTGAACCAAGGGGAATTAATGAAGAGAACGTGTTAACCTGTTTCCTATAATAAGTGACTTTTACCATCATTATTATGATTACATTATTATTATTATTATTATTATCATTGTTTTTACGAATGAGGAAATGTTTTCCTTCTGTTTTTTCTTCTGTTTTTGCTGCTCTTATCTTAAGAGAATTTTTGATTTGCAAATATTGCAATGGGCTCATTTATTTAGCCCTATTAGCTATGGTGAAGATGTATTTTGTGTCTGGTAATTTTTGTAATTTTGGAATTGACTTCACATTATAATGTCCTTCCTAGGGTCAAAGTTGACCAGTAATCCCAGGCATACCTGTTTTGATGTCACTTCCTGCCCACCTTGTATAAAGCCACAATTTTTTCAAACTAATATTGCTAGCCATTAACACTGAAGAAGGAACACCTGTTCTGAAACATGTCTGTTGTATCCGGCTGCGATAAAAATAGTCGAAACCTGAGAGTGCTGGTCCGACTTCCTGCTTATTTCTACTTATATCTTCGGGATTGCAGCACCCAGTGTCAATTATTGTGAGCGCGGTCTACCTTGACTTGTTACTCTAGGTTTACCCATCCCAGGTTTAAACTAAGTACAGTACAGTGTAGCTACTCTAGGTTTACCCATCCCAGGTTTAAACTACAGTACAGTTCAGTTACTCTAGGTATACCCATCCCAGGTTTAAACTAAGTACAGTACAGTGTAGCTACTCTAGGTTTACCCATCCCAGGTTTAAACTACAGTACAGTTCAGTTACTCTAGGTATACCCATCCCAGGTTTAAACTAAGTACAGTACAGTTCAGTTACTCTAGGTTTACCCATCCCAGGTTTAAATGTAATACAGTACAGTCCAGCATAGTTACTCAAGGCCTACCCATGCCAGGTTTAAACTAAGTACAGTTCAGCATAGTTACTCTAGGCTTACCCAGAGATAAGGAAAGAAAGAGAGGGGGAGGGTGGCCTGTGTGTGTGTGTGTGTGTGTGTGTGTGTGTGTGTGTGTGTGTGTGTGTGTGTGTGTGTGTGTGTGTGTGTGTGTGTGTGTGTGTGTGTGTGTGTGTGTGTGTGTGTGTGTGTGTGTGTGTGTGTCTGTTAGTATCCATAGCCAGCTATGCAAGTACAATAATTGGTCCCAAAGAAAATAGATTTTGGAGTTGGAATCATTAATAACACTGTATGGCCATGTAGTTACTATGTGTGACCTCAAATACAGACATGTGGCACAGATATAGTCCACTGGTGGTGATCTACATACTGTAGCAGTTTAACAGTGGTGCATACAGTATTCAAACTGTCACCAAACCAATTAGGCACCAAAAGTTAAGAGTAATGACTGTATGATTTATGATAAAAAGGTCTGGGAACCACTGTTTTATTAGGTGATCATATAATTCATAGGTTTCTTTTAGGCTGATAGTGATATTCCATTGTGTTTCATGACTACAGTATGTCAGCTGATACCAATTGTTTAGAAAAATTTGTTGAGGCATTCAAACAGGAAGGATACATCATGTGTTGAGGCTCTGAACAGGAAGGATGATGCATCATGTGTTGAGGGCTCCAAACAGGAAGGATGCATCATGTGTTGAGGGCTCCAAACAGGAAGGATACATCATGTGTTGAGGGCTCCGAACAGGAAGGATACATCATGTGCTGAGGCTCCGAACAGGAAGGATGCATCATGTGTTGAGGCTCCAAACAGGAAGGATACATCATGTGTTGAGGGCTCCAAACAGGAAGGATGCATCATGTGCTGAGGGCTCCGAACAGGAAGGATACATCATGTGCTGAGGCTCCGAACAGGAAGGATGCATCATGTGTTGAGGCTCCAAACAGGAAGGATACATCATGTGTTGAGGGCTCCAAACAGGAAGGATGCATCATGTGTTGAGGGCTCCGAACAGGAAGGATACATCATGTGCTGAGGGCTCTAAACAGGAAGGATGCATCATGTGTTGAGGGCTCCGAACAGGAAGGATACATCATGTGCGGAGGCTCCGAACAGGAAGGATACATCATGTGCTGAGGCTCCGAACAGGAAGGATGCATCATGTGTTGAGGCTCCAAACAGAAAGGATACATCATGTGCTGAGGCTCCGAACAGGAAGGATACATCATGTGCTGAGGCTCCGAACAGGAAGGATGATCATGTGTTGAGGGCTCCGAACAGGAAGGATACATCATGTGCTGAGGCTCCGAACAGGAAGGATACATCATGTGCTGAGGCTCCGAACAGGAAGGATACATCATGTGTTGAGGCTCCAAACAGAAAGGATACATCGTGTGTTGAGGCTCCGAACAGGAAGGATATCATGTGTTGAGGCTCCGAACAGGAAGGATACATCATGTGTTGAGGGCTCCAAACAGGAAGGATACATCATGTCAATTAAAGGAGGAATTAAGTGAAATATGCTTGTTCTTTGATGTCCTTATCAGTGTTATTCTCTCGTTCACTTGACACTTGAATTTAGCAAAACTCTACAATCCGCCAAATATCGGTTGTAAAAATGAAATCGATCAGATACCTTCTGATTGCGTTTTTGTTAAAGCCCCTATCAGCCGATACCGAATGTCGCCAGTTAATTATTCACAATTTAGTCTCTATTATGAGAAATAATATCCAGCTGACTGTAAAATCATTTGACAGTCAACAGCCTTCCCTCTGGGTGGGATGTGAGAAAACACTCAGTACAGTAACATCGTTTGAATGAAATCCATTCCCGGAGAAGATTGAATTTAATGCTATATTGCACGACCACCATCTTCGCCTCTCTATCGCTAAGTGCTAAAGTAATGATTGTCACAGTCTTCTCTGTTACTGCCTGTTTCCTCCCTTCATGGGCGAGATGTATTCCCCCACTCACACAGGGAAGAGAGACCAGGTCATGCGAGCAGAGAGACCAGATGACAATGTGGTGATTTAATTAAATGGCTTGGGTCTGGAGTCGAGCATGGCAGGGCTCTTTGGTTGGTTTCTCTATTACAGTATGTGACTCAATATCCCTCTATATTTTGCCTTCTTTCCCTCTCTCTGGGAAGAAGGAAAAGGTGTTATTACAGTCATAGACTTTAGATAATGCTTATCTTTTCTCACACATCGGTACACACCCAGGACGCTTTGGCTGCTCTGGTAAAGTGAATGGTCAGTAAAGTTGAATACCTACAGAACACATGGACACATGGATATAAATGGTATTTTATTCAGTGGACTGAAGAATTGTTTTAAGTTTCCATTTCCATTTCTTGTTTAATGACAATGATATTTGGGATTAAAGCTATTTAGGTTGTTTCATTTAAAAAGTAATGCTTGTGGTTAGATCCCTAATAAGAAACGCTGGTATGAACGGAATATGTTTGCTTTTTGTTGTTATCCAAGGTCCTGACTTCACTGGTGGTGCTGAATGAACAGTTCCTGGGTTTTTACCACTTGAAACTGTAATGTATTCCAGTGAGAAACGGTCTATTGTTCTTCCTTTCTTTATCTCTCTCGTTCCCCTCCCTCCCTCCTGCCTTCTCTCTCTCTCTCTCTCTCTCTCTCTCTCTCTCTCTCTCTCTCTCTCGCTCTCTCTCTCTCTCTCTCTCTCTCTCTCTCTCTCTCTCTCTCTCTCTCTCTCTCTCTCTCTCTCTCTCTCTCTCTCTCTCTCTCTCTCTCTCTCTCTCTCTCTCTCTCTCTGTCTCTGTTGTGGGGTTGAAGTGTGTTCTGTCTGGGGAAAGTAAAGCACTTCACTCCATCCCAGCCTGCCCCTGGAGAACTGCCTTAGTCTCAATACATCCTGGACATGATGAATTACCTGTTCAAACGCATCCTGCTCTCACAGTCAAATAGAGGCCTCAACTCTGCAGCATCAAAGGATTTACCATCCTGAGAATATAAGCAAACACAGAAAGACTCCGACGCACACAATAACATTTCTTATGGTATTCAAATACCACAGCCTACCACAAAAATACACACAAGCCTGAGGGTCTTTTATTTTTGTCTCTGAAACAAAAACAGACCTAAAACATGCTACAGTGTACACCCTGTCAAGGTGCTGTAAGCAACGTACACACACCGGAGGTATTCACTGAGGTTCTGCTCACATCAAACGCTGAAGACACACAGTGCTTGTGGGCCGTCAGCTTTGAACCTAGAAGTCAGCAGGCCAGGGTCATAAATAGCACTTAAGTAATTTTGTATTTTCTAGAATCTAAACAAATGTAAAAATCTAATTTAAATGTACTTTCATCTCTCTCTCTCTCTCTCTCTCTCTCTCTCTCTCTCTCTCTCTCTCTCTCTCTCTCTCTCTCTCTCTCTCTCTCTCTCTCTCTCTCTCTCTCTCTCTCTCTCTCCTCTCTCTCTATCTGGGAAGAAGTAAAAGGTGTTATTACAGTCATAGACTTCAGATCATCTTTCGCCGTCGACTAAAGATGCACTTCTTCAACCATTATCTGACTTTTTTTTTATTTAATTTTTTTTAATCTAACCCTAACTAACCATATTGTACTTGTCCTAATAAACTAACCTAGACTGTAGCACTCAACACTTTGATGAACATTGTTACTCAGCTGATAGAGTTGCGCCCTTCCTGATGACTTGTCGTACAGAACTTGTAAGTCGCTTTGGATAAAAGCGTCAGCTAAATGACTACATGTAAATGTAATGTAAGTACTGTTTGAAAGCTAAACAGTAAGATACTGTCAGAATTTGGCTGTATTTTCACAGTAAATTGTTACAGTGTGCTTTTATTTGAAAGTTAAGTCACTTCACCAGAGCAGCCAAAGCATCCTGGGTGAGATATGTATCCTGTTGTATGTTGCTTACATGTTTACATGTAGCATGTTTTAGGTCTGCTTTTGTTTCACCTGCAGAGATGAGCTTGATTGCCAGGCATTTCAAACTAAAGTATCAGGGAAATGCACTTCAAGCAGGATGGGTGAAGTGGACCATGAAAATGTAATATGTGTCATGGAATGTAAACGTAAGGTTATGTATATAACCAAGTTCTGTGAGTTATGGTGACGCTCAGCATCAAACTGCACTGTACTTCACTTTGTGCACGAGCACTGAATAAAAAATTCCACCATGTACCTTTACATCCCAACATTCGTCTGGCCACACCCCCATCCGCTTACCTTCATGAGCAGGTGTGTGGTCACCTACTCGCCTCCTTCCCAAACTTTCACCACAAGGCGAGATCAAGGGCCGCAGCGGCGTCTGATGCTGAGCGTCACCATAACTCACAGAACTTGGTTATATACATAACCTTACGTTCTGTTTCGTTATGAATCTCGCTCAGCATCAAACTGCACAAGGGAGGCTGAGAGAGAGCCATAGCCCGACAAATGTACCCCGCTGAGGCCCCCCACAACCATCAGACCGGGGAGGACCGAGCCCCCCCGACCCTCCCTAATGGAGGATACCCCCCCTATTGGAGGCTTACGGGAGGGAGACAGATCCGACCGTGCGAAGAGGAACTCAAGCAACTCAACGCACAGGGTGAGCAGACCGTGGCTTGACCCCACGACTACACACACGCACAACCCGCATGCCACCAGGGAACGAACGGAAGGAACAACCTCGTTACTGCCCCCAAAATCATGGGGTCAAGAGCAAACCCAACCATGTGGCAAGGCTGTAGCACCGGAGCGCGAAGGAAGACCCAGACCCACTGAAGGGACTGGATCCCCTGGAAAAAGGGGGCCCGGAGAGGTCAATGACGCCAGGCATCAAGACCCCATCAGGCGGTCACTTAGTGACACCGCCCCCCACATCGCCAGCGTATTCGGATAAGGCCCCTCCAAGAGCGGGCCCTTTCCCCCCAATAGTACACCATCTGGCACACTGACTCTGAACACAGGCAGTCAGCATGGCCGTAAGCACTAAAAAAGATTAACCAACGGAAGCAGGCAACGCACCGGGGAAACCAGGCAGCAGGCTGTAACCTGAGCCTGGAGCACTGCGGACGAGACAGGCGCCAAAGGAGTCAACTGAAAACAGCCCCCCCCGGCGGAAGGGGCGTATGCTGGCGTTGTTGGTCACCATGACAAAGCCTCCAATAAAAAAAAACCACCCAGAAGGGTCGAGGCAGAGAAGGCTGACATGATTGGCAGACGTCATGAACGTGCAGGGGCACACTCAACCGGGTAACCCAGGAGTTGACACTGCCCCAACATACCAGGGAATCAACCACCCTCTTGGTACAGACGGTGGTTGTTCCTATAACCCCTCAAGAAAAACTCCAAAACACACCTGCGGGTATACACCAGCTATACCGCAGTACAAGCGTTTCAGTTTCCAAAAGGGTTATCCCAGGCCTACGGTAACAACGAAACTTTACTTCGGACCAGGCCCGGCGGCTCGGGAAGCACAGGGTTACCAGAGGAGGTCCAAAGACCACCCCAACAGCCCCCTCTTCGCCATGCGTGAGAGAGGAGCGAAGAAAAGAGAACCAGCCCCTTATGATAGTGCAGAGTACAACATGTACCCAACAAGGGTCTCCATAACGCCTAACCTTGCGACACCCGGGCTGACCCGGCATTTTTCCCCCTGAAAAAAAACCCAAGTCCCTCAGGGTACCAGAACAGCAGATCTGCATCCCCGGCAGACAACGGGTTAACTGACCTGGACCAGCGTGACCAGAACCAGTCCCGTGCCCTAACCACGCCGACATGCCTACTCCAGGAGAAGGGGCAGATATGCGTGTTGATCTAAAACATGAAAAGAGGGGGCCACCCAGACGGGCTGGTTTGAACCGTGCTCGGGGGCCCACCCCAAGGGCGTGAGACCCCTCTACCTATGTTCTGATCTATTCCGTTAACATCCCCCAGATATGAACGAGAATACGTTGAGACCCAGTAACAGGCTCTCGGAAGAGGAAAAAAAACCCATCCCAGTTGCTTTATAAAAACGCTGTTTCAATAACAAGCAACCAAGGCGTACTAGCCACCCGCATGATTCTCATCAGAAACACCCCGAGCTAGCACCATTGATGCGTCGGAACACAAAACACATCAATGAACAGTGTAACCAGACCCCCCATTGAACCCTCAAGGCGCCTGGGAGAACGACAAGAAGGGTGTGGTGCTTCATATACTCCACACTCTTTTATTAAAAAAGAAAGAAACACAGACTGACATGAATCCCACTTGACACAGCTGAGGATAAAAACTGTTTACATTTTTATATCCCGTCATCCCCACCACAGAGGATAGACGGAACTCCCCAGAGAGACTTCCCACGTGAGCCATAGATTGAAAAAGCCATGGTAATCTTGAGTCATGTGACCAACCGACTCAAGTTACACATATATCGAGCGTAGTGGAACCGTAATTCCTACGCTCTATCCCGACACTTTGACAATAACAGATCTTACATACGGGTCAAACTCACGGAAGCCATTGTCAAATAGCAACGTGCGTAGTGACGTGTGCTATGACGGGGGGAAACCCAAGACCCAACGCCTGTTAATAGGTGCAGAGTCAGGGAAACCCCCCCCCCCCCCCTCCCTGCCAAGCCGCTTAACAGCTTGGCCCCGACTGGACTAACAAGAGAGGAATAAACCCCCTGACCAATCAGAAGAGGGAAGGAGGGGTTTATCCGGTACCCCCTCACAAGCCCAGCCCTTGCATACAACAACAACTTTAGCCATATGATACCTTTAGTAGCAATGCTAATGAATAGCGCAAGCTAATACAATGCACGCTAACCACAGACAATCTGTGAACAGGGTTTATAACAAGACCAAGTCGTGTGTGTGTGAATCCTACACCCGCATCCATGTTGTAACACAGAAAAAACACTGATAGAGAGAGAGAGAACGGCTGAGCCGTGGTACGTGTTCATACGAGCATTACTGCAAACCCAACACAACAGTGTTGTAGCTCAACATCACTGTGTAAGCAACAGAACATACAAGTAGCCTCTACCTTTATGTGGAGATTTCACGCCGAGGCAGAAAAAACCCTTTTTCAACAGAGTGTAGGCTGCAGGCCTTGCTTAAGCTCTTAACATGAACGTAACCCTCCTATCAACCCATACTAGTGAAGATTCACACGTTGCAACCCCATCATATGTTTTGTGAATAAACACACAGTTCGTTAACAAAAAATACAGTCCCCCTTTAGAGGGGACTCTTTATTTTCGAACAAAATCATATTATGGTGGGCCGGGAAGGGAATGGTAAATGGCTGCTGGGAACAGAGGGGACCGCAGGGGAAAAAAGTCACTGGGTCCTTGCCACACCGGGGAGCAACGGAGGGACGGTAAACAATCGGCGGCTGGTCTCGACGGTCCCTACCGTCGCCTCCGGGCATAGATGGGCCGGCTGTAGCGGAGGCGCCCTCTCTCCTCCTGGCCTTCTTCTTCGAAGGACCAGCAGTGGCGGTGGTGGCAGCAGCGGCCACGGCGGAAGTTGATCGACGACGTGGCAGCCGTCTGACTCCACCGGCGACATCGGGAGGGGGAAAATGAGGCTGGAGCACGGAGCGCTCCTCTTGCATCTCTCTGCACGTCGAGGTCATCAACTGCAGGGCCTTCCCGAATAGTCCAGCATCGGAGAGGGGTGCCGTCAGAAGTGGAACTCTCTTCTTCTCCGGCACACGACCCTGCTCCAGCCAAAGGTGGCGCTGGACCAGAGTTGCCAGGGCACGCACTTTCCCAGCGGCTATAGCTTGCGGCTGAGTCAGATGCAGGATAGCTCCTGCCACCTGGGAGAGCTGGTCATGTTGTACATCACTCCGCTCCATGCCGCCCGTCAATATCCCGGACATGAATCTTGCCAGCTGCGCAATGTTAGACGCGGCAGCTAGAGATTGTGTTCCGGAAATAAATGACTGGTCACTCCAGTATGCCAACCGCCTTGCCGATTTCCCTTGGGGAACCGGCTTCCGTAAAGGCTCCCACACCACTTCCGGACAAAGGAGCGCCGCCATCGGCCTATCAAGCCGTGGCACGCCCTCCTTCATACCGTCGACCAAACCCGCCACCCGCGTGACTTGCACATAGGCAGGAGTAAGGCCTATGATGTGGGAGACCACCTGGCCCTGACGGACATAGGCCGCCATTGAGGGGAAAAATGGGTAGACAACGTCCACCCCTCTCACCGGGGCGACGCTGCCATAGATGACCTATGAGATCATCAGGGACAGGAACAGGCAGTGGCTGCGGCAGTGGCACGCCGTTTGCGACTGCCGCCGCCGCCGCCATGAGCTGGGGGAACAAAGCACGCAGTTCTCCCTGCAGACTTTCCTCCACCGAGCCCGCATCCCTCACATACAGCAGGCTGCTACTGGTCAAGGAGCCACACTCCGATGTGGCTGATAGCAGGGCATCCCGCCGACGAGTCAGAGGTTCTTCCCCAACGTCTTCGAACGAGGCGCCCCAAGGAGACATCTCACCCCCCTCCAGTGTTACCTGGACGAGCGGGATACCTGTCTCCACCGGGCCTTCAAATAAGAACCCGTCCGCCTCTATCATGTAGTCCTCTGTTTCCATCGGGCATGTAGAGACCGACGCATCCTCACCTGGCTCCAGCAACTCACCAAAACCGGGCCGTTCGCATCTGCAAGCCACCATCTTGCGACGGGAGCGAGCCGACGCAAAAAGTTTGCGTCTCAAATCCCCTGCAACCAAGGGAACCGGCCGCCCAACAGCGGACGATTCCTCGGAAACAGAGGAACCAGTGGCGGCCGCCACTGGGGGGCGCTAGGGCGCCGCCCCCCCTCAGGCCCTGCCCTGGTTATATGAGAGAAGAACAAGAACAATTATTTTTTAGTTTTTTGTTTTATAGCCCTATAAATAATATAAACATGTTTAAAATGAATAATATTTACTCATTTTAAGTATGTTTGTGTTTCCAATGCACAATATAACGTTACTATATAAAATAAAAAATACTCGTTTTCCTGAACAGGAAGTGACTCACTTTTTTTTATTTTTTTATTTTTTTGTATTTCTCGGCCCGGGCTAGACGCGATAGCGCTCTGAGTGCGCGTCACTGTTCGATCGCTGTATCCGTTGCAGCCAATCAGTGCGTAACGCGTTGTGCGTTGAAATATGACTATTATGTTGGAATCCGGGCGCGATTTGAAGCGGTCTAGGCAGCAGCGTCAAGAATTTCTGTAGCCGCATTTCACGGAGACGCTCTCTGATTGGCCGACGTCAGTTTTTTTCCCCGTAGCAGCATTTCGCGGAGACGATCTTTGATTGGCCGAATCCACTTTCTATGTTCCAATTCTAGCTTATTCGGGAGAGTTGTTGTTTTGACTGAGATGCAGCTATTTAGAGCGTGACTGCAAGTTCTTTCGACGGTTAAGCTTAGGCACTCTTTCAAAGTTGGTTAAGGTTAGAGTTTGTCTTAGAGCATGGCGATAGAACGCCAGGTAGTTTGCAGTCTGTTCGACGCGGAAATGGACAAACTGTCTTGTTGTGGTGCTAACAGCTAACAAGCTATATGGCGGATGCAGTCTGGTGGACAGTGGACAGTGTTCTGGATATACATCATCAACAGCGGATTATACACTTTATCAAGCCCACCACGTTTCAATTAAACAAAGTGAGTTGGAGGGACATGCACAATGGACAATGCCATGGAGTGGATTATACTTTATCAAGCCCTGCTGCCTGCTCTGCTGTCAATTTAACAACAACAAGCTGGTGAGTCGCGATCTTTCTCTCTCTCTCTCTCTCTCTGCCTATGCATGTGTTTGGAGACGTAGCGAGTTTGTTTCTAACGTTTCTATTTATATATTGTTTCAAGTTGAATTAGACTGTACTTTATTTGGCCAATGCGTGGTACATGTTTGGTATAGGGCCCCCTAGCGCCCCATCTGGAGAATAACCCAGGAGCCCCCACTGAGAGGAACCAGAGCCGGAACCAGGCCATCGCACAGGCAACGGCACCGGTGCACCAGCTCCTTGGAGAGGCAAACTACCCATCGGACGCCTACCGGGCGTGGCTGCCGACCACGAGAGAGGTCTCAGCCCCGCTCCAAGACGCACGACGGAGGCGGAAATGGAGAACCGCTGGTGAAGAGTAGCGTTGCGAACACGACTCTCCGGAGTAGACATTATGACTTAGTTTTTTCTATCGAAAATATGAGAGAAGAAAAAAATAAGCACAATGTAAACACGTCTCAACTTTCTTCAGCTAACAACCTCGTCAAGTGGGGATCTACCGAAGGCACTTCCTTGTGGTGAAAGTGAAGAAGGAGGCGAGTAGGTGACCACACACCTGCTTATGAAGGTAAGTGGATGGGGGTGTGGCCAGACGAATGTTGGGATGTAAAGGTACATGGTGGAATTTTTTATTCAGTGCTCGTGCACGAAGTGAAGTACAGTGCAGTTTGATGCTGAGCGAGATACATAACGAAACAGAACTGTGTCCTGCGGTATTGATACAATTGTTTTGAATATTGTACAGATGGTTTTCACTCAATAATAATATTTTATCAGCAATGTCAGAGATGCAGAAAATGGATAGATTTTTACTCATTAGGAGGTCTTTGGTTTTAATCACCTGGCACTTTCGCGACTTTATTTTGACACCACGTGGATGATGCGGCCAATCACATGCAAGGATCATGCCATTATATATCCAAAGACAGCGATGTGGTGCAGGGGCCAGGTGGTATGCACACGGACTTCAGGTGAGTACATTTAATCTGTTGCCTGTTCTCAAGTTAATGCAGTACCACTATGTTTTTATTCATTTAACATGCTGCTAAAAGTAGCCTATTACATTTTACATTTCAGGAGAAAAATGTTTTTCCAACTGTTGTAGGAGAGTGCATGTAATTCCGACTCCCCCTTCATATATCTTGGTTGGCTAATGCAAGCTAGAATGGGACATTCAGACTCCCCTTTCACTAGCTTTGGTTGGCTAATGCTAGCAAGCAAGCTACCACGCGTCAACAGTCATGCACCTGCTGTTTACATGGCTTGCATGCTTGCTAGCTTTAGTTGGCTAATGCTAGCAAGCAAGCTACCACGCGTCAACAGTCATGCACCTGCTGTCTACATGGCTTGCATGCTTGCTAGCTTTGGTTGGCTAATGCTAGCAAGCAAGCTACCACGCGTCAACAGTCATGCACCTGCTGTCTGTATACATGGCTTGCATGCTTGCTAGCGTTGGTTGGCTAATGCTAGCAAGCAAGCTACCACGCGTCAACAGTCATGCACCTGCTGTCTACATGGCTTGCATGCTTGCTAGCTTTGGTTGGCTAATGCTAGCAAGCAAGCTACCACGTGTCAACAGTCATGCACCTGCTGTCTACATGGCTCGCATGCTTGCTAGCTTTGGTTGGCTAATGCTAGCACCCAAGCTACCACGCGCCAACAGTCAAAAAAAAGATGCTCGCCTGACAAAGCGTCATGTAACTTGAGAACCGAGGCACGGGAATTGGTCGAGTGAGGTTGCATTAGAATGGCAAACCGTTCTGGCTAACCAGTTCTTGCTAACCAGTTCTTGCTAACTAGCTATCGTGCTAGCTAAGCAGTAACGTTATCAGCCACAACACTGTGTAATTTCCCTTTTTTTGTTTGTGAACATGCAAATATTTCTTGTAGAAGTGGCACAATCTCCCATTTACTTGGGTATGTAAATTAATTACTTTTTTCCTTATCTTAGGCTTGGACTATGAGATGGAACTGTAAGATCTGGCTTGGGCTATGAGATGGAACTGTAAGATCTGGCTTGGACTATGAGATGGAACTGTAAGATCTGGCTTGGACTATGAGATGGAACTGTAAGATCTGCAAATCATTGTCTACTACAAGGAGGAATCTACTGAAGCATTACAGACTACAACACGCATTCGGTAGAGCACAACCCCAGCCATGTCTACATGACGGTTGTCCTTGCACATTCAAAACACAGGGTGCCCTTCGCACACATTTATCCAGATACCATGCAGCAGGAGAAAGTTCAAGGCCAGGAATTATCACTACTTTTAAGTGTTTAGTTTGCAGTCGCCATTGTCCTACAGTGAAGGACTACTTTCAGCATATTGGAAGGCATCTGAAGAGCCACAAAACTGTCTTTTGTGTATTTAAAGGTTGTGAATTTTGCACAAATATATACAATACATTTCTCAAACACAAAAACAGAAGCCATATAGGCTATTCTTTTAGTGATTTTAAGCAAGACGTGTTTGCGAGTCACCATAATCAGACTGTTGACCATTCTTATTTAGGCCTAGAGGCCAGTGATGGTGAGGAGTTGGACATAAGTTTAGATTGTGATCCGGAAAGTGCATCATGCATCGTTTTTCAAAGAATTGGCTTACTTCTGCTTAAGTTAGAAAGCATCTACAATGCCTCAGTGAAGTGCATTGATGCTTTGGTTGAAGACCTTCAGTTCATTGCATCTTCCGCATCTCTTGCAGTCGTTAGAAACATACTTGATTCAACATTGAAGTATAACAAACGCATTGTTGACCAGGCCATCATAACTGTCTTGGCAGAACAATTGTGCAACTTCCACCCCATTAGCACAGCACTAGGAGCAAGTGGTCCACTTGGTTCGGCTTTTAAGAGAAGAAAGTATTTTAAGGAGAATTTCCAGTCTGTTGATCCTGTTGAATATATCCTTGATTCTCAAAAGAACAAGTGCTTTCAATATGTGCCTATTTTCAAGACGTTGCAGGTAGTCTTGAACAACAAAAATATTGCAGAGTGAACCTTGTCGAGACATTCAAACAGTACTGGACATATTAAGTCAATTCGTGATGGTACGTTTTTTAAGCAAAGTGACTTCTATGCTGGAGAAGAAACAAGACTCTCTCTAATCCTTTATGTTGACGACTTTGAGGTGTGTAACTGTTGAGAGTCACAGCCATCGTGACCCCGTAATTGCCATCTCGTCCCCCCGTACAGACGCTATTAAGACAGTGGAAAGTGACCGACCAGGATGACAGAGGCGGTGTTGAAGTGCCACAAACAACTAGTGACACTTTTTATTATGACATCCTGTCACTTGTAGGATGTAAAGGATTAAGCATATGTTTATTGTATATATCTGTTTTAAATCTAAGCATATGTTTATTGTATATATCTGTTTTAAATCTAAGCATACGTTAAGAGATGACTTTAGCGTCAGTGATTATGAAGAATGTCTTTGTGTGGGCCTCTTCTCTTACTGCTAGTAAAGCCAGGAATGTGGTCACAGAGCGCTGACCTTGACAGAAGCAGAGGGAGAAGCAGAGGGAGAATGATGATGATATGATGTGTAAAACATATCCACCAATGTATATGAGTACTGTATTGTACATGTATATATATATCTGTATATATCTGTATATATATATATATATATATATATATATATATATATATATATATATATATATATATATATATATATATATATATATATATATATATATATATATATATATATATATATATATTAAGGCTGTCAAATATATCGCGTTAATATCGCGTTAACTCCCGATTCTATTAATGCCACTAATTTTTTTAACTCAAGATTAACTAAAAAAAAAAAAAAAAAAAAAAATTTACTAGACTTCACTCAGGTGTATTATTGATGCTCTCATTGATACTATGTTTGTTTCTGAAGTGTGTGTGTGTGTGTGTGTGTGTGTGTGTGTGTGTGTGTGTGTGTGTGTGTGTGTGTGTGTGTGTGTGTGTGTGTGTGTGTGTGTGTGTGTGTGTGTGTGTGTGTGTGTGTGTGTGTGTGTGTGTGTGTGTGTGTGTGTGTGTGTGATATAGAGAGAGAGGGGGGTGAGAGAGATGAGGAAGGGGCAAAAGAGAAAGAGAGCTGGGAGAGTGTGTGTGTGAGGGAGAGAGGGGGGTGTGTGATTAATCAGCCCTTGTGTGTGTGAATTTAACGTTTTCTTTCCCCTATTATTTCATGCACACTTTATTCATTGTTTTAAATTATTATTTTCTTTTAAGTTATTTTGTGCATCACTCTGTTTTGAATTTGATGCAAATTTGCAATGCATGAGGGTCATCCTTTTGTTATAAATGGCTGCATAAAGCAAGCATTTGTTGACTCGCATGTTGATAAGAGTATTAAAACTTGGAACTTGAAAAAGATCTGTTTAAGGTAAAAAAAAAATTAAAAATAAAAATGCGATTAATTTGCGATTAATCGCGAGTTAACTATGGACAATCATGCGATTAATCGAGTTAAATATTTTAATCGTTTGACAGCACTAATATATATATATAAGCGTATTAGGCTATTCATGCTAGAAGGACCATGTACTGTATATTACAGCAGGGCAATTGTTTCATTCAATAATGCTGGACGCTTTTAGGAATGTGTCTATGACCTTGTGGGCCCCTGCTAGCTTACTAGATAACAGATGAAGACATAGGGTTTTTCCCAGCACGAAGAAATCTATTACTCTCTCAGTTACAGTAACGGCTGGAAAGGGGAGGAGTGTGTTATGTGTTGATTGGCTGGTAGAATGACATCACTATGACATCACTGTATTTAGACCAATAGTAAGAGGTCTTGATATGATGCCGGACCTGTATATAAGTGACTGCTCCAGTCTCGACGAGTCAGATTTTCAGTTTTTCTAGAGCCAGGCAATGTCGAGCGGTGTATTGGGGCATGGCCTGGCAATTTTTTAGTAAACCTCCCTAAGAAGTATACTCTTTAGATTTTGAAGAGCTATGCTATCACTTTTTCATTTTGACTTGAGACCTTTTTTCTGCTGTAATAGATCCTATGATAATTGTGCATTCTTTTGTAACTCTTGTATTTTTTAATTAAAACTTTTTGAAACTAAATCTTTTTCTTCGTGTTACTTCTTCTAAAATACTGGTAAGCTATAATATCATTCTATTTTTTAGCGTCTATATTCCAGAGCCTTGCGGTGTAATTGAAGCCTGGAAATAGACCGGGGTAATAAGGATGGCCTCCCTATGATTGACCTCCTACTTAGATTCTATTTTTTTAGCGTCTATATTCCAGAGCCTTGCGGTGTAATTGAAGCCTGGAAATAGACCGGGGTAATAAGGATGGCCTCCCTATGATTGACCTCCTACTTAGGATTCTATTTTTTAGCGTCTATATTCCAAAAACTAAGCTATGCTTGGGGCTTGAAAATAAGACTAGTGGACGGAGGGCTGCCTCTTTAAAAATGCATTCTATTTATTTTTCACAGGTTGAATTTACAACACTGTACCTGACGTTCAGCTTATCTCTCAAAGAGAATAATATATAAAAGTATTGTCATTAGGGCAGACACATGGCATGGATCTATTTCATTTATTATGTATATATCTTAGGTATAATAAGTACAGATGTCTGTCTTTTCTCTAAAAATAGCAAAAGAAGTAAGTACAGTGTGTTGTGGCTGATAATCTTGGTGCATATTCCATTTCTGGACTTGTTGAACGTTTCACTGGACCATACATTTGTAGATTTTGTCTTGGACATTCTTCAGAGTACCAGACACACGAAGTGCGGACTGGAGTGTTTCCACCTCGGACAAAGGAGGACTATAATTTGCATTTGCAAACAGTGAGAGAAAATCCAACTTTAAAACATTGCTTTGGCGTTAAGCGCTCATGTCCATTGATAGATTGAATCACTTTCACTTTGTCTCTGGGTACCCACCAGATATATTACATGATCTTTTTTAAGGCATAGTCCCAAGGGAGCTAGCATTGTGTGTTCAGATTTTCACCAAGAAGAAGTACTTTAATTTGACGGTACTCAATGACTTAATCAGAGATTTTGCCTATAAGGGCTCGGACAAGGCCAACAGTCCTCAAGCAATCCCACAAAGCTACATTGTTCGCAAAACTGTAGGTGGAAATGCACATGAAAATTGGGCCATAATACGGTTGTTGCCGCTCATTGTTGGTTCGCGGGTACCTCAGGGTGATTCAGCATGGCAAGTTCTTCTGACTTTAAAAGACATAGTTGAATTGGTGGTTGCCCCTGTTCACACAGTTGAAAGTATTGCGTACCTTGATTGTAAAATATCTGAACATCGTGACAGGTTCAAACAAGTTTTTCCTGAAGAGAAGCTGATACCCAAACACCATTTTTTGGAACACTATCCTGCATTGATAGAAAGATATGGGCCTCTGGTTGATGTGTGGACAATGCGCTTCGAAGCTAAGCACAGCTTTTTTTAAGCAAGTTGTGAGGCACACAAACAACTTCCGAAATGTAGTGTTCAGCCTTGCTACAAGACATCAGATGATGATGGCATACCACATACATGGGACATCAGATGTGGGAAAACCAGCCTTGTGTGTCACAAAAAGATCAGTGATGCCTTTAGATCTGCTGCATTCAGACATACAGGAAACTTTAAGAGAAATGTCACCACTTCTGTCTAGTGTGCAGTTGGCCACTTCTGTTGCCTACTATGGAACCAGGTATACTGTTGGGATGATCTTGTCCCATGGCTCTACTGGCGGACTACCTGACTTCGCTGAGATTATTCAGATAGCCATTTTGGACAACTGTGTACATTTCATTGTGAAGTTACTCGCTGCATGGTATGAAGAGCATCTGAGATCTTTTCAACTGGTGGACACTGGAAAAATTACACTCCTGGAGCAGCAGAAACTCGGTGATATGTACCCCTTGGCTGCGTACAGTGTTGGAGGAAAACGCTTTGTTACACTGAAACGTCACATTTGCTGTGCATTTTAGGTAATTGGAATACATTATGTTAACACTTAATCACATCACAATATTTATATCTCAGCCCATTTCTCGGGTAATATAATGTGTACTTTTTTCATGCCTTTTTAGTAGGGATGCACAGATGGCAATTTTCTTGGCCGATTTCAGAGTCTGATCTGCCGATTACGATTTTGGCCGATTACGAAATGATGTCTAAGAACTATGACAGCATACACAAACATCTAACTTTTCTTTTTATGGTTAGATTTTTTTTTATTCATATTTAATTACATTTTTGCCAAACTATCCCCTTTTATTTATTTTTTTGCAATTGCATGACTCATAATGATGGCATGCATGCACTGTCTGGTCTCATCTATAAAATACTTATGATGCTATTGTACTTTTGTCTATTTACATTCTTAACAGGCTGGGAAAGATGGAGGCGAAGCTCCGAGTAGTGATGTTTGATTGGATCGAGAAGTTGGTCCTTCCATTGGGAATCCCCCCCACTGTGGAGGAGCTGAACGCCATTGTAAAGGAGACCTTTTCTATTCCTCTCGACTTCACCCTTCAGTATCTGGACTTTGAATTTGAAGAGTACTTTACTCTTAAGAAAAGTGACCAAATCAAACACAAAGACACTATAAAGCTTGTTCACAGCGCCCCGATTGTTCTTAACCTTTCTGATGTAAGTTTGCGTAGTTCCTCTGGAACTGGAACTGACTGTGACTGTGAGTCTGCATGTTGTTCAGACTGTACTGCAGCAAATGCAGAGTCTGGATCGTCTACCTCCCACGACACCATTATTCTGCCTAAGCGAAGTACCACAGAACGAAGTCAGCCATGGCCAAAGCAGTTCTCCATTCCACAGTTTGCATTCGAAACTCAGATATGTCTTGAAAAAGCCACTGAAGACTACAAAAAGAATAGAACGCTTCTAACTACCTCAGAGGGTCAAGGCAGACTTACTTGAAAAGTTGTCTGAAACCATATATACATACATGGCCGCCTAGTTATAGTTGAAAGTGGGGGTGCAAGATTTTTTTTTTTTGCTTTTTTTTATTACCTTTTTTTATTTTATTTTTTTTTTGCAAGGGGTGGTTTGGAGGGGGTCCGGCACGACCCCCTCCACGGCAGATTCTTTTACATTTAATGAACACCTGTATGTGCAATTTCCTGCAATATAGAGCCTTCAATCTTGACCAAAATAAAGCTGCTCTTTTCACTATAAAACTCAGTTTATATTGCAGTATGATAGCTATAATAATAATAACTTCACTGCGAGGGCTCTTTTAGCTAACGCTAGCTAGGCACGTATGATAGCCAATTACTATTATAATAATAATAATAATAATAATAATAATAATAATAATAATAATAATAATAATAATAATAATAATAATAATAATAATAATAATAATAATAATAATAATAATAATAATAATAATAATAATAATAATAATAATAATAATAATAATAATAATAATAATAACTTTCCCATCCTCCCAAAGCCCCTCCGGCCCCGTTCTCATCCGCAGCGGCAGTACCAACAAAAACAACAACAACTAATTGACGCTATCAATAGCCCCAGTGAGCGCGGCGGCTGAATGAATGAATGAATGAAAACTTTATTTAACAGATTGCAGAATGGGTACAATACAGTACGGCTCAATACACACAATTGTTAAGGGGATGCAGACCAGAGAAAGACGTTTGTCTTGTTTACATCAGGGTCCATACTAGCCCCTTTCGTGACTGTGCTCAGCACCGAGTGAATCCACAGTCACTTGCTCCTCAATGGGAAACCAACCTAGATTTACCATGAAGGACTGGTTCTGGCCGAACCGTTCGTTATACAAGTATCACAGAGACATTACAAAAGGTGCTCACAGTTGCACGAGGGGTTCGCACAGAGATACGGGATGGTTTGAAAGCTCGGCGTTGCTAATAAATATTTTTAATATTTTTTTATAAACTGCTCAAAGCGGCATTATTTCCGCCGTTGGGTGATCACAGCGCCTGCGCACCATCCCGTATCTCTGGATTCACTCGGTGCAGCGCCGAGGCTCACCATACGAGAAATATTCAGTTTCAATCTGTTTGCGCATTTAGTATACAGTCACAGTGTTCGACTTACGTGATGATTTGCTCCATTTTGATGTAAACGCCGAAGAATAATCCTCACAATGTTATCCAATATCCAGCCTGAATTTTTCAAGGGCTTTCGAAAAAGCCGCCTCCCCCAACATGTCGTATACGTCATGCCGACGAACCGTGGCCCATGGGCACTGGATCAAACCATTAAAGTGGTGGGTCACACAATCTTTGGAAACTTAAAAACGTGCTATTAAGTGTCATTGCGTATTATTAATTTGATTGAAATTACGTAGTTATGGTTAGATAATATTTATATATTGGGGGGGATATATCAATGATCAAAAAGTGATGGAGCAAAGAGACAAGTTTGCTCCCCCAAGTTCAATACTGGTAGAGCACCCGCTTCGCCTGCTCCTATACGTAGGCGTCTATGTATACATATACAGCCTATCCATCAAGTGCACAGATAAGTGCTGTTGCTGAAGCGCTTGTCACACAATATCCTTGTCTCAAGGAACCCGGCTCCTTCTCGGGTTACTATGGCTGGCAACAAAGCATCAAATACAAGCTCAGAGGCTTTGGTGTTCCTGAGGTGATGTGCAATGCACTGAAACGCAAGAGCCCTGCTGACCAGAAGTCGTCTGCAAAGAATGTAAAAAAGCCCCGAAAAGCGGAGGTAAACTACCTCCCCCCTTATCCGGCAGGAGAGGATGAAGAAAGTCAAGAACAACTGAGGATTCAGTTACTCACTGAAGTAACAAAAAGGGACAACGGCAAAGTGATAAAAGAAGAAATGGCCAAAACCTTTGCACACAGAAGAAATTAAATCGTCAACCAGTCACCCAGTGTAGAAGAAATCAAAGCCAGATGGCCCGCTCTATTTGAGCCATCTCATGTGAGTTACAAGTGCATGCTGATTAGATATATATTCCTAGTCCATTGTGAAGGACTGCACTAGGGTGACCAGGTGTCCCCCTTTTGGTTGTACTGTCCCACCATTTAACCGAATGTCCCACGTCCCACATATTGAGAGGATGTCCCTCTTTTCGAAGCAAAAAAAAAACATTAGTCTAAAAGCCCCTCCCTACAGTAAATGTAGCAACCCGCCTCTTGTCCACACACATTGCTCTGCTCGTGACGCCACCTCATATCGCAGATCTGATTGGTTAGGTAGTAATTTAGTGCTCTGCTCGTGAGAGTCGTGGCGCTACCTCATATCGCAGATCTGATTGGTTATAGTAATTTAGCGCGCTGTCAAAATGTTGTGCGCTGTCAACGTTTAGAGAGCTGTCAAAAAAGAAAACACAACAACATTACAAGCGAACTATGAATCAAGATGGAAAGCAGTAAAAAGAAACGGACCTGCAGTTACAACCAAGACTGGCAAACGACACATGCCTGGGTGAGGCCGATGTCAGGCAATCCTCAGGGAGCTCCTGTGTTATAGTTTGTTTTCAATTGCTCATGGAGGAGAATACGACTTGAAGCGCCACAGTGGACGTGAGTCTCACATGAAAGTGGCTCACCAAAAAGCAATCCAGATCTATGGATATGTTTCTTCTTAAACCAAAATATGATAGCCAGACGGACAAGGTCACTGCAGCGGAGATAACAAGCGTCTATCACACTGTACAACACTCCCATTCATACAGGTCAGCCGACTGTGGTAGCAAGCTAGCTCCTGTCAATTGGCCAGACTCAGATATTGCAAAAAAAAATTGTGTGGTCGTACAAAAGCTACATCCATAGTTATCCATAGTTATTCTAATAGAGAAACACAATTTATTTGTATTATTATTTTTGTTCCCTAGTGTAACTGAGGGGTTACAAAACCCGGACTGTATTAAAGATTGTTTAGATTAAACCACTACTAAATAGTATTACTTGCCAGACAGTACAGTTAGTTAAATATGGCAGACACTCAATAGACGGCACGGGGACAAAGAGATCACGTTTACAGTATTTTAATAGCAATATCAATATACAACTGAATTAGTACGTTGCTTTTAATAGTGAAATGATAGTAGAATGTCAGAGTATCAAAGTCAAGTGGAATGAATAATTCCTAGGTTAAGAATACTCGACCGGAGCTCTGCATGGAGTGGGAGAAGGCGATACAGGGCAAAGCGAGGGGGATAGCTGGAGACAATGATTTCCCCCACAGAGTTGTAAGCTCCAGAGGAATTGAAGAATAGTCGGATACTCCTGCGGTCACTGAAGAAAAGGGGGTCTCGTACGGATCCAGTCCTTGTAATCCAAGTGCCCGATGGCAGGGTAATAGCTCTTAATCCAAAGCCCGACGGCAGTGATGATAGCTAGCTAGCTTCGTTGGTCCTAGAAGCTAGCCCGATGAAGGTCTTCAGGTGTAGTTAGATCCAAGCGCCGATGGTCTTAACTATGCTCTTCTCCACGTTACTTCGCTTACACAAGTCACTATAATACACCAATAATGGTTCTACAATATTAGGGTCGTATCTAAGTAGCTACTAGCTATCCGTAACGATACACCACGGGTAGGCTTCCACTGCTCACATGTTCACTCGTTCTGCTGTTAGGTTAGGTTACTTCTCGTTTCTCTGCTTTCACTTCACACTTCACCTGCGGCTGCTTGCGCCTTCTACAATATATATACTCAGAGTGATTTCTAGAGCGCAACCGAATTACTTGTCCGGAATCAATGCGCCTGCTAAGGGCATGTCTGAACTTGCCCGGACACGTCTTTGAACTTGTCTGAGGGGCGCGTCTGCTGGCGCCTCCAATGTCAATGGCGGTGCCCAAATGAGGCGAGCGAATAATACTATGATGCAAATGGAAGCTTAAAGGTATATAGCTTATATATATAAACAATATACAAGTTATACAAAATAATAAACGCAGATTCTCAGTGTTAATCTGGACCTTCAGTACACCTAGTGTTCCCTAGTTCTGTGTTAACAGGGAATATCGAACACAAGACATTCCTGTCAAGTGATAAAGTTTGAATATTTAAAACAGATGTTAGGTGGTAACAAGCCGGCTGCCAGTGCCAAGATGAATGTGGGGAGATATAATTCTGTATTTAATTTGTATTTATTTTGATTTAACCTTTATCTATTCGGTGAAGACCAGTTATTCTAATAAAAAAAAATTACATTATCAATCTGTCCCACTTTGTCCCACCAAAATCTTACTGTTGTCCTGCTTTTGGACTTTTTGCATCTGGTCACCCAAGACTGCCCTGGTGGTTTTGCATATTTAGCTCTTAAATTCAAAATGTGTAGGCCTACTGTCAACTATTTTCAAAATAATATCCAGATCAAGTTTCAAATCATTTTGTGTTTTTATTTATTTCATGGTTATACAGTTTTTAGAAATGTACTTGTACAGGTGGCTAAGTGACGCAGTGGGCAAGGCACTCACCACTAATGCAGGAGATGCTGGGTTCGAGCCCAGCTCTCGGCATTGCTACCAGCTTGGCTGGGCGTTCATACTAACGCAATTGGCAGTGTTAGGGGTGGGAAGCTGGTGGGTGGGCTTCAGACGTTGTGGACAGTGACTCCTACAGGTCGGTTGATGCGCCTGCGCAGCAGAATCAGGAAGCAACAGGGTTGGCGTGACCCTCCCACGCAGACCCTCGCCGCTGAGAGATCGCGCTGTGCAGGTGAAAAGATGCGACGGCTGCCTCCTTGTGTACCGGAGGGGACACGTGATGCAAGGCTTTGTCCGCATTGCAGCCGGCCTGTGGGAGGCATGGCCTAACAGCGTTCGAGACAGGGGAGGGTAGAATTGGACAATACGAAATTGGGATGGGAGAAAAGATAGAAAATGGGAGAAAAAGTAGATAAAAAAATAAATGTACTTGTACCATTTGAGGCTTCAATTCTATGTTCCTTTTTGTCTTTCAGCTCCAGGATGAGTTTCAAAGAATCACAATGGTGATTGTCCAAGCTGGATGAATACACTCCCAAGCTGTTGGCCCTCTTCCAGTCCAAGGGTGGCGCCGTGGGGATGAGGTTGAAGGCTATCCTTGAGGTATTCTTCAATGACTTTTCTGTTTGCTAATATTTTCAGGGATGTTGTGGTCAAACTGCTGGAATATCATTGCTTATATGAAATACACAGCAGGTATTGTTAGCTTGTCATTCTCTCTACAAAGAGTATGAAATAGTTGCAGACCTTTTAAATACACAGTTGGCGGCTGGTTAATGTGGGGCACCTGGTTGGAAAATTGTTTTCAAATTGTATCTGGTTAATTTCTGTTTATTTTGAGATGGACTCTTATTTGACCAGCTTATTGAGAACTCCACTTGTTTGGATTCATAACAAATTGCAAAGTTTTGGTGTTTTGAGTTCTAATAATAATTACTGGACCATGGAAGGTAATTACACACAACACACGTGTGTGCGTGAGGCGACAAAAAAACACAAACTCATGCATACATTTTACAATGGTCGATGGGGAATTTTAAGCGCATAGAATCTTGTATAAACTATAGCTATTATAATTATGCATGGTTTAGTAATGACAATGTTTTGGGGATCATTTCATAATTATGTACTCTGAAAATATGTGAATGTCCCCGAGTTTGGTGACTAGTATGGGGGGTTATGGTGTTGAAAGCTGAACTAGTCAATGAACAGTATAAGGAAGTAGGTAATGGCGTCCATAGGCCCACAGTTGATGCAGTTGCTCACATCCTACACACTGCAATATACTAAAGAATAATGATTATTTGTGCCATTTCAGGCTCCAAGCAATCCGAGCATCAACATCACGAGAGATATTGCCATTCGCGGCTTGGTGATGTACCTTGGGGAATCTACAGATGAGCTCTTAAAGGAGTATGATGTAAGTTGAAGCACATGTTAAAAGAGAGAAAAGGGTTGGGGGCAACTTTAAGCCTGAGGATGTTTTGTGAATACGGCCATTGGTTTTCTTGTCCAAAGGTTGGAAGGAAGGAATTTGGGAGATGTTCAATTATAGGACCTTCTCCTGTGGCTGTGCCCTTTCAGGATGCTGATGGAGATGGTGTGTCGCAGGACCTTGCTGTACAAACAACAAAAATCGACACAATCAAGAAGGAAACATCAGAGGGTCCCGACAACATCGGTATCGTCATAGAGGGCGTGAAAGTTCTCACTGCTCTGGGTAATTTCCCAAGGGCTTGCTCCATGCTAGTTGGGTTGGCATATGCAGTGAATCTTGCCTATCCCAAGGAACTAAGGTACACAGAATTAAAGGCCTTTACATTTTTCTAACCTACCTTGAGTTAACCTGGATTAGTTATGCAATTTACTTTGGTTTTCTTCCTCTCTTTGATCTCAGGTACACATTCGAAGTCTTCCAGAAACTCTTCCTGGAGCTGGATTGTACAAGGCTGTCTCCAAAAGTGACCAACCTCAAGAATAAGATACTGGTAAGAAAGGTGACCCTTGCAGAGTGAGGGAAAAGTCACTGTCAAAAATAACATTGTTTCCTTCATGTTTTGGTTAAATGTGAGTTTCAGTTATCCGGATACTGTAAGTATAGTTGTTTCATCTCAGATTTGTCCAAATAGCCATATTCATTTGACCAGAGAGGCTTCATGGTTTTGAATATTGGCAGAGAACAGTTTGTTTATAATGTGCACCTTGTGTACACTTTACCTTGCGGGGTGAGGCAAGGTCAAGGGGGGGGGGGGGGGGGGGGGGGCGAGGCAAGGTCAAGTGTTGGGGCATTTACAATGTTGTGAGACTGTTGTCCATTTCATTTTAAGCACCTAACATTGGTGTTCTTCCTCTCTTTGGTCTCAGGTACACATTCGAAGTTTTTCATGAACTCTTCCTCGAGCTGGATTGTACAAGGCTGTCTCCAAAAGTGAGGCAATATCAAGTGTTGGGGTGAGGGGAGGCAAGGTCAAGTGGGGTGGGGGGGAGGCAAGTTCAAGTGTTGGGGTGGGGGGGTGTGGGGTTATGTTGTGCTTCATTTCTAACATTTACAAGTGAGGATGATTTGTTTGAATTTTTGAATGAAGGCAATCCTGTTTGATTACTTAATCAGTAAGGTTAGTTACCAATGCAGGTATTCATAATGCTTATGTATTTCCTTTTGGTGAATGCTTTTATCCCGGGCATCTTACCATATATTGTACATCCTTAGCATGGTTGGCCTGGAGGCGTCTATACTTTAAGTAAGTGGCTTGTCCTTCCGTGTTCCCGTTTTGCGCTCTGATTGGCCACGCGTGTTTCTGGTCATGTGACATGTGCGCCAATCGTGGGACGGCAAGTTTTTGGACGGTTAAGCTTAGGCGCTCTTTCGAAGTTGGTTAAGGTTAGAGTTTGTCTTAGAGCATGGCGATAGAACGCCTGCCCTGATTCCAAACTCTAACCTTGACCAACTGCGAAAGAGTCGCCTAAGCTTAACCAGTGATAAACTAGGCGTTAGGTAGTTTGCAGGCTGTTAGACCTGGAAATAGGCGCAGAACTTGCCGTCCCACGATTGGCGCACATGTCACATGACCAGAAATGCGCGTGGCCAATCAGAGTGCAAAACGGGAACGCGGAAGGACAAGCCACTTACTTAAAAAGTATAGACGCGGCCTGGAGTAGGAATAAACCCCAAACCCTGGCAGTGTGTTAAGGGCCACACAAGACCACTTATTCCACTTCTAGACAGATGTCACACACGTTTGCCAGTCAGCCTGAAACCGCAATATTTGTCAAAGTGATTGCAGTGGGGGTAACGTGGTCTGCGGGTGGCTCAGTTGGATGGCGTGCTGGGAGGGGGTGGTGGGGGCGTAGGTGGGACGGTGATCTTAAGGGTATGTGTGTTGGGGTGGGGGCGAGGTCAAGTGAGGGGAGGCAAGGTCAAGTGAGCTGTGTGACCTCTGTGCATGCATGGCTCTCTCTCTCCGCCCGTTTATATGTTTAAGATAATACCATTACTGTCAGACTGGTGCACGCGAGTTGCATTGTTTACCCAGCGCCAGTAACTTTGATAGAGCTCTGGATGCTGCTTGTGCATTCAGAGGGAATAGCGAGTGAACGTGGCACATACTGCACTGTCAGAGAGGGGGAGGAGGAGGGGGGGAAGTAGCCGATTTTGCAGGGGTAATTTTTTCTTTTTTACAAGGTTATTGCAACAAGCACTGCTCAAAACCAGTTATCTGAGATTATTACATGGCGTTTTAACATTCGCCGAAATGCTTGATTGTGATTGGTCAATAGCGCTCGTCAGAGGTCCGTTATTACTCGATAACGGACCTCTGCTGAGCAATAATGACCGCTGTTCGCAGCTGTTCGCAATCAAGCCCACTGACACACACTGCAGCAGTGCAATCAGTCCACACACCTGCCGGCGATAATAATAGCTTTATTTGGACTGACAGCGGACGGAGCCACAGAACAACTGCATCTGCATTTGATCTCGACTTGTCGATGGTGTAAAATGAATTAGGTATATTGTTAGTAAGTTAGCCATGTAATAAGCGGGATAATGTATAGCTATACTCGGTCATTGTCGCAAAATAATTGACCTTCACTACGTTTAAAGCACCTCGCCGAGGCGGCTCGGTATTCTAAACTCCGTGTCGGTCAATTATTTTGCGACAATGACCTGGTAGCTATACATTATCCCTTACTTAATATCAGTGCCACATGCACGGCGTTGGTGGGAAAATAATATATACAATAGTGGATTAGTCGATGCATATCATTGAGTTTATTCAGCATCACACATTGGGCCCCATCATTCATGTAAATAATAATGCATTTAATTCCAGGATAATATGAGATAATGCGCGTTAGAGAGATATAGCTCCATGCTCTGAATGGGAGCTTCTACGTTAATGAGGTCATCGGTGTGTGTGCACTGTTGTTGTGCAAAACCTGCTGTTGTTTTGAGGAAACCGTGCAATAAAATCGCCCCATGGTCTGAATGGGAGCTTCTACGTTAATGAGGTCATCGGTGTAGTGTGCACTGTTGTTGTGCAAAACCTGCTGTTGTTTTGAGGAAACCGTGCAATAAAATCGCCCCATGCTCTGAATGGGAGCTTCTACGTTAGGGCATAACAAAAAATATTGTTTGGTTCCTGTTGGTTGTCAGTTAAGGCCATGGGTAGCAGTGGCGTCGTTAGCCCTGGGCTTCCGGGGCTTTAGCCCCGGATGTTTTTCTCCTAGCCCCGGATCTTTTTTTTTTTTTTTTTTATGTCAGCATCCCCATTGTCTTTGCTGAATGTTTGTTAGTGTTTGGTATTTTTTGTTGGTTTTTAGTACTTTTAAACATTTTTAGTAAGTAGTTTTCATTTGATCCTATAATTTTTCATTCACCGATTTGTGGACTTTTTTTTTAGTGTCCTGAAAGGCGCCTTATAAATCAAATGCATTATTATTATTATTATTATTATTATTATTATTATTATTATTATTATTATTATTATTATTATTATTATTATTATTATTATTATTATTATTATTATTATTATTATTATTATTATTATTATTATTATTATTATTATTATTATTATTATTATTATTATTATTATTATTATTATTATTATTATCATCATCATCCAGGAGGGAAAAGACACTTTGGATAGTAGGGACTGCATCTCTGCCTGTCCTGACCAGGAAACACTTTGCAACTGTGATCTCCTCTGGCAATAGTTGGATATTGTAATGTGTGGCGAGGGGTTGCAGCAATTCCACTGAGAGAAACTGGTCTGAGGCTGGATAACATGCCTGTATGCCTCTCATAAGTTGTTATCCAACTCATGAGAACCTGCTCTCAAGCTCTGGATAGAACAGTCTCTGTCTCAGCTGATCTCCTGAGCTGAGGTCTGAGCTTGTGCCACAAGATGCCATTACATATGGCCTTTGTCCTGTCATACATGTCCACTGCCATCTCTGAGGTGCGATAACCTTTGAGTGTGTCCTGCACTGTGCTTTTAAATAGTACAGATAGGTATTGAAGATGTGCACTTTAACGCAGCAGCACCTGGAGCCTCCATACCCATGTCCAGTGTCCACTGACAAAGACATGCTCATGATACTGTGATAAACTATAATAAGCTTTAATCGAACCCTGGTTCATTTCCTCGGATAGTCCGGTTGGTTTGGGGTGGTGTGAAAGCTCATTCACTCTTGCAAGTGAACCCTGCATTTGAGATGTGAATGCAAAGCGGACCAAAGGCAGAAAAATACCCAAAAATCTAATATCTTTTTTATGAGACTTTTTTTTTCGATTGCTTAAGCATGATTTTTAAAACGGGGCCCGGTGTTTCAAAACACACAATTAGCACAACCACACACACAATTATCAGAACACCTCAGATCCTTTGCTAAATTAAACACTTGTCAAAACCATACACTAATTTAAAAAAACTACATTTTGTTACTATATGAAACACACGTTTTATATGACTTAATTCTGTTTGAACCAGTTACTCACACTGCTGTGCTTAACCTAAAACACATTTAGCTATTCTACTTCTCAGTGATTAGAGTACTGTAAGTGAAGTACGCAGAGAATGTGCAAATATACAATAAATTCACCAAACACTATACACAAGACCAATGCTGTAGACTGATGAAAATATTATTTATTTATCTACATATAACCAAATCAATGATGCAGACTGCTGGAAAAAAAAACATTTTCTCTCCATATACCCAAATCAATGATGCAGACTGATGAAAATATAAATTTTCTCGCCATATAACCAAATCAGTCAACATTTCAACATGGAGAATCACAACAAAACATGTCCCAGTTTTCATGCTACTATGTGCATAACACTGTAAGCTCAGCAAATATCAGACAAACATAAAATACTGTATCCAGTAGGCCTACAGGTTAAAATTACAGTAAAACAAAAACAATTTTGAAAAAATTTAAATAGAGTACAGAAAATACTAGACATTATCTCTTTGCCTAGCTGGATCTGGCAAGATACTTTTTTGCTCTGTGTATTGTTTTGCAAAAAGTGTGAGGCTGACATTGTGCTTATAGAGGTGCAAATCTGGGCCTATGTTTTGCTCCTTGAGTGTAATGTTTTGATAATTGTGTAATACTTTTGATTTGAGTGTTTATGCAATTGAAGAAAACTGTAAAGACTAGAGATTAACTGTTTATTTCTTTTGTACATAGGCTGTGCATATGTTTGTTTGTTTGTTTATTTGCTTATGTGTATGATTCTCAACTGTTTTTATTTTGTTATTGGTGTATATGTGTGTATGTATGTACAGTATATGTATATATATATATGTGTATATATGTATATTTGTACTCCTGTTGGGGCCTCTTGGACCAGATCAATGTTTTATCTGGCTAAATAAAGGTTAAATAAATAAATAAGAAACTGATGATTTGGTCCTGTTAACTTTGAATTTTCTATGGGGACTGCCCAGATCCCTCTCATGGACATGGACCTCACTTTGAGAACCTCTAATGATTCTAGTTCTTCAGTATTCATCTCTAATTACTCTAAAATTGCGTATTACTGTGTTTAAAAAAAAAAAAAAAAAAAAAAAAAAAGGGGGGGGGGGGGTAACCCCCCTCCACCCCCCTGGGCTGAAGCCCCCAATGTTTTCTAACCCTAAAAACGCCCCTGATGGGTAGACAGGGAATTTATTTTATTTAATTTTTAATCTTTTCCCACGGCGACTATGGATAGGGAATTTCTTTATGTACTCTGCCAGCATGTTTAATATCCATAATACTAAAGGTTTGACTAAGATTTGTATGAAACTTTATTGTTAAAAAAAATATCAGATAATCTTTTTATTTGTATTTTTTAATATTTTTATTTTTTAAACTCATAAAATAAATTGGGTCGCACCTAAATCGGCAGGGTCGGTCGGCAACCGGAACCAAACCATTATATTTGTTAGGCCTAATGAGGTCATTATAGTGTGTGCACTGTTGTTGTGCAAAACCTGCTGTTTTGACGAAACCGTGCAATAAAATCGCCCCATGCTCTGAATGGGAGCTTCTACGTTAATGAGGTCATTATAGTGTGTGCACTGTTGTTGTGCAAAACCTGCTGTTTTGACGAAATCGTGCAATAAAATCGCCCCGTGGTGTGGGGTTATGTTGTGCTTAATTTTTATGTTTAAACTTGTAATAAACTTGCAATACAATTTTTGATTTTGCATAAATCCATGTTTACCTGGTATTCTTTTTAATATGCATGTTGACCCAATTCAAGTAAACCAAGCACCACAAGAAGACATGATATTTGGTATAGAAATGAAGAAATTATGGGAACAGTGACATTCAGTGTTATTGAATAGATGTAAAGTCCTATAATGCCAATTAAAACACATTTGCATTATTCATTAGCAGGTTAATAAGAATTGCCATGTATTGTAAATAATGTGTACACAGTAAATTTCGCAGAGTAAACTTTACTCAAACTGAGTACATTTTACTCAAACTGACTCAGTTTGAGTAAAATGTACTCAGTTTGAGTAAAATCTCTCAACATTTACTGTGTAGTGTTTGTAGTGTTTACTTAAAAAAATTAAGTTAACTAAGGGAAACTTCATATAATTGAATAGATTTACTTAAAAAAAATAAGGCAACAAAGGGACACGTCATATAATTGAATAGATTTTAATCACATAAATTTGATTAAAATTGATTGAATAAGTGAACTAAATTTAAACCAAAAACATAAGTGCATGTTAATAATAATAACAGTTAAAATGTGTTGGATTTAGTTATAACATGCCAAATCACGAGTTAATATAGCCCAACATTTTTAAGTAAATTTAAATCAATTTCCCTTGGGAAATTGATTTAAATTTACTTAAAAATGTTGGGCTATATTAACTCATCCAGACTTTTATTGCAGACTGGCAGGAGTCAATGTGAGAGAAGGGTGGGTTGTTGGGGGATTTGCTGCTGCAGTACAGTATGAGAGTGTCATCGGCATAACAGTGGAAGTCCAGGTTGAAATGGCGGAGAATCTGACTGAGGGGGAGGATGTAGTTGGAAGACGACAGCTTAGCTCATATGAAAACAATGCTATGGTAACACTATGACCCCAGCTCATATGAAAACAATGCTATGGTAACACTATGACCCCAGCTCATATGAAAACAATTATGGTAACACTATGACCCTAGCTCACATGAAAACAATGCTATGGTAACAATATGACCCCAGCTCTGGTGAGGCCCAACATGTAGAAGAGTTGAGCTCCAAAAACTCTGATATTAAATATTGATTCCTCAGTGGAATATCTGTCCTGCAACCCTCAATGCATCCCATGTGTAATCAAAAAACACTAATCAGGAGTAGAGTTGCTTAATGTTGTCATTGTAATTCAGCTGGTGTGTAACAGTAGACTGACTCAACTGCTAATTAAGTGGAATAATTCAGTTCACGGTTCAGACAAAATAAAAGGCTATTTCATCGAATTAATTCATCAGGGCCTTTCATTTATAAAGATCATAAAAATAGCCTCAGGCTAAAAAGGGTAAGAGCCAATTTAAAATAACTTTCAAACTGTGAAAGGCATGGTTGTGCATACAAACAAAATGTGCACGTACTGGAGTCAAGGCAGCACATGTGCAGTCATCATACACATCACAACAAGCACATTAAACACCCAGCCAATAACTCTCTAGGGAGCAAACACCACCTTCTATCAAGAGCATTGCTCTCCAACCAGGACCATATCCTGGAGGTTATTCTGCTGTAATTGTCAGTTCTACTAATTATCTCTACCACCACTGGGTCTGTTTGTCTGTCCACAGCTATATCTCGCAAACTACAAGGCTGATTGGTCTAATATTTATTGTGCATATTCATGACCACTGTAAGCAGGGCCGCCTCAGGGGGTGTGCGAGCAGTGCGGTCGCACAGGGCCTTGCGGGAAGGGGGGCCTCGCAAAAAAAGAAATATATATATATATTTTTATTTTTAATTTTTTTTTTTTTTTGCGAGGCCCCCCTTCCCGCGAGGCCCTTTTTCATCACAGACCTAAAATCTAGTTTTGCTTATATGCTTATATATTTCACATTAGACACGTTTGTAGAATGTGTCTGACTTGTTCCTGCCTCTGCGGCTCTGCAGACTGCAGTGTTCCGGTTTCTGCGGCTTTGCTGCTCTACAGATTTTAGGATAGTGTTTCCGGGCTCTTCTCGGACACACGAGGTACAGGGATCTAATTCAGCGCTATTCAGAGGAGCGAGTGGATGTCTTTTCAAAAGCAGCATGGATCAGAAGAAATTACACCGTGGGCCAAGAAAGTCTCCTTCCAACTTTACCATTGATACTGCGTTATGGTGAGTTCATGCAACCTATTATATTCCCGCCGTGGATCTCTCTCTCTCTCTCTCTCTCTCTCTCTGGAGCCAAACTGGTCGACTAGCTGTTGTAGTATGGAGTTAGTAGCTAACGGTGTGTGGCCTGGTGTCAGCGCCTGTATTGCTTTTCTCATGTTGTAGTTTCAGTGGTAGCCGCATAGCTTGCTTCTGCGTTAGCTAATGGTTAGCGATAGCCGTGTTAGCCAGTTAGCTGTTTAGCTACGACGTTAGCTGCCGGCTGCGCACATAACGTTAGTTTGATGCTATCAGTTAGCCTAGGCTAGAGTTAGCTGTTAGCTTGTGCTACGACCATTGACATTAGCCGTGAGAATAGCAGGGGGCTCTGGCACTTTGACTACGACATCATCTTTGACAGAAGATGTAGTCGGGCCTGCACCATGACAAGGCTCCGGCCATAGCATAGCTTATTTTTGTCCCGCCAGCGAGAGGCCTTTCGTCAACGTGGAGACCTGTGTTGCGGCCTTTCGCCCTGCGTTCCTTGGTGCAGGTAAGATTAATGAAAATGTCATGACATTACCCCACTCTTCCTTCCTTCCCCTCCCGAATGTTTTGTTAATAACAATGTTTTTTTCCAGGCAAAACATATGCTACTTCACAACATTTGGAGATACGACATGTGCTGTGTGTGAATGTCTTGATCGTTTGTGTAGCTTGGGTAGCGTTGGGCCGTTGGCCAAAGCTGTGTGTGGCCTGGTGTCACAGTACCTGGCTAGCCTATTTAGCTGATGTCGGCCATTGGCTCCTTGCTGCTTTGTTTTCTCTGGTATAGACCCTCTTCTCTTTGGATTTAAGTGTTGATCTTTGTCCTTTTGGATCTCTCATACATGCTCTCTCTCTAACACACACACACATGACAAACACACATGCTCTCTCTCTCTCTCTCTCTCTCTTTCTAACACACACAGTATGCCTATGGCGGCCTTTCTCGATGGCTAGGCTGTGCTCGCTGAGTCTGTACCTAGTCAAGGATCTTCAGTCACAGTGCTCACGTATTCTGCCACTGTGTACTCTCTGTTTAGGGCCAAATAGCATTTCAATTTCTTTCCAATGTGTCTCTCTCTCTCTCTCTCTGTACACTGTATATTGACTGTAGAACGGGAGCTCTCTCTCGCTCTCTCTCTTGCTATATGTTGACTGTATCATGCCCCGCCTCAGGCAGCGCTATTATTTACGAATATGTTGACTGTATGAAAAAAAAAATATATATATATATATATATATTTTTTTTTTATTACCTTTTGGGGGGGGGGGGGGCGGGGGGGGGGGGGGGCCTCGCGTTTAAATCTCGCACAGCGGCCCTGGCTGTAAGTGAGTTTAGTGACACCATCAGGCCGAACTTTCACTTTTATAATTGTATCTCAACTCCCTTTTGTTTGAATCTTTTCAGATTTGCGGTGCAGTCATGGCCCGTAGCAGAAGAAGCCTATTTATTTTGGTGACCCCATCAACTTTCCTCTAATGCCACCATCAGGCCAAATGTAAGATTTTCACATTAGTGTATCACTAACAGCTTTCATCTGAATCTTAAAAAATTTACATTGCACATTCATGACCCCAAGAGGAAGGTTCCTGTTGATTTTGGTGACCCCATAACCTTTCCTCTAGAACCACCATCAGGCTAAACGTTCAATACTCAAATTAGTGTATCCCCTGATCCAATTTCCACTAAACTTGACAAATATATTTGTCTTACCATGTAATAGTGTAATCCTGTGTAATAGTGTAACACTGTAATAGTGTGTAACGGTATGTAATAGTGTCATAGTATGTAATAGTGTACTAATTTAATAGTGTTTAACATTTTAACAGTGTGATAATTTTTGTTTTTGCATTTGTTAAATATTATTTGCTCTATAAGAGAGAGAGAATAAATGTGTGGCTGCTGCCTGGTGGAGATTTGTGCTCTACTGAGCACACCTTTTGAGTTCATTTAAAAATCGGGCGGCTACGTGGCGTAGTGGGCAAGGCGCTCGCCACGAATGCGGAGACGCTGGGCTCGCCTGTTCGAGCCCAGCGCTCCACATTGCTTTCAGTTTAGCTGGTCGTTCATACTAATACACATTGGCCGTATTAGGGGGTGGGAAACTGATGGGTGGGGATCGGGCGTTGTGGACAGCGACTCCTACAGGTCGGTTGGTGCGCCTGCGCAGTAGAATCAGGAAGTGTCAGGGGCAGCGTGAGCCTCCCACGCGTTACTCCTCGCCACTGAGAGATCGAGCTGCGCAGGTGAAAAGATGCGACTGCTGTTACCTCAAGTACCGGAGGGGACTTGTGCTATGTATGACTTAGTCCACATTGCAGCCGGCTTGTGGGAGGCAAGAAACAGCGTTTGTGACAGGGGAGGGTTGAATTGGATGATACGAAATTGGGATGGGAGAAAATATAGAAAATGGGAGAAAAAGTGGATAAAAAAAAAAAAATGTTAATTGACCAAAATGTTCGGCCTTCCTAAATACAAATGATAGCAGGACTAGAAGGTCTACTGGAGCCTCTCTCCTGGTCCTCCCCAAGAACAAAGTGTATTTGAAAGAGCTCCGACTACTCCTGCCACCATGTCTCTGTCTCTCCTCTTCTCTCATCACGGCCAATCTCATCTTATTGAGGGAGAGAGAGAGAGAGAGAGAGAGAGAGAGAGAGAGAGAGAGAGAGAGAGAGAGAGAGAGAGAGAGAGAGAGAGAGAGAACTCTGTGACTGGTAGATCTGCACCATCGCAGTACTACAGCAGGATCCAGTAGCTTACTGAGAGAGGAGCAAGTGAATATTCTCCCTCTGACCATCATTCACAGAGGACAGCCCGTTTTCTTCCAGCTCAAGACATTATACAATTGGATACCAACCTGCGTTCTGAACACTGTTGACATTTAAGAAAATCAGGGGCTTTTGGAGCTGAGGAAAGGACATCATGAACTGCTTGTGGATACACACTACTTGGATTCCTGTATTTGTTTTGCTCTTCGGATTTCAAGGTAACATAATTATTTGGTCCTTTTCACTTAAACTGCATACAGTTAGTCGGCTTTGCTTTGTTGGAGTTTGGCCGTCGGAAAACTATTGTATACGCTTTTTACCCATGGATGTTTATAATGTTTTTGCACATATACTGTACAGTATGAAATAATTGCATAGAGAGATAACTTGCGTTTGCAAAGGAAAGGTGATTGTATGTGAGATGAAGTTAGTAGAGAGAGGTTGTGTGTGTGTGTGTGTGTGTGTGTGTGTGTGTGTGTGTGTGTGTGTGTGTGTGTGTGTGTGTGTGTGTGTGTGTGTGTGTGTGTGTGTGTGTGTGTGTGTGTGTGTGTGTGTGTGTGTGTGTGTGTGTGTGTGTGTGTGTGTGTGTGTGTGTGTGTGTGTGTGTGTGTGTGTGCGTGCGTGCGTGCGTGCGTGCGTGCGTGCGTGCGTGCGTGCGTGCGTGTGTGTGCGCGTGTGTGTATATGTGGGTGGGGGGGGGGGGGGGGGTGATGGTTTCTGTCTAAAGCACCACAGCCGTCGATCAATATAACTTCATTAGGAACTGTCTGGTCCTCAAGTCAAGTTCAAGAGTTTTATTTGTCACGGCATACAAGCATACAGTGAAATGCGGGTGGTCATGCCCACAGCGATTGTGCAATAATACAAGTAATAAGAATAAGACATAACAGGTATAATGTACATAAAGTTTACAAAAAGCATGGTAAAAGACATGCTAAGGTCCTGCGATAGTGCAATACAATGTTAGCTACGGATGAGGCACTGGGTCTTATGTACACTACTATTACAATACTATACTATACAATCTACAGTTATACTATATATCCTTATGCTATCTTGCTATATCCATCTATTTACTATACAAGAACCACTCCTGTTTTTTTTTAAGTGACCTTTTCATTGTGTAAAGTGACCGTTGAGTGTGAGCGTGTGCAGCATGTGTGTGTGTGTGTGTGTGTTCGTGCTAAAGTGACTGTTTGTGTGTGAGCGTATACAGTCTGTGTTTTGTGTGTGTGCTCATGTGTGCTTGTGTGTGGAGAGTTCAGTGTTCAAGACTCAGTCATGTGTGTAGAGTGAATACAGCAGGGGGCTCAGAACACAGCCATGGGGGGACCCGATACTCAGGGTGATGGTGTTGGAGGTCTGACCCCCCACCCTGACCGCCTGAGGCCTTTCACTCAGAAAGTCCAGTATCCAGGCGCTCAGAGCAGAGCTCAGACCTAGCTCAATCAGCGTGTCCACCAGTCTGGTGGGAACTATGGTGTTGAACGCTGAGCTATAGTCAATGAACAACAGTCTCACATAGCCCCCCTTCTGGCGGTCTAGGTGAGAGAGGGTGCTGTGCAGTACCTGGGAGACCGCATCGTCAGTGGACCTTTTTTTTACCTGTATGCAAATTGCAAAGGGTCCATATCACTGGGGTTCCTCAGGGTCAAAGCTAGGAATCAACGCTGACCAGTCTATCTATGAACTCTATGTTAGTATTATTATAATAAACACCTTTATGAACTCTGTTAGTATTATTATAATCAACACTGACAAACACTATGTAAGTTACTGTAGTGCACACACACATAGTTCCTTGTGCACACACACACACACACACGCACACACACACGCACACACACACAAAGTCTAGCCTGGCCCTAAAACCAGCCGGCTGGCCATCTCTGCCTCTCATTTACCTTTTAGATTACCCAGCTGAATGAATAACATCATGCTCATTTGTGTAATGACTTTGCCTCAACATGGTAGTATGTTTGTGTGTGTTAAATTAATTAGGCAGAACAATGGGAGATATTGCTCTTATCTGTAGACACACAACAGGCCTCTTCTCTACACAGCCTTGAGTTGAGTTGAGTTGATTTTATCTCGAACAATCAACCATATAAAAAACACAATAAAAATGATGAACTAAAGAAAAAAATGTAAAATGAAATCTTACATTCTTCATTAAATGATAAACAAATTAGTTTGAGAAGGAGCAGAAGGAAGTAAATGCATAGTCCTGCCCCTTTCTCACAATATCATACATAAAACAAAATCTCTTACAAACCTAAAATAACAATCAAAATAAACATCAATAAAAAAATAACACAAATCTTAGTAGAAATTAAAATATATACATTTTTTGAGCTCCTCGTTTTTGTACTCATCAATGAGAGTTTTCCTATATCTATTTTTGAACTGTACAATGTTCTTGTTAATTTTAGTTTCTTCATCTAAGCCATTCCACAGAATTACACCACAAACTGAAATACACAAACCTTTAAGAATAGTGCGGACATAGGGTTGTTTTAAATTATAATTCCTTCTTAAATCACATTTTCCCTCTCGATCCCTAAATATGTTTTGAATATTACCTGGCAGTACATTATTTCTTGCTTTGAACATAATTTCTGCAGTTCGGAATTTTACTATGTCCATACATTTCAATGTTTGCGTCTTTAAAAATGTATTATTAGTATGCTCACGATACCCAATATTATATTCTTATTGCTTTTTTTGCAGTATACATACCTTCTGTAGGGTGCTCTTATAGGTATTTCCCCAAACTGCCACACACACATGGCAATATAAGTGCGCAATACAGAGTGTGCAGTGTTTTTTGGTTCAGGATGTGTCGTATTTTACCCAGAATTCCAGTGCTCCTAGCTATCTTAGTGCACACATTTTTTATTTGGGGTTTCCAGCAGAGCTTATGGTCAATTACCACACCCACAAACTTAAATTCATATACATTTACATTTACATTTAGTCATTTAGCTGACGCTTTTATCCAAAGCGACTTACAAGTTCTGTACGACAAGTCATCAGGAAGGGCACAACTCTATCAGCTGAGTAACAATGTTCATCAAAGTGTTGAGTGCTACAGTGTAGGTTAGTTTATTAGGACAAGTGCATGACAGTAAGGTTAGTTAGGGTTAGATATCTTTTTATTTTTATTTAAATTTAAATGTATACTCTTTCTATTATGCCATTTGCAATTTCCACTTGGACATCTGCACTGATTTTAACGATTTCCAAAAACCATACACTTTGTTTTGTTCACATTTAGAGATAACTTATTTATATCAAACCAATATTTTAATTTACACATTTAATCCGTGACCGTCTCCAAAAGCTTCTGCAAGTATAACAAGAGGTGGAACTGAGTGATCTATTATAAGAAAATGCAATAAAGCCCAATATAATAGCATAGAATACAGCTGTACTGGGTTAATTTTTTATTTAGATCACAATAAGAGTTGGAATGAAATCAAATTGAATAGAAGAGATGGTTGCGGAATGGAATAGAATGGCTATCAGGGAGGTGGGAGGGGGCAACACAAGCTGTGTGTGTGTGTTGTGCATGCATGCATGTGTGTCCGTGTTTTAGGTGAGTGGAGGGGAGATTGACTAAAGGTCAAATTATATTTGTGTTGCTGAGTCATAGTAATGCAACAAGAATACTCCTCCAGCTTTAATTGATGCAGGGCAGACAGAGGAACGGGCAGACAGAGCAATGGGCAGACACAGAGGGGATGATGGTCCTGGGGGAGAGAAAGGCTGGTGGAAAGAGGGAGAGGAGCCGTGAAGACAGACACTTCTGCTTTTAAATATTTATTTTTTGTATCTACTTTTTCTCCCCATTTTCAATTTCGTATTATCCAATTCTACCCTCCCCTGTCTCTAACGTTGTTAGACCATGCCTCCCACTGGTCGGCTGCAATGTGGACGAAGCCTTGCATCACGTGTCCCCTCCGGTACACAAGGAGGCAGCCATCTTTTCACCTGCTCAGCGCGATCTCTCAGTGGCGAGGAGTAACGTGTGGGAGGCTCACGCTGCCCCCGATACTTCCTGATTCTGCTGTACAGGCGCACCAACCGACCTGTAGGAGTCGCTGTCCACAACGTCCAATCCCCACCCACCGGCTTTCCCACCCCCTAATACTGCCAATTGTATTAGTATGAACGACCAGCCAAGCCGGAAGCAACGCAGAGAGCTGGGCTCGAACCCAGCATCTCCTGCGTTAGTGGCGAGCGCCTTGCCCACTGCGCCACTTAGCCGCCCCCCCCCTGCTTTTAAATAATGTTGAATATCTCAACAGAGCAGATGTTTGAATACGGAACATCATATCCACTTCTGTCATTCCTCTGCCCCACCGTTGAAACAGACCCACATGGAGACTTGGATGGGTTTGCACAGCTCCTGGACCCCATTCATCAAACATGGCTTAACTGGTTCTGGATAATATGACATCTGCATTGTCAGGTTTGCTCATTTGCATCTGGTTACAGTCCTTGAATGCAGATGCAGGATTTATTAGACAAGCGTGGATTAAGTAATCTAGGATTACTGCGCCCATCCAATTTGGCATTCATGGGTGGATAGTAAAAATCATGATAAACAGTCATTATGAATGGCTGACTAAGACATTATGAATAAATCTGTGGAAGGAAATACCTCCAATTCTCTCTGCATTTGAGGAATTAGGTTGTTATTGATAATGGAAGGATTGATAGGAGGAACATAAATCATGTCGTGAAATATAAAACTGCCAAAGCATCTAAATTGAGAGAAGACTTGGCAGAAATGTGCAGATAATCTAAAAGGCAAAAAGTTAACTAATTAATTGTACTCTAGACTAAGGCCTTTTAGGAAGTTTGTACTGTACATTTCTTTCTTTATGGTTCCCTTCTGAATTCAGGATAAGCCTAACATTCTCAGTGTCACCAACTGTATTTAAATATATGCGTAAACAAAATGCACAATGTCAGAGTAGTGTGTTGCCTACAAGTATGTGTGGCCTATGGAGCCAATCTGTCTCTAGCCTAAATACTGCCTTCCCTGTTACGGTTTGGGTAGGTGTGTTGGACCCAGGTGCAGTACAGAACAGAAACGACCAGAGACAGTTGTTGACCTTTGAGCACTGATCCTTTTAATTCGAGTAGCGTACGGATACGCACGTCCAGTGGCGGCGCCAGAGAATTGGCATTGGGGGAGCTCTGGGGGGGGGCTGGATTGTTTATAGCAGGTGCTAATGAATTTTAATGCGACAAACAATAACAAACAAAATAACGGCTAATAGGCTACATCGTTGAAAATGCACGTTACTAAATGTTTAGCGTTATACACCAATGCACGCACCTAATAACCCAATAAAGCTCGACATTATATCAGGGGTGGTAATCTGACGCTTGTGCGTAAAAGGTCGCTCAGTCAGTATGATTACAATTTAAAACAATGCTTGAAAGAAAAGTAACCAAAGAAAAGGTGTAATATTTAAGATTTTGTTTCTACAAAGGGTATAGCAACGAAATATATATATATATATATCAGATAATGACAAACCACAAGGACAACGAAAACATAGCCTATAATAATATGATTACATTTCTGACATGCACCATTTATTCACCACGGTAACAGCCACCATGAGAGCAGTAGTCAACTGGGAATGGCGACCCTATACATTAAACTAGAAAGAAGAAGAAGACCCTACATTCCAGTGTGTGTGTGTGTGTGTGTGTCTGTGTCTGTGTCTGTGTCTGTGTCTGTGTCTGTGAGTGTGTGTGTGTGTGTGTGTGTGTGTGTGTGTGTGTGTGTGTGTGTGTGTGTGTGTGTAATGACAACGATGTTGTCAGCGGGAGTTTGGTGCTGGATTTTGCGAGAGCATGCAGCTGCAGAGCCGCAGAGCCAGCAGTGTTTTCAGGTCCGGTCTGGGGACCGCTCAGCAGCGCCCCCCACCCAACAGCTGAATTGCCAATGGCTGAATTGGAGTATTGCACAGCATTGTGCAACGTTACACTTCCCTGCATTCTGAATCTTTCAATTAAAAGGTTGTACATTTACATTTACATTTAGTCATTTAGCTGACGCTTTTATCCAAAGCGACTTACAAGTTCTGTACGACAAGTCATTAGGAAGGGCACAACTCTATCAGCTGAGTAACAATGTTCATCAAAGTTTTGAGTGCTACAGTGTAGGTTAGTTTATTAGGACAAGTGCATGACAGTAAGGTTAGTTAGGGTTAGATATTTTTTTCTTTTTTCTTTTTAATTCAGATAATGGTTGAAGAAGTGCGTCTTTAGTCGACGGCGAAAGATTGGACGGGTTTCGGCTGTCCTAACTGGGGTGGGCAGTTCATTCCACCATTGTGGGCCAAGGACTGAGAATAGGCGACTTCTCTTTGATGACCCTCCCGGAGCTTGTATAGGTATATGTACCTTATATAGAAGGCTCTGCAAACAAAAAACCCTTTCTCAGAAACTGCATAGTGCACCTTTAAAATAATATTTCAAATGAAAGAAATGTTCCTTTAAAAAATCAATGAAACTATTGACAAAAAAATATAAAATCAATGATCGATACATACATGTAATAACCTCTTGAAATGTGTATTACAAAATCATATTAAAGCTGCAATAATTATTGTGTGACAAGTAGGGGGCAGTAACGACCACTGTAAACAAAGCATTGTCTCTCTTTCTCCCAAAACAAAAGCCTTGCTTTGTCTCACTAAAGTGATCATTGTAACATGTATAAATATAACACTACCTTGGTGGTACAATAGTGTTGTAACTAGAGAACAAAACCAGTGAAAAATGTCAGTTTCATGCATGGATTACTAGATTTCAAATAAAGTATATACAATGTTCTTTTAGGCGTTTCCTGGTTGTTAAACATGAAAATGGCCAAGAGAACATTAAATATTTAATCTACAAACATAGCACTGTTCTGACAGCACAATAGTGATGTAATTAGGAGATTATTTACAGATAAAAACTTTTAAATGCATAGGTTTCTACAGACAGAATAATGTTTGATTTATGTCCAGTATGAATGCGCTGTATGTAAAAGGTTTTAAGCAGTTTCTACTTATTTTTTGTGTTTGACAAAAACGCTGGTGATTCTTTAAGTTTCCAGAGTGAACACAGCTCTTCCCACACTGGTCACAGGGATAGCGCTTCTCTCAAGAATGAATATTCTGTGTTGTAAGAATGAATCAAAGGATCTTAGCGATTACCGGTACTTGTTGCCTTAAAGCTTGTCTAATCTAAAAGGCAATACTTACTATAGACAATATAGACTATACGTATCTAAGGAATGAGGCAGAAATTAGTATGTGGACGCCGGGGAAGTATGAAATGTGCTTAATAATTAGACTGAATAAAATGTTAGGACTGGGGTGATGTGGTGCCAGGATTTGGTGTGAGTTAGGCATGTGTTTTGGACCAGTTAGAGTCTATTGATGGAGCTATAGCACTGATGTCGTAGAGGGCATGCAAAAGAGGGCCTGATCTGTGCAATATTGCAATGGTGGTAGAAAGAAGTTTTGACAATTTGGCGGGTATGGGGCTCGTGGGAGAGGGTGGGATCAAGGAGCTGGGAGGAAGGTGGTGCAGTCAGTGGTGAGTGTGATGTTGTTGATTCTGCTGATAAAATAGCCAGAGAATGCATCAGCTAGTATTTTTGTTAGCGCTGCATCTGATTACCAGTTTGTACGTGGTCTCTCTATTCTCTCCCTCCCTCTCTCTCATAAACATTCATTCTCTACCCATCTCTATCTTTCTCTCTCTCTCTAGGGCACCCGATGACAATGTTTTAGGGTTGCTTGTGATTATGAAAAGGAACTGGGCTATGGGGGAAAGGGATATAATAAAGGATTCTGATTATAATTATAAATTGGAATTACTGCAAACAACTACTCTGGACTCAGCAGAACTTGATTTTCGTAAGAAAGTGACAGCCCTACAACCAGCTAAAAGGAAGGCAGTCCAGTCAAGCTTGTTTGTGAGACTTTGTAGTTCATTTGAGCAGACAGTTGACGTACAGCATTATTCCCTTCAACATGACCAAAAGAAAACTGAGAATGTGACGTTCACGTTAGCTAGCTTGACAGGCACAACTCTAGCAGTAAATAATGTAATCCACTGTGTCCTTCTCACACATACATTTTTTCCTTGGGTGACTTGCCGCTGGTTCAGGCTGAGGTCCTTCATACTCATACATCATATGTCCCATATAAATGTGGCATAACATCCATTTAAATGTGAGGGAATTGCCTTGTGCCTGTACGAAAGGGTCTCTGCCTGTATTACAATCCACTACAGGTGACGAGCGCTGTTAAAATAGCTCTGAGCAGCACACCTGTGTAGTATTGCTCTCTTGCGTTCAACTTGTGGAACTTTATACTGAATGTCTATTTCAACAATGGACAATAAGGGAAATTAATTCTAATTAAATACTTGTTGACTGAAATATTTGAGAATTCAGGCCCTTAGCCTGCTGTCACACTACGTGCACAACAAATATTATCGCTGATAATCCCAGTAGTATGCTAGATTAGCTGTGGACGGACACACACACGCACGCACGCACGCACGCACGCACGCACGCACGCACGCACGCACGCACGCACGCACGCACGCACACACACACACACAAGCACACACACACACACACACACACACACACACACACACACACACACACACACACACACACACACACACACGCGCTCCCCTCAGGCTGCCACCTGGCGGAGATAACAATGGAGAAAGCCAGTCTGGAGGGAAGCAGAGAGAAACAGTAATAAACAGTTAATGGTTACAACAATCCATGTATTGTATGAAACTAGAGAGACTGGGGACATAATATGAGGTCAGTCTCACAGAAAACTGAGTTTGGACTAAAAGACACTGGAGCATAACAGAAGCCTACATTTCCATCCTCCCCATGCACCACCTCACAACCTTGTTACACTGGCAACGCTCTGCTACTCCCAGCCCAGGGAAAATGACAATTAGCTGCTGCTCTGATCCCTTAGTATTCCCTAACCAACATGCATGGCTGATGCTGGGCTGAACCTGGCTGATAACATTATGTAAGTAGGTTAAGGTCATCTGTTGAGTCACTCACCTTTTTTCCCACAGGCAGTGGTGTATATGAAGCCATACTTTAGTAAAAGTAACAATATCTTACTTCAATATCTTAAAGTAGCTCACATTAAATCTACAGAAGTATCTGTTGTTAAAATGTACTTACAAAACTAAAAGTACAAAGTAACAAAACGGCCAGAAATAAAATGTTTCTCTCCAAACTGTATTAAATGTATTTCTCCCTCAGCTCCCATCTCCTCTTGCATGTCTGAAGGCGCATCAAATGTCAAAACCTTTTCAAAGTAGCTCGACTAGTTGATGTGTTGGAAAGCAATTGGTTGACATTACTTGATGCACTAACATTTCAAACTATGTAAGCATCCTGCCAACAGTTTTAATACAGTATACAATAAATATACCAAAGATGCTTTAATTTACACAGTCCGGATAATCCAATATCATGATGAGACAATTATATTCCTATTTTATTTTGTAGCAAATAACAAGGTGTTATAACGAATAACAAGGAGCGGAATACATACACGCATACATTCATCCAAATGGAATATGACTGATATTTTGAGCTCCGAGCCTGGACATTTATCCCTTATCTTATTTTCATACTAACGCTCGTTTTCCTTTATGCTTTTTCTTTTGTTGTTGTTATTCTTAGCTCTATTCTATTTAAATCTTAAAAAACATTTCTTATGTACCCCAGTTGCTATTGCATGTGTTTTATTACACGTATATATGTACATACATACCAACTATTTGCCTGTTTTATTCCGCACCCATCGATCATCCATAACAACACTATATTATCACAGACATCCAAGTTGGGGGATCCCCCTTTGAACGGCCCTTCTAAGGTTTCTCACCTCCACATCGCCTGTGGTGCTTTTTTCCTATTGCTAGGTTTTTAGCAAGTTTTTCCTTACCTTCGTTGGGGAATGTCTGGGAGTGTTGCATATTTGGATTTTATGGTGGATTTTGTTCTTGATTTATTGTGATGTTTCTTCTTGACTTGTTTAAAGAAAACTTGGGTAGCACTTTATAATAACACCCTGTTATATTTATAAGGTATTTGTAGATAATGAACTAGTCATGAACAAACCATTTATATACATTCATAAATGATTATTAAATCATTTATAACTATATTTGTATAACATTTACAAAGTATTTATAACGCATTAGTGGATAATGAACTAATCATGAACAAACCATTTATATACATTCATAAATGATTATTAAATCATTTATAACTATATTTGTATAACATTTACAGATTAGTTCTACATTATTTATAACCCATTATCAACATTGTTTGTACTTGATTTGTTCATCATTAAATAATGTTGTTTAATGCGTGGTAACACATTTGTAGATGCTTTGAAAAATGGATATGAAAAAACGACTATACTGTATCTCCATTTATTTTTCATGTTCAACAAATGATTTGTTAAGACATTCATAAAACATCTATAAATCATTTGCAGATGCTATTGTGCGGGCCAATCTGAAGTGAAGCCTATTGATCATTAACAAATGTCTAATACAGTTAATTATTTGTTTACTTTTTCATCACATGTTACAAATGTTGTAGACAGCTTTCGGATACACGCTTCTTTGTGACATCAAACATTGACAAAATTAGGACTAAAGATAAATGCAATTGTATTAACATATAAAATACATGTGCATGACATATAGTGTAATATGGGGGCACTAGGACCCAGGAGTACCCTGGCCAGGAAGAGTATCTAGAGAGGAAGTCTCACGAGAGTGAGACTTGACTTCACATGTGTTGCCGTCTGTTTGAATGGAAGCACGATACATACAGTACAGAACCAAGTTATCCATGCTGTTAATAATCATTTATGAATGTATATAAATGGTTTGTTCATGATTAGTTCATTATCCACTAATGTGTTATAAATACTTTGTAAATGCTATACAAATATAGTTATAAATGATTTAATAATCATTTATGAATGTATATAAATGGTTTGTTCATGATTAGTTCATTATCTACAAATACCTTATAAATGTATTATAACAGGGTGTTATTATAAAGTGCTACAAAAATGTGCCCAGCCCATGGGGACATTACCTTGTGATTTTGGGCGTTACAAATTAATTTGATTAGACATTTTTTATTTGTGTTGAATGTTATCATTAGGTCATTAAAAAAGAAGAAAATGCAGTGAAGTAAAAGTGAAAGGCACAATGAATACAACTCAAGTAAAGTATAGATACTCCCACAAATGATAATGTAATGTAATTACAGCTGCAGCTCTTAGGACTCTGAGCTCTGCTCTGCTCTGCTACTGCGGTAATCATGCACCATTAACCTGGCAGTACTGTTAACGAGGCATTAACGATACTGCGCCCTTGCAGTAGAGGTTACATTTTTAAGAGCTGGATCTGTACAATGATAACTGTAATGAAATACTTGCCATTAGTTGCTTTACACCATTGCCCACAGGTTATTACTGTAGGTTAGCGGTGGTTGATGGCTGGGTCTGACGGGTTCTTTTTTTTAACTCTTCCAAACTCCCACAAAATATGGCGTAGTCGGACAAATGTTCTTGGTGTTACTTTATTGCCCAGCCTCCCAAGGTGCAGAGGTGACATTCAAAACAAGTGACATAATCGAAATAACAAAATACTCATACTACCTGGAATATCAGATGCGTTCCACAATAACATCATGATGATAAACACACCACTTACTGTGTGGCGCTTCCCTAGGCACCTTCTGTAACCTTTAAGCAGGTGAAGCCCGACACATAATGACAAATAAACTAACGACACACTCACAGTGCTTCCCACAGTTACCTTCAGTCTAACTGATGCAGGGCAAGAACCCACTTCCTTTGGCACGCAGCCCTCATGAACACATTGACTCCTCCTCCACAGGTGCTACACATCAATTAATTAACAGGTTCCCTACACACTATACACATTAATAATACCAAACAACCAACAACCCAATAAATATATGTATATATGTATGAATTTATGATAGTATGTAATGTATGTATGTATGTATGTATGTATGTATGTATGTATGTATGTATGTATGTATGTATGTATGTATGTATGTATGTATGTATGTATGTATGTATGTATGTATGTATGTATGTATGTATGTATGTGTGTGTGTGTGTGTGTGTGTGTGTGTGTGTGTGTGTGTGTGTGTGTGTGTGTGTGTGTGTGTGTGTGTGTATGTATGTATGTATGTATGTATGTATGTATGTATGTATGTATGTATGTATGTATGTATGTATGTATGTATGTATGTATGTATGTATGTATGTATGCAGGGCCGCCTCAGGGGGTGTGCGAGCAGTGCGGTCGCACAGGGCCTCGCGGGAAGGGGGGCCTCGCAAAAAAAAAACAAAAAACAAAAAAAAAAAACGTATTAATTTTTTTTATTATTTTTTTTTATTTTTTTTTAATTTTTTTGCGAGGCCCCCCTTCCCGCGAGGCCCTTTTTCATCACAGACCTAAAATCTAGTTTTGCTTATATGCTTATATATTTCACATTAGACACGTTTGTAGAATGTGTCTGACTTCCTGCCTCTGCGGCTCTGCAGACTGCAGTTTTCCGGTTTCTGCGGATTTGCTGCTCTACAGATTTTAGGATAGTGTTTCCGGCCCGTCCGCCGACCGCCGTAATACCAAATAGAAGAAGAAGACACACGAGGTAGATAATTCAGCGCTATTCAGAGGAGCGAGGCGAGTGGATGTCTTTTCAAAAGAAGGAGAAGAGAACTTGTGAGCAGATAAATCTGTTAGGCAGCAATACGCCGAAAGGTGTCCAGTCTGCCGGAAAGTACTCGAAGAAGAAGAAGAAGAAATTACACCGTGGGCCAAGAAAGTCTCCTTCCAACTTTACCATTGGCGCCCCGTTGATACTGCGTTATGGTGAGTCAACCTATGATTATATTCCCGCCGTGGACCTGACCTATCTCTCTTTCTCTCTCTCTGGAGCCAAACTGGTCGACTAGCTAATATAGTACTACTAGTAGCTAACGGTGTGTGCCTGGTGAGAGCACCTGGCTGTATGTAGCCGCATAGCTTGCAGAACGCAGAAGCAAGCTATGCGGCTACATACAGCCAGGTGCCTGATTGAGCTAACTGTTAGCCAGTTAGCTGTTTAGCGTCAGCTGGGAACGTTCGTTTGATGCTATCAGTTAGCCTTGTGAATAGCAGGCCCTGGCACTCTGACTACGACATCATCTTTGACAGAAGATGTAGTCGGGCCTGCACCATGACAAGGCTCTGGCCATAGCTTATTTGTCCCGACAGCGAGAGGCCTTTCGTCAACGTGGAGACCTGTGTTGCGGCCTTTCGCCCCGCGTTCCTTTTGTGCAGGTAAGATTAATGAAAATGTCATGACATTACCCCACTCTTCCTTCCTTCCCCTCCCGAATGTTTTGTTAATAACGATGTTTTTTTCCAGGCAAAACATATGCTACTTCACAACATTTGGAGATACGACATGTGCTGTGTGTGAATGGTCGTTTGTGTAGCTTGGGTAGCGTTGGGCCGTTGGCCAAAGCTGTGTGTGGCCTGGTGTCACAGTACCTGGCTAGCCTATTTAGCTGATGTCGGCCATTGGCTCCTTGCTGCTTTGGTTTCTCTGGTATAGACCCTCTTCTTGTTGGATTTAAGTGTTGATCTTTGTCTTTTTGGATCTCTCATACATGCTCTAGTCTCTCTCTAACACACACACACATGACAAACACACATGTTCTCTCTCTCTCTCTCTTTCTAACACACACAGTCTGCCTATGGCGGCCTTTCTCGATGGCTAGGCTGTGCTCAAGGATCTTCAGTCACAGTGCTCAGGTATTCTGCCACTGTGTACTCTCTGTTTAGGGCCAAATAGCATTTCAATTTCTTTCCAATGTGTCTCTCTCTCTCTCTCTCTCTCTCTCTCTCTCTCTCTCTCTCTCTCTCTCTCTCTCTCTCTCTCTTGGATTTAAGTGTTGATCTTTGTCCTTTTGAATCTCTCATACATGCTCTAGTCTCTCTCTAACACACACACACATGACAAACACACATGTTCTCTCTCTCTCTCTCTCTCTCTTTCTAACACACACAGTCTGCCTATGGCGGCCTTTCTCGATGGCTAGGCTGTGCTCAAGGATCTTCAGTCACAGTGCTCAGGTATTCTGCCACTGTGTACTCTCTGTTTAGGGCCAAATAGCATTTCAATTTCTTTCCAATGTGTCTCTCTCTCTCTCTCTCTGTACACTGTATATTGACTGTAGAACGGGAGCTCTCTCTCGCTCTCTCTTTTGCTATATGTTGACTGTATCATGCCCCGCCTCGCGTTAAATCTCGCACAGGGCCTCGCATTTCTCCCAGGCGGCCCTGTATGTATGTATGTATGTATGTATGTATGTATGTATGTATGTATGTATGTATGTATGTATGTATGTATGTATGTATGTATGTATGTATGTATGTATGTATGTATGTATGTATGTATGTATGTATGTGTGTGTGTGTGTGTGTGTGTATGTATGTATGTATGTATGTATGTATGTATGTATGTATGTATGTATGTATGTATGTATGTATGTATGTATGTATGTATGTATGTATGTATGTATGTATGGATGTATGTATGTATGTATGTATGTATGTATGTATGTATGTATGTATGTATGTATGTATGTATGTATGTATGTATGTATGTATGTATGTATGTATGTATGTATGTATGTATGTATACATGTATGAATGATACAATTTGTGAATATGTAGGTATGATAAGATTAATGCATGTATGCATGTTTGATAATATGTATGAAGGTATGTATGATGAGTGAATGTATGTATGTATGATAAATCCTCTTAAGCTGCAACGTCCCTCATATGGGAAGTTTTTAGGACTTTTTGCAACCGGCACTTTGGCAACCCCTAGTATTATATATCGAATTGAAGGCTTATTTGTTGCCTGTCGACAAAATCCGACAAAATCCGACGAAATCCGTTCAGCGGTTCTCGAGTTACATGTCAGTATTTGAGGCTTGTGCAAAGTACACGGTATTGCGCAAAATACCACTCCCGACTCAGGCTGCAGTAGTTCCGTCAATCTATATCCGATCTCGAAAATTATTGTGGATCGTTGTAGCCAATGAGTGTGGCTTTCCAATGATACCCCACATGGGGATCTACATAAAAAAACTAAAAACACGAAAGAACACGAAACAGGAAGAGCAAAACAGCCGAATGAATTGAAGTCTATGAGAAAACTGAGTTTTTCTTTGTACACAGTTTACCAAAATCGCTCCTAATCACTCATTTCTGAATGGATCTTTATGACATTTGGATATGTACTACATAAGGTTTCAGGCTACGGCTCCGTCTGGATTTGTAAGCCAACAAATAAGCCTTCAATAAACGGTACCCTATCCCCCCCCCCTCACAGTGAGCTGTGGTGTTCCACAAGGAAGCATACTAGGACCGCTACTGTTCCTAATTTATGCAAATGACATGTCGTCAGCTTGTGACTGCAACTTGTTCCTGTTTGCGGACGACTCAGCCCTGCTGGTCTCTGACAAGAACAAGTTACAGGTTGAAAAAACCCTCAGCTCGGAACTAGGCAGAATCTGCATATGGCTCGCTGATAACAAACTATCATTACACATGGGCAAAACAGAGTCCATTCTCTTCGGTTCAAATAACAAACTCAGCAAGACCGACGGCTTCTCAGTTACAGTGGGTGACAATATTGTCACAAGGAAAGATGAAATTACCTACCTGGGTTCCATCCTAGAGGCTAATCTCTCCTGTGACAAAATGGCATCCAATGTAATAAAAAAAGTCAACCAACGAACTCGATTCTTGTACCGGATCTCCTCTCTGGTAAACAAGAATACCCTGAAGACTCTGGCAGGAGCACTCATTCAGGGGTACTACGACTATGCTTGCACCTCATGGTACCAAAGCACCTCAAAGGCGCTAAAAACAAAATTACAAACATCTCAAAACAAACTGGTCAGACTACTGCTTGACCTTACTCCTAGAACCCACCTCACCCCTGCCCACTTTGACAACCTAGGATGGCTTAGAGTAGATGACAGAGTACAGCAACTTGCAATGGGCCTGGTCTACAAGATACACTACACGACCAAGGTACCCATGTACATGGCAAAATACTTCCCAAAGGTCAGTGAATACCACGATCACAACACCAGAGGGAGCTCCACAAATCATGTTAAACCCAGATTCGGCTCAAATAAGGGACTAAACACGTTTCGCAATTATGCCACATCAATGTGGAACGCCCTACCCAAAGCTGTAAAGGAATGTGGATCACTACCCACTTTCAAAACCTCTCTCAAGAGACACCTACGGGAGACTGCAATTCAACACTGGCCCCTGTAAATATCCTAACCCAACCCCCTCCAATGTACAGTCATTTACCTAGTATGGTTTTGTCAATAGTCCAATGTACAATTTTGTTTGTTTGTACAGAGTCTCCCCCCCCTCAATGTACAGTTTTGCTTGCTTATACAGTGTGCCCCCCCCCCCCCCCCCAACCACCTCCAATGTAAATTACCCAGTATGGTTGTCAATATCCCAGTGTACCCAACCCCCCCCACCCAACCTCCTCCAATGTACAGTTTCTACGTCAAATGTATATACTCCCTTTTCTTGACTCCTTCTGTATCACAAACAGTACTGTATTTGCAAATCTGGTATGTCATAAATGTATAGATGTAGCAGTACTGACTATCTGTATGTCATGTATGTCATATATGTCCTGATGAATTGAAAATGGGGGACCCTGGTGTAAACAAGACGAAAGTCTTTCTCTGGTCTGCATCCCCTTAACAATTGTGTGTATTGAGCTGTACTGTATTGTACCCATTCTGCAATCTGTTAATAAAGTTTTCAATCAATCAATCAAACCACCTTCTGGGAAAATACTACCTTTGGACTACTAACTACTAGGGCTGCACGATTTTGGGAAATAATCTAATTGCAACTTTCCTGACAGATATTGCGATTGCGATAAAATTTGCGATTATAATTATAAATTTTTTTAAGCAGCCCCACAGAGGTTTATTGTAAAATGCCGCTTGCATCTGGCCTACGCGGTGGGTCTGTTCGGGACACCGAGCCTGAAAATGTTTCTTTTTACCTGGGAATCGATACAGGTACCCAATGGTACCTTTTTTTCTGTACTTTACTCTCCCTCTCTGAAGTCTAAACTTCACAACACACAATCTAAAACCCCTTACCTCTCTCTCCCAAACCGTTCCTACAACAATAACAACAACTTGCAAAGGATATCTTGTATCTCAATGGGACTTCCTGGTTAAAGGATAACTCCACTTTTTTTTTAAATTAGCTTATTTAACATCTTCCCTGGAGTTAGACAAGAAGATGCATACCTTTTTTGTCTCTGTGCGTGCATTTTAGCTTTGGGAATAGACGCTCCGTTAGCATAGCTTAGCTTCATCACTGGAAGTGGGGGAGGACAGTAGCCTTACAGTGCCTTACAGTGTATTGCAAGGTCTGACATTGACCAAACTTGATATGCATGACCTTGGTGGGCTCTAGGTCAACTCCTGAAAAGGGGGTCAATGTCAGACCTTGCAATCAAAAGTTAGGGGCGCACTGAAATTATGGCAAGGGTTATTAGCCCCCTAACTTTTGATTGCAAAGTCTGACATTGACCCCCTTTTCAGGAGTTGACCTAGAGCCCACCAAGGTCATGCATATCAAGTTTGGTCAATGTCAGACCTTGCAATACACTGTAAGGCAATGTAAGGCTACTGTCCTCCCCCACTTCCAGTGATGAAGCTAAGCTATGCTAACGGAGCGTCTATTCCCAAAGCTAAAATGCACGCACAGAGACAAAAAAGGTATGCATCTTCTTGTCTAACTCCAGGGAAGATGTTAAATAAGCTAATTTAAAAAAAAAGTGGAGTTATCCTTTAAGTTTTTTTTTGTTTTGCGATATTTTATTTTTGCAATTTGATAATTGCATCATTTCAAATCACAGTTTCGATTAAAAATTTAAAGCCCTACTAACTACTACAGAAAAACTTTGTTACTCTATTACGTTAGCACTAAAAGTGAATTTTCTTTCTGGAATCAGAAACTTCAGAATGTCATCTTTCAAAAGAGACCAGGCTCATGCATGTGCTATAAGTATAAAGAATGTTGTTTTGGCTTGCAAAAAAAGTATGCAGTCCTCAAAAACGAAAGCGAAAATGGCCAATTTTGGAGGCGCCTTGTTATGGTTTGTAACCGACCCCAATCGCACAACACAAGACAGGTATGAGAGTAAGCCAAGAACGGGCATTTATTGAAAACAATCAGAAAAAAGCACTGTCCCTTTAAGGGACAACACCAATACTGGATAAACAAGAAAGGGAAAGGCCCAGTGCCTTTAAGAGGCGAGCTGGCTAAGGGGAAGGCAAAGGGAAGGCTAAAGGAAACAGGGCCGGGGCAAGGGACAAGGCAGGAACTGGGAGGAACTAGGAGGAACTGGACAGGGAGGACTAGGAGGACTAGAGGGGAGACAGGGACAGGGGCCCGCGGAGGCGGGCTGGGGACAGGGAGGACTGGGAGGACTAGATAGGGAGGACAAGGAGGACTAGGGAAAAACAGGGTAAGGCCTTGGAACAGGGCGAGGGCTGGAGCTGCAAACTGGGACAGAGTAAACAGGGTCAGGCCTTGGAAAAAGCAATAATGAGGTTGCTGCTCTGCAGCTTCTCCCGGGATGGTAGTCTGGGGAAGCAGGTGGGAACATCAGAGCCGCTCTGCAGACTTCTCTCGGCAGATCTCCGAGGTGGGTAAACGGGGCCGAGAGGGAGAGAGGAGTGGGTTAGCTCAGAGTACAATGGGGAAAACTGAGCAGGTGCAGGAGAGGTGACTAGTCCCAAAAACAGAGTTATCAAGGTGACAGAATCTTCGGTGTAATATACACACTGTGAGTAAACGTCCCAAACACAATCCAAGTGAATAAAATATCTTCGGTGTGAAAACACACAGTGAGGCGATGTAAAGGCCAAAATATTATCCCAATGAAAACAATCATAAAATGGCTAAAACGCTGGGTGAGTGACTGTCTGATAAAAGCTGGAAATCTTCAGTGTTTTAAAACACACGAAAAACGGAATTGGATCAAGGACAGTCATAAAAAACTCACCCAGGCGTTGTGCGTAAAGAGCGTTGGAACAGAACGGGCGAGAGCGTCGCCACCGGGGAACCGGTTGTCCAAGCGGAGGTCAGAGTGGTGCGCGACTCCTTGGAGTGCGCGCCGGTACAGAGGACGCATCTGGAGTGCGTCTGCGCGGAAGAGCGTGCCAGGCTCGGAGGTCTGGATGGTGCGC
>NC_140165.1:201966274-202091512 GCF_963971535.1 Notolepis coatsorum
TTATTTTTTGATGACATGTTTACATCCATATTGACACCTCAGGTTCCTGATAACCAAAATGGTTCCCTGTTACCTTTATGAACAACAGTTTCCATATATACACAATATCTATCATTTAAAATGGTTTAGAAAGAACGCCCATTCTACAAGAATACTATATTTGGCAGAGAGGATACAATTCAGTTACCTACTACATCCTGGACAATGTATTAATAACCTTATCTCCATCACGTCGAACAGTGGTTCAAGATAAACATACTGTATGTATTTGTCATAGCTAGAGATAAGTATACTCAGCCCCACATGCTGATAATATCTCTGTGGGCTCTATGCCTTTAAGTTCTGGCTATCCACCTGCAGCACCTCTGGGGTAACAAAAGAAAGAAAACAAATTTTGATGGAGTTCAATGGTTCTCTGTGATCAACAAAGGAATACTATGCCATCCTTACTCACCACAGAACATAGGTCATGGCGAGTACAGGCCGCCCAACAGAATGAAGTTATCCACAGTTTTCTATACATTTTCACTTCACTCAAACACAAAAAACTACTCAAAATCCTCTGGGGTATTTCTTACACAAATGGCAGATTTTGTTCGAAGTCCATACCTATAAAATGGTTTAACTTGCCTAGGTCCTTCTTTTGTGGTCTGGGGTGATGATAAAATCCTCCACTTCTGCATTTTTTAAACATAGATCACCTCTGTACTTTAACATTGCAAAACGCCGACCTTTTTACTTGAACATGGGGTTAAGCATATAATCCATTTCAGCATTTTATCTTTTTTATTTTTTTCCCCCACTGTAAGCATGCCCTCTTGGGGGAAGATTGTGGCCTCTTTAAAGGTTGGGTCTACCCCACTGACTACCCTGTAGTACTCAACGGGGATAGGTGTATTATCCTCTTCGTCACTCCCTTCTCGGGCATAGCCTTTTAGACGTTCTGGGGGGTCTGTGTCCCCTTTTTGGAATATCCCCCACTGCTTTGGAATATCTCCCACTGCTTGAGGCGCTTGACGTCACCCTCAGGTGCTTCTCGTCGTCGCCCCCGGTGGGTTGCTGACTGTCTGTCTTCACAACTGTACTAGGTACACTGGGGTGTTGTGTTTCTATTTCTACACACCTTGTTCTGGAGTCCACTGTCTATGTCCTCGTCCTCACAGGTTGCCTTAGTGACGAACTTGACTAGCATGATGTTTCAGCACTGTCCCTTTACCGGGATGATAAGCTAGGAGAGCAGGACTTCCTCTGTTCTACTGTAGCTCTCTTTGGACTTGGGTTTCCCCCTGTCCTGCAGACACACATAACACTTCCCCTGTTCTGCAGGTACACATAACATACTGATCCAAATCGGTGCATTCTGGCTAGATTACACTCAGCCGTTTTGGAAAGGGTGTGCCATTCCCTCTCTGCCGCGCCGCTCTGGTATGGGGGAATATGGACGTGACGTCATTGTATTTTTATCTTATACCTTCACAATTGTGATTGGAACTTTCTATTTGTGGACTCAGTTTCGTGGTCGGATCTCATCTTACTGTACCGACTAGGTTCATGTCAACTAGTACAATATTTGTTAGGTAAAGATATGTTGGGTAAACTTCCCCGTTTTGCACATTGCACAATATTAGTTAGGTAAACTTCCCCGTTTTGCACATTGCACAATACTTGTTAGGTAAATAAACGTCCCCTCAATGTGCATACCCTCTGACATTATTTGCAATTTCAATAAACCCTCGTAATTACAGTGACCCATAATTTCGTGCCATGTCTGAATGTAGTGACTGGCCGTCCCGCTATACACATCATTATTATCATTACACTGGTCGTTGTCATTACACTCCGTTTTCATATAATATATTCTCTGGTACATCTCTATGTCAAATCGGGTACCGTCAGGTTCTACAAGAACATTTTTACCTTTATCGAAGGATACCTTGGTGCCGCTTGCAGTAGCAGCTATTACAGAGAATAGTTATTGTGGGAACGATGGTCCGTATAGAGTGTTCTTCTTTAACGTCGCCGCATGCCGGTGCCCCTCGCTGTCCGTGGGCATACCTGTGCGTTTCCCCTCCCGCTAGCTCCTTGCCCTGTCTCTCTCAGTGGAGGGGGTCGTCAACGTTTTTGACCCGACTCCTGTCGTCGATAACATGTGACGGTGTATCCATGCCCAGTCCACGATCAGTCCCCCGTACTGGGCCTGCTGCGGTTGAGCCGGTCCGGCGACGCACGCCGTCCGCGCTCCGAAAGCGTAGTCTCCTTGTCCCGTTATCCTCCGGGCGTCGTCTCGACTCATCTCACGTTGATTGTCGCTGTTGTCGTCATCCTGTCCACAGCCCTCAACTCGTCTGCAAATGCCACCCCGTTCGTGACTTTCGTCTCGCTGGTGACCGCCATCTTGTCCGTGTTTCTTCCTGCATGCTATGCACGCTCTGTCTGTGTGTCCCGCGGATTTGCAGTAGCTACACCAGACAGCTTTTGTGCATTCGCTCCTCCGATGGCCTTTATCTCCGCATCTCCAACACTCCACTGGGATCCAAGGTTCTCTCTCTTGGCGTTGCTCGGGCCCTCAGCGCCCACTCCCCCTTCCGTGTGGCGGCTGTGTGGGTGTCTTCTGAGGCTTCGAAGTCCCTTAGCTTAGCCTTGAATTGTTCCAGCGTAATGTCCATTGAACCGTGTGTTATCAGGAGTGTGAACGGTTTGTACAGCTCCGGTAGTCCCCTCGTCATCATCGCCATCAATAGCCCATCGCTCGGTGTTTCTCCAGCACACCTCAATGGCGTCGTGATTCGCTCTGCTCTGTTGACGTATTCGGTAACTGTTTCGGTGATCCCCTTCTTCAGGCTCGACAGTGCTGTGTAGAGGGCCACGACTCTGGGCCTTCCTCGTCCGGCGAAGTGTCCTCCCGGCACCGTCAGTTATTCTTGGCCTGGCCCGTGCATGCGGCACAGCACACGCTCTCCCCAGAGCTCACAGTTCTCTGCTTTTCCGTTGACTATCGGCCTCCCTTTTTCTCTTTTGTCTTCCATTCTATTCGTTAATGATATGCTTAGTCTTTTACTCTGGTCGGCCTAGCGACTAGCCGCGGTGCTATCCTAGCCTATAACTCAGCTAAACGTACTACAGTACCTCCACTATTTTGCCCCCGGCATTATCTGGGCCCATAACCTGTTAACATAACTCGCTTCTGGGGCATCAATAATGTGGTCAAGAGGCATGGATTCTCTATTGTGCCCGAACTGGCTTGACTTCTTTATTCACATATAAGCAGTGGATGTACAGAGCTCTGCTCTCGTTGAGAGCCGTTGGAGAAGAGAAAGAAATGAGAGGGGGCAACCTCTTATATAGTTCCCTCTACGCCTAGAGCGCCCTCCGGTGGAGACAGATATATATGCATAGGTAACCTGTTACAGGTGCAAACAGTCATATACACAGTTAGACAGTCACTAACATGATCAGAACCACGGGAAGTGGGCGTGAGATGGGATAGTCGTGTGTGAGAGAGGCTCCACTAAACTCCAACAAAAGTGTACAATTTAAGAAGGCAATTCAATGGTAGAAGTAAAAAGAAAGTTGACAATATAAGTTGTAGATGCGCAACTGAGCTATGCCGAGACAGAAGAAAGACCGAAAGGCTAAAAAAAAGTCTACAACCGAGGACGCTAGCAAAGAAGCTAACGATAGCAGCAGCAGCCGGTCGGAATCAGAGGAAGAACAAGCTGAAACTACAGCGCCGACCACGACGGACATAATGGCCGCTATTAATCGACTGAATAAAAATGTTGATTCAAGGTTTGAAAAGTTGGATGCATCACTTGCCGGTCTGAAACAGACAATGGATAATATTGAGGAAAGGGTAGCCGCAAACGAGGATGCCTTGAATGAACATGAAAACCGAATCAAGATTCTGGAAGGCAAATGTGCCGTGTGGGAGGAGGAGGCCAAGATGCTCGGTGAGCGAGTGGACAACCTCGTCTCACGCTACAGACGACAAAACATCCGGATCATAGGTGTAAAAGAGGGCACGGAAAAGGGCAATCCTACAGACTTTATTGCAAAACTTATAACAACATTGCTGGGAGATGAGAACTTCAACAACAAGCCTGTTCAAATCGACCGAGCATATCGGGTTAATATGAAGACGGCAACAGATGGCACTCCACGCCAAATTATAGCACGGATCCACCATGATTCAGTGAAGGAGCGCATTCTGAGGCTTGCAAAACAAAAGTTCCCCTTACAACATGAGGGAACGCGCATCTACATTTTCCCGGACCTGGGACCGGCAGTGTTGAAGCTACGGAAGCGATTCGACAATATCAGGACCAGATGCAAGACTGCGGAGGTGAGATGCGGATTCACGCAACACGGCCCCGCTCCCAAGTAGCCCACCCCTGACTCTTTTTAAGCCACAGATTCCGTTGTTTTGTTTTGTTTTGTTGTTTGTTTGTTTGTTTGTTAATTTTAACCACTTCATCCAATTGGACAGAACTTGCCTCCTTTTTTTTATTTATTTTTATCTCTTATCTTATTTGTTTTTTCTTGTTGTTACTATACACAGATCTTTTATGTATTTTATTATATATATTTTTTCAATTTTATTACTTACTTTTATTTTTTCCATCCTTTCCTTGTACAGTGTCCTTGAGTCTGAGAAAGGCGCTTCTCTCTTAAAATTCAATCTATTATTATTATTATTATTATTCCGACACCCAGCGACGTTCGTGGTATCGGTTGGCACAGATAAGCGCACGTTCAACGACCCGAAGGACGCGGAGAAGTTCCTAGACGACAACAAAGTGCCGCGCTAACCCAACACGACGGTACAGACGACCGCTTCAATACGTGATCATGCACGAGTTACAGCGGCTCATTGCGCCCATCCTACCTACTTCTCATTTGCTTTTGTTGGACAGGTGGAGACGAATGCATACACAGACTATCATGGTATGTTTACTAGCTCTTAAGGTATTCAGATTTAGAGGTGTTTTGTTCGCAGAGTGGACTGGAGGGAGGTAAAGAGGGCCCCGGAGGACAGCGTAGTGTTTTTCATGTTAGTTTGCGGCAGTGCATATTTTTAAATTTTTTTTTCTAATGGCGGAATGTATACAACACTTTGGGCGATTTTTGCTCTGTCACATGATCATGGATAATATGTCAGTAAATAACAATGGGGATAGTACAAGGATTGTAAGCTGGAATGTAAGAGGTCTAAATCACCCAGTTAAAAGAGGTAAGGTAATGGCTCATCCAGTGGAGGCTGCTGACCAAATTTTTAGGTGAAGCACAAATTATTATATTATATTATATATTAAATAATATTTTTAAAACATCCCCCACTGTGTGTCAGTGGTCAGTGGACACAGATGAAAACATATTAACATTAGGTGACAGCGGACCTGACCAGATGAAAACATATTAGGTGACAGCGCACCTGACCAGATGAAATCATATTAGGTGACAGCGCACCTGATCAGATCAAAACATTTTAGGTGACAGCGCACCTGACCAGATCAAAACATATTAGGTGAAGGTGACAAGGAAGCCACAGACTCATACCCACCCGACACTCAACTAACCGCCTCGGACAGTCCTTCATACCAGTGGCCATCAGGCTCCACAACAGTGGGCAGCGACTGCTGCCAGACATCGACCTAGAACTAATAGGAACCCAAGTAGGACAATAACACTACCTTATGCATACTGCACCTTATGTGGATACTGTGATACTGTGATACTGTGAATAATGAATAATGTATATTTCAGTTAGTTAGATAGTAAATTATATTGACCTATTTGTTTACACTGCTTGTGTTGTTTTCACTACCTGTACCCCCCCCCCCTTCCCCCATGCTGCTATGATGCCTGAATTTCCCCAAGGGGATCAATAAAGGAATATCTTATCTTAAAAGGAAAGATGAAATTACCTACCTGGGTTCCATCCTATAGAGGCAAATCTTTCCTGTGACAAAATGGGATCCAATGTAATAAAACTAAGTCAACCAACGAACTAGATTCCTGTACCGGATCTCCTCTCTGGTAAACAAGAATACCTTGAAGACTCTAACAGGAGCACTCATTCAAGGGTACTACGACTATGCTTGCACCTCATGGTACCAAAGCACCTCAAAGGCACTAAAAACAAGATTACAAACATCACAAAACAAACTGGTCAGACTACTGCTTGACCTTACTCCTAAAACCCACCTCACCCCTGTCCACTTTGACAACCTAGGATGGCTTAGAGTAGACGACAGAGTACAGCAACTTGCAATGGGCCTGGTCTACAAGATACACTACACCACTAAGATACCCATGTGCATGTCGAAATACTTCCCAAAGGTCAGTGAATACCACGACCAAAACACCAGAGGGAGTTCCACAAATCATGTTCAACCCAGATAAAATAATAATAAAAAAAAAAAAAAAAAAAACGTTTTTTTTTAATAAAAGAAAATAGTCATAACTTAGAAATTAGATTGCATAGGTCTATGAATCGATATCGCGATTCTGTTTCGATTAATTGCCCAGCCCTACAGTGTGTACAGTAAGTTAGCTTGGTGATTATCATTGTGATGTAGGCTAAGCTGCCTAGCTACTGTTAGCATACAAGCACTGCAGCCTACTTACTTTTTCATCCACAACGTTTTTTCTGATCCAGATGCATAAATCCACTTCTTCATGTTGCTCAGTTGCTGGTTTATACTTCGGTCCTAATGTTGGCGCAAAGTTTAATTTAGCCTGACTTGTTATAGCTGTACAGCTTACTAACTACTAAACAACAACTTTCTCATAGTCTCAACTTTCACATAGTCAAAATGGGTCCAGCTGCATGTGAGGAGGATAGGTTTAGCTCGGGCCAATCTCAAGTTTCTCAAGTTTCTTTATTAGTTGTCATACAGAAGTACAGAATACATTTATACAAAATGCTTCTTTATGTTACATTTTGTATAAAAGTATTCTGTACTTCTGTATGACAACTAATAAAGAAACTTGAGAAACTTGAGATTGGCCCGAGCTAAACCTATCCTCCTCACATGCAGCTGGACCCATTTTGACTTTGCAATGCAGAAATCTCTGATTGGATTTGCAAGGCTGCCAATCATATTCAACCTCCGTGTATTGGATGTCAAGGGCTGTCAATCAATCAATCCTCCATTCAATGGCAAGAGTTTAACTGCACAGACCGTTCTTAGATGAAGTTAATAGCCTATTTTGATTCGCTGTTATTTATTATTTATTTAACAATGGGTCACACCTGTGAAGTTTTCTTCACGAATAATTACTGCAGGCAATACTGCAGTGCAGGCCAGCTCAGAGCTGTCAATTTTGGCCATTTTTGAAGAAAAAAAAATTCACTGGCATTTTTTTACAGAGGAAAACATTTATAATAAAAAAAAATAATAATAATAATTAATTTATTTTTTATTTTTTTTTATATATATAGGTATATGTAAATTAATAATAATTATGAATTATGAGTGAATTTGTGTTTCACGTGTTGTCATAGAGAAACCTCCACTGGGCTCATCTAAAAAGCCTGAAAGCTGATGTTATATATCTTCAAGAGACACATATTAAGAATATAGCCAGGAACAAGTTACGCATGGGATGGGGATCACAAATATTTCAATCAAACTTCGGGGCCAGGGCCAGAGGGGTCGCTATTATTATCAAGAGGGGTGTGTCGTTTGATCATGAGTGCACAATCGCGGATCCGAATGGTAGATTTGTAATTGTATCAGGGACACTTAATTGTGTTCCTGTAACATTGATAAACGTGTATGGTCCAAATTTTGATGATCCACATTTTTTTGAGACAGTTCTGAATAGAATTCCTGACATCGGTAATACAAATATTATATTGGGTGGCGACTTCAATTGTGTAATTGACCCTGTGTTGGATAAAAAGTCATCAAAGGTATCTGTAACTGAGGGGTTACAAAACCCTGACTGTATTAAAGATTGTGATATATTAAACCATTACTAGTTATGTACTTTAATTACTGGCCAAACAGTACATCAAATATTGATGGTGAACACCCACACAAGAATACGGCATTGTCACATAAATTATATTGGAGGGTTATTTATTATTATTAAGCAACGTTAGGTTACAGATTGAGAATTAGAGTCGCGCTTGTATGGCGAAGAATATACGTAAAGTCAGTCAAGAGCATAAGTCAATGAGAATAGTAGGAATACTATGATGGGTCTAAGCTGACGCCACCTGTGGTATAGCAATTATATGGGCCACACCGGTACCAACTGGAGACACTGGGTTCCCTCCGGGGTGTAAAGCCGGGAGGGGTAGAGGAATGTTTGGGTACCCAGTCTGAGTCAACGAGGAATAAAGAGGCTCCAGATACAGGAGCCGGTGCTTGTACTCCCTTGATCAGCAGACAAAAGCAATAGTTGTAATCCAATATGCTCGACAGCATTGACGACAGCTAGCCAGCCCCTTCCACGAGGCGGGCCCGAGTGGTGATCCTCACGAGGTTAAATCCCAAACGACAGTGGAATCAACGGTGCTCTTCTCCGGTGATCACGGTCCCAAAGCAATATAATCCAACCAGAAATGGTTCTGCATTCGCCGGTGCCGATTCTCCTGTGTACATATCCAACAGTTCTCGCCTAGGACTCCTCGGGTGTGGGCACGGATTTAGGCCGCACAGCCTGGATAAGTGCACTAGCTAAAGACACGACGAACCGATGGTAATGTTGGTCACGGAAGAACCGTAGCCGCACGATCAGGGCCGCCTCAGGGGGTGTGCGAGCAGTGCGGTCGCACAGGGCCTCGCGGGAAGGGGGGCCTCGCAAAAAAAAAAAAAAAAAAAATTTATTAATTTTTTTTTTATTATTATTTTTTTTTTTTTTTTTTTTTTGCGAGGCCCCCCTTCCCGCGAGGCCCTTTTTCATCACAGACCTAAAATCTAGTTTTGCTTATATGCTTATATATTTCACATTAGACACGTTTGTAGAATGTGTCTGACTTGTTCCTGGGTCTGCAGTCCTGCAGCTGCAGACATACTCACTATTGGAGCTCAGCCTCTGGGGTTCTGCAGCAGCATTGGTTTCAACGAAGGGAGTGGTTTTTCTTACATCATGTGTAGACAGTGTAGACGGCGGCAGCGTGAGTCGGCTGCGTTTGACATTTTCGCGCGTGCAGCTTTTGACTATGCTTAGTTATGCCCAATAGCCAAGACGAAGAAAGAGGTCGGTCATTATCACGTTAGCTAATCTATCCAGAGGAGCGCGGCGAGGCGAGTGGATGTCTTTTCAAAAGAAGCAATACGCCGAAAGGTGTCCAGTCTGCCGGAAAGTACTCGAAGAAGAAGAAGAAGAAATTACACCGTGGGGCCAAGAAAGTTTCCTTCCACGTTGATACTGCGTTATGGTGAGTGACCGTGAGTCAACATATGATTATATACCCGCCGTGGATCTGTCTTTCTCTATCTGGAGCCAAACTGGTCGACGAGCTAATACTACTAGTAGCTAACGCTAACGGTGTGTTGTGTGTATGTAGCTGTATGCAGCTACATAGAGCCACGTGCCTGATTGAGCTAACTGTTAGCCAGACGCCATGTGTGGGCTGGCTGGCTGGCTGTCGGCCCACCACGTCCTCCCCACACCCAGTCTCCTCGGCCGGAGCCGTGGCCCCCCGTACTATACCAGGAGGGAGGGGTGGGGAGCGAAGGTGGAGGGAGGCGCGCTGAGGCCTTTCGTCAACGTGGAGACCTGTGTTGCGGCCTTTCGCCCTGCGCCCTCGTGCAGCCAGGTAACTAAGATTAATGAAAATGTCATGACATTACCCCACTCTTACTTCCTTCCCCTCCCGAATGTTTTGTTAATAACGATGTTTTTTTCCAGGCAAAACATATGCTACTTCACAACATTTGGAGATACGACATGTGCTGTGTGTGAATGGTGTAGCTTGTGTAGCTTGTGTAGCTTGTGTAGCGTTGGGCCATAGGCCAAAGCTGTGTGTGGCCTGGTGTCACAGAGTACCTGGCTAGCCTATTTAGCTGATGTCGGCCATTGGCTCCTTGCTTTGGTTTCTCTGGTATACCCTGCTCTTCTTGTTGGATTTAAGTGTTGATCTTTGTCCTTTTGAATCTGTCATACATGCTCTAGTCTCTAACACACACACACATGACAAACACACATGTTCTCTCTCTCTCTCTCTCTCTTTCTAACACACACAGTCTGCCTATGGCGGCCTTTCTCGATGGCTAGGCTGTGCTCAAGGATCTTCAGTCACAGTGCTCAGGTATTCTGCCACTGTGTACTCTCTGTTTAGGGCCAAATAGCATTTCAATTTCTTTCCAATGTGTCTCTCTCTCTCTCTCTCTTTTGATCTTTGTCCTTTTGAATCTGTCATACATGCTCTAGTCTCTCTCTAACACACACACACATGACAAACACATGTTCTCTCTCTCTCTCTCTCTGTACACTGTATATTGACTGTAGAACGGGAGCTCTCTTTCGCTCTCTCTTTTGCTATATGTTGACTGTATCATGCCCCGCCTCGGGCAGCGCTATTATTTAAGAATATGTTGACTGTATATATAAAAAAAAAAAAAAAAAAAAAAATATATATATATATATATATATATATATATATATTTTTTTTTTTTTTTTTTTTTTACCTTTGGGGGGGGGGGGGGGGGCCTCGCGTTAAATCTCGCACAGGGCCTCGCATTTCTCCCAGGCGGCCCTGCGCACGATATACAATAAATGATCGACTATTACTTCACATTAGATTAAGTTGAACTCAACGTTACTGCGTTAAACTCTGACACTTTAACATTCTATTCGCACGCGGTTCTCAATGCTCTATTTAGATGCAAAGTTGCTCACTTCACTGCACGTTGACTCGTGGTGAAGGCTTTACTAGGTTTTGGTAAGGGTACTGCCGTTTACACCTGCGCCGTATTTATACGTAAGTGAATATCTAGTCCCAACCTCAGTTCTTGTCTCGTATTACTACGCAGACTCTGGGCATGTACTGACATGCCCGGAGTTGCCTTTGAACTTGCCGTTGGGGGCTTGGTCGTTGCCGCCTGGGGCCGCTATCCAATAGGAGAGCGAATATTACTCTGGTTTGTACGCAGGTAAAGGGATATTCCGTGTATATATATAAATAATATACAAGGTATATCAAACGATACATATATATATTCAGTTTAATCTGGCCCTTCACAACAGCCGCCTCCTAATTAGTCCGCACCTAATTAGTTAAAAGGAAGACAGATTAATAGTCCTGTCAACTACTCAATGTCTGTTGTGGGGAGTAGGGCAATCTACAAAGTCAGTGGGTCATGATCGTCATCAAGGGAGTCAGGGAGCCTTGGCAATTCTATCAGCCTCGCCACGGGTCGGGTGTGGCAGTGAGGCAGGTCGGCCCTCCTGGGTATACTGGGCTGTGCTCGCCACTGGCGACAGTCTGGTCGAGTCCGCTGGAAGCGACATACTGCTTCTCTTCCGTTCAGTATCCAATAGCGACGTCGGATCTCAGCGAAGACTCTCTCTGCCCCAGCGTGGTGCACATCCTCGTCGTATTTCTTTATGATGAGCTCGGTGACTTTGTGTCGGCTGTTGAGGACTATAGGAAACTTGACGTCATCCGTTAAGTCCGGGGCCCGTCTCAGACGACCACCCACCCTGATGAGGCCATGGGTGTCGCGCTCGGGGGCCAAGTGGAGCAGTCTGCTGTCTGACGGGACTGGCTTTGTTCCCTGCAGGCAGTCTAGCTCGTCGGGGAACAAGTCTCTTTGGGCTCGCTGTAGCAGAAGGAGTTCTGCTTCTTCGTAGTTAGCTGCGTTAATGTCGGTAGTGGGGGGAACCTCAGGGTGGTGCCACAGGAATGTCTTTAACTGCGCACTTTCAAAGGTGGGGCAGTCGTCTATGTTAGGGTCAGTGGGGACTGGTGTGTGCGTCAACCCACAGAACATAGATTTCTTGATCTCTGCCTCCTCTTGACTAGCCTCCCGAGGGGTGGGGTTAGGCCACTCTTCTTCCGGGAGCTTGAGGAACTCGGGACCGTCACTGTAGATATTGTGACGTGTGAGGTCATCTAGGGACATCCCCCGTGTGATGACATCTGCTGGGTTCTGTTTCGTGTCCACGTACCTCCAGCACGCTGATCCTGTTAGGTCTTGGATCTCTGTGATTCTGACTCCCACGAAGACCTTGTATCTACACAAATCGGATTGGATCCATGTGAGTACGGTCATGGAGTCTGACCACAAGATTGTTCTTTGCACCGGGATGGTGAGTTCACGTTGGATTAACGTGGCGAGTTGCGCGCCTACCAGAGCTGCGCAGAGCTCTAGACGCGGGATCGATTGTTGCTTGCAGGGGGCTATCCTTGAGCGAGCCAGGATGAAGGCTGTGTGTATTTCTCCTCCCTCCTCTCGGGCCCGCAAGTAAGCCACCGAGCCGTAGGCCACTTCTGAGGCGTCGCTGAAGACGTGCAGGTCCATCTGGCACGTCTCCAGCCGCACTGTGGGTGGGAAGTAGCTTCGGCGTATGTTCACATTTTGGAGCGAGTTGAGTTCTCTCTCCCACTCTCTCCAGGTGGAAGCGAGGTGGTCGGGTATGGGGTCGTCCCAGCCCTGTTCCTTGTCCCACAGCTCTCGTACAATCATTTTCGCCCGGGTGGTGTAAGGTAGGATACACCCCAGCGGGTCGTATTGCCTTGCGAGTGTTCTGTATACGCTCCGTCTGGTGGTCGGTAGAGGGGTCGACCTTCCCTGCTCCGTGGTCAGGGGTGTGTATCTGTAATGGAGCGAGTCTGTTTTGAAGCGCCAGACTAGGCCTAATGTCATTTCTTGTGCTTCACCTGGGATGGTCGCCATCCAGGTCTCGCTGCTTGCTGCCTTTGTCTCTGGGGAGAGGCTGCGAAGTACTTGAGGGTCACTGCTGGCCCACTGCCGGAGATCAAAGCCGCCTTTGATCAGTGAGGCGCGGAGCTTGAGTAGGAGGGCTTCGGCTTCTTCTGGCGTCGAGACGCTTTGCAGACAGTTGTCCACGTAGAAACTCCTCTCTACACTTTGTCTGACCTCCTCGTCAGCTTCAGGGTCTTCTGTCACATGTTTTTGCAGTGCGAACGTAGCACAGCATGGGCTGCATGTGGTTCCGAAGGGGAGGACCTCCCATTGGTAGATGGATGGTTGCTCATCTCCGATCCTCTCTCTCCATAGGAACCGCAGCAAGGGCTTGTCCTCTTCCACTAGTCGCACCTGCAGGAACATCCCTTTGATGTCGCCGCTGATGGCCACCTTGTCTTGGAGGAAGCGTAGTAGTATGCCGAGTAGAGAGGGGCCGAGTGTTGGGCCGGGCAAGAGTTCTTTATTCAGATTCTGTAGTCCGATCTGGTAGCTGCAGTTGAATACAATGCGATCCTTGCCGTTGTGGTGGACCTTGTGGTGGGGCACGTACCATGATTCGGTCGTCTGGTCGGCCTCTTGAATGTCAATTTTCTTTATGTGTCCCGCTGTGATCAGCTTGTCAATCTCAGCGCGGTACACAGTGGCTTGAGTGGGGTCTTTGGCTAGACGCCGCTCGGTGTTCAGTAGATATCGCTCTGTCGCTTCTTTTGAGGCGTGGAGGGTGGGCATACCCTCTCGCCTCAAGAGTGGAGTTGCGTATCTCATCACTCCATTGACCTCGACTCTCTTTGTCCTCTGCTCGAGGAGGGTTATGGCATAAGTGTCTTCCTTTGAGCGAACGAGTTTCTTTTCATTCTTAAAGGGCATCGCGTCTAATGTCCATAGCCTCTCGACGTGCTGTAAGAGGGTGGTGTCTTCATCATTTATCCTTGAGTGGAGGCAGCGAGTGGCTGTTGGTCGGTTGGAAGACCCGGAGAGGGGGCCTTGTAGTGTCCAACCTAGGCGGGTCTCGACCGCTGCTGGACAGCCTCTGGGCCCGATGTGGACCCGGTCCGTTGGGACGATGAGGTGTGCGTGGTCGGATCCTATGAGCAGGGTCGGGGTGGCGCCGTCGATGAGCGGCATAGGCAGTTGACGTAGGCACACGCACTTCCCCATCAGCTCTGGGATGGGGCAGGTGCACTGTGACAGGCCTATGTCTTGGCTGGTGAAGGCGTTAGTAATTCTATACTGCTTCTCGGGCTGCCCGACCGCTGCTATCGTGAAGGAGACATTTTCACCCTTTATGGTCTTCAGGTCTCTTCTAATTGTGCGGATTGTCATTGTTTCTTCGCTCCCCCGCAGACCCAGCCGGGCTGCGGCGGATGCGAGGAGGAGAGTCTTTTCTGACCCATCGTCTAGGACGGCGTAAGTGTCCATGACCTTGTCCTCGTAGCTTAATATCACTCGGACCACCTTCAAGACCACTCGGGAGCTCCCGCTCTTCGCAGGGTCTATATACATGACGTTCACTCTCGAGCTGCTTGGGGGTACGGGTTTCTTCTTGTTGCTGTCGTGTAGGACCTCCAAGTGGGCGCCGTCGCACTTGCTGCATTTCTTCTTTAAACGGCACTCAGCTGCCATATGGCTGCGCGCGCAGCGGAAGCAGCAGCGGTTGGCTTTGATCCACTGACTCACCTCGTCAGCGGTCATCGTCTTGAAAATGTCATATTGAGAAAGCCAACGTCCCTTTTCACAGTACTGGCATACAATCTTCCACTTCCCCTTCGTCGGGGGGGGTGCTGTGGTTCTTGTGCTGCGGCACTGACTCGGCCTTGTGCATAACGGTCACTGACCGGCGGTTATCGTTAGGTCTCCGAGATCCATCTCTTGGGCTAGATCCACTCCACACAAACGTGTCCAGTCGTAGGCTGCTGACTTCCCTCGTGAGGAAGGCGGCCAGGTCTAGGAGGGATGGCTCGGGGCCGTCGGGATCACGGTGGTCTCTCTGCCGCCGAAAGCGCTCTTGGCGGGCTGGAGGGAGCTTCTCCAGTATTCGCTCCACATTAGAGTTAGCATATAGTTCATATCTCCCTTTCTCCTTTTGGGACCCCAGCATCCCTACCAGGGATTGTACCTTGATAGAGAGGTCATCCAGTGCTCTATTGTCTTTGGCTGGGGGGAGGCGGTCGATATCTCTTATTTCTTGTATCACGTAGTCCCATATGCGTCCATAACGCTGGTCGAGGGCCACTAGAGCCGCGGAGTATGGGGTGCTTGAGTTGGAATATGCCAGCGCTATGTTATGCGCTCTGGGCACCTTGAGATGCTTGAGGAGGATGGCATATTTGTACGACTCGTCGGGGACGTCGGACATCATAGTCTCCAAGCACATCCGTAATTCCGTGTACTGTGCTCTGTCCTCGCGCGTAAAGTCTGGGAACGTCGGTGTGCCAAGGTACGATGCCATGGATGGCTGGCACATTGGTGAGCGTAGGGGAAGAGGCCTCCTGGGCGAGTCTCCCCGTACGTGTTGTCGTGGGTTGGTACTTGGTGGGTACCAGAGGCCGGGTACCCAGGTGCTGTTCCTCGGTGCTGACTGTACGTCAAACTCACCCGTGAGTTGAGTCGGGGGTTTGTAGTGCAGTGACTCGGGGCTGAAGTCTGGGCTGTACTGGGCCTCCTGGTCCAGAGTACGTTGCTGCTGGTGGGCTTGGCTTTCCTCCTCTTCCTCTTCCTCTTCTAGGTCCTGAAGTCTTCTAGTCAGTCTCTCGGCGACGTAGGCCGGTTCTTCCCGGTGGCTGGGTCTCGTATGGACCGGTCGGGGAGGGGGGTCGGAGACGTAGACAGGATCCTCCTGTTGGCCGGGTCCCGGGTCGCTTTGTCGGGTAGGGGAAGGTGCCCTAGACCCTTGTCGTGATGATCTCCGGGAGTTCCGTGCGGAGAGAGGGGGTGTCGCCCTGGCAATCAATTGTTCTATCATCTGCGCCTGCAGCCGGTCGCGCTCTGCTTCGCGCTGGGCATTGGCGGCGGCGCGCTCTGCTTCGCGCTGGGCATTGGCGGCGTCGCGCTGTGCATTGGCTCTTGGACTCCTCGGGTGTGGGCACGGATTTAGGCCGCACAGCCTGGATAAGTGCACTAGCTAAAGACACGACGAACCGATGGTAATGCTGGTCACGGAAGAACCGTAGCCGCACGATATACAATAAATGATCGACTATTACTTCACATTAGATTAAGTCGAACTCAACGTTACTGCGTTAAACTCTGACACTTTAACATTCTATTCGCACGCGGTTCTCAATGCTCTATTTAGATGCAAAGTTGCTCACTTCACTGCACGTTGACTCGTGGTGAAGGCTTTACTAGGTTTTGGTAAGGGTACTGCCGTTTACACCTGCGCCGTATTTATACGTAAGTGAATATCTAGTCCCAACCTCAGTTCTTGTCTCGTATTACTACGCAGACTCTGGGCATGTACTGACATGCCCGGAGTTGCCTTTGAACTTGCCGTTGGGGGCTTGGTCGTTGGCGCCTGGGGCCGCTATCCAATAGGAGAGCGAATATTACTCTGGTTTGTACGCAGGTAAAGGGATATTCCGTGTATATATATAAATAATATACAAGGTATATCAAACGATACATATATATATTCAGTTTAATCTGGCCCTTCACAACAGTATCTGTGAACAGCAAAGCCAGTGAGGTGTAAAAAAGTGCCATGCACAATCTAAACCTGGTTGACATATGGAGGCTACGCAATCCTACCAATAGAGACTACTCTTTTTTCTCTCCAGTGCATAAATCCTATTCTAGGATTGATTTCATGCTGTTAGACTCTAAACTGATATCCAATGTTGTGTGCACACAATACCATACTATCCTGATAAGTGATCATGCTCCCATGTCACTGGATGTTAGGTTCACTAGACATAGAAAGGAACGCACCTGGAGATTTGACAACACAATCTTAAAAGAGAAGAGTTTCTTAAAATACATGTCAGCTAGGCTACCTGACATTATAGACACAAATGATACAGCGGATGTGGATGACTCAACACTGTGGGAAGCTATCAAGGCAGTGCTTAGAGGTAGCATCATATCATACGTGGCAGGTAGGAGAAAACAAATGTCAAAAAGACTAGTGGAGTTGGATGATTCTGTGTCTCAACTAGAACACCTGTACAGGGTCTCTGCGGATCCCGACATCCTGAATTCTATAGTCTCTCAAAGAGATGAGTACAATACTATTTTATCTGCACAGGTCAATAGGCAATTGAATATGATAAAACAGATACAATTTGAAATAGGTGACAAACCTCAAAAACTGCTGGCACGTCAATTAAGACAGGCGCAAGCTTCCCGTGCAATAATAAAAATAAAATCAGACACAGGCACTGTTCTTACAGACCCTAAAGAGATAAATGCACGTTTTACGGAGTTCTATTCAAAATTGTATACATCAAATGGCAACCATGACATTGATGCTATTAAGGCATTTCTCTCTGAATTAAACCTACCTCAGCTTGATGGTGAGGCAGAAGCTGCATTGGAAAGGGACATCTCCATAGGAGAAATAGTAGAGGCAATTACAGAATTACCGAACAATAAAGCACCTGGCCCTGATGGCTTTACTGCAGAATTCTACAAGCACTACTCTAAGGAACTATCTCCGCTGCTGCTTCGTATGTTTAAACATGCCGCATCGGATGGTAGACTACCTCAAACGCTGTATAATGCAAATATTTCATTAATTTAAAAAAAGGACAGAGATGAGTTAGAACCATCATCCTACAGACCTGTGTCACTGATTCCAATTGAAACAAAGCTGCTTAGCAAGATTCTGGCCAAGCGGCTAAAAGCTCACATTCAGAAGATAGTGCACCCGGATCAAACGGGCTTTATTCCTAATAGACATATTTATTACAATTTAAGACGGTTATTCAATATACTTTATACGAAACACAATACAGAGACAGTGGTGATTTCAGTGGATGCTCAGAAGGCCTTGGATCAGGTCGAGTGGCCATATATGTATGAGACCCTAGAGGCATTTGGTTTCGGGAAGGTATTTATTGACTGGATACGGATTTTGTATGCTCATCCCACAGCAAGTGTAGTTACTAACCAGGATATTTCCTCTCAGTTTCCACTATACCGTGGGACAAGGCAAGGAGATCCATGCTCTCCTTATCTTTTTGATTTAGTCATAGAAACACTAGCTACAAAAATTCGACAACATCCTAGAATATCACCTGTCTCCATTAAAGGGCAAAAGCATCATTTATCAATGTATGCAGATGACATTTATACGTATCTAACCCACAGGAGTCCCTTCCTCCAATTATGGAAGTGTTTAATTATTTTGGCTCTCTTTCAGGTTTTCAAATTAATTGGGATAAAAGTGAATTAATGCCAATACAATTAAATAAGGATAGCTCCTCATTGAACTCTATCCCCTTTAAGATTACCAAAGATAGATTTACTTACCTAGGAGTGACCGTTACTAAAAAACCTGAACTCTTACTGGAAGAGAATTGGAAAGTAAAAATAAAACAGTTGAAACAGAATATAGATTTTTGGAAGACCCTCCCACTGTCACTGGTTGGGAGAGTAAACGCTATTAAAATGGTGGTTCTTCCGAGATTTACATACATCTTTCAGTCAATTCCAGTATTCATACCACAGCGGTATTTCAAAAAGTTAGACTCGATTATAATCACCTTTATTTGGCAGAATAAAGCTGCACGTATTAGCAAAAAACACTTATGTAAAACAAAAAATGAGGGTGGCTTTGGTCTTCCAGACTTCAAATGTTACTACTGGTCTGCACATTTAAACAATATGGCTTTCTGGAGAAGTGCTAACCTTACGGAGGGCATGGAGGAGGTCACTCCTGCATGGCTCTCAATGGAGCGAGCAGCCTGTCAGGGAACCTCTCTCCTAGCCCTTTTGAATAGCCCTGTCAAGATAAACAAATCATTATATGAAGGGAATTTTATAGTACATAACTCCTTGAAGGTATGGAAACAGATTAAAGCATACTTGAAAGCTCCAAATATGTATACAGACACTCCAATCGGTAATAACCATGCCTTTAAGCCATCCACTATGGACCAAGGGTTTGCACAGTGGAAGGTGAAGGGTATAGGGAGCTTGAAGGACTTGTACCAAGAGGGCCAGTTCCTATCATTCGAGCAACTGAAGGTCAAACACGATTTACCGTCAACAAATTTTTTCCGCTATCTACAGATACGGAACTTCGTAAGGACTCATGTAGATACATGGTCAGACATTCCTCAGCATCAAGCACTGGAAAATATAATTAATGTTAGACCAGGTAGTAAAGGGGCGGTGACAAAAATATACCAGACACTTTTCAATCAGGTAATAGTTAGCACAGAAAGATATAGGACTGAGTGGGAATCAGAACTGGGGATACCCCTCAATGAGGAATTCTGGGAAACATGTCTTACAAATATTCACCGGTGCTCTGTAAATGTTAGAATCAACTTGATTCAATTTAAAGTGATACACAGGTTGCACTACTCAAAGGTGAAAGTGAATAAGATGTATCCTAGCGTATCAGCACTGTGTAACAAATGTAAAAATCAAGATGGTACCCTTACACATCAACTCTGGTCTTGTCCCAACTTACACACGTTCTGGTCTGATATATTTGACTTTTATTCAAACGTTTTTAATAAACAGTGGGAACCCTGCCCCTTAGTGGCCATTTTGGGATATAGTGACGATGTCACTAAGTACTCTGAAAATGAAAAAAGGCCGATATATCTAGGTGCTGTGTTGGCTAAAAAGCTCATTTTGAGACTTTGGAAGTCGGATGCAGCACCTTCATTTGAAATGTGGATGAGAGAGCTGGGTGAGACCCTCTACTTAGAGAGGCTTAGATTTAAAAATACAGGACGGAGAAAGGTGTTTGATACGACATGGGGACCGGTGTTGGACTACTTAAAGGGTCCTATGGAGGATGAAGAGGATATATAAGTTCAAAATGTTACTCATATTACAGCAATGTCTGAAGGTATAATCTCTGTGGTGGCTTGGCTTTTGGCCTTTTTCTAATGATATATAAAATGAAATATAAGTTCAAAAGGTCACTCATATTACAGTAATGTCTGAATTGAAGGTATATTCGCTGTAGTGTCTTGGCTTTTGGCCTTTTTCTAATCCTCTGTTTTTTATTTTTTTATTTTAATTTTATTTTTTAATTTCCCAGCAAAAATCTAGCTTATTTTAACTATCCTGTTTATATGTATGTATGGACCCGCCAAAAGAAAAAAATAATGTTTATTCTTACTTTGAATATTTTTTGTTATATGCCGCTGGACAATTGTTTTTGAACAAGAAAAAAATAAGATTGCATGTGTGCATCAATATGGAATGTAACTAAAGTAATGTGCAATAAAAATACTTATAAAAAAAAAAAGACAGTCACTAACATCCCCACACAGAGTCCCTTAATTCAACAGGTACAATACAGTACGGCTCAATACACACAATTGTTAAGGGGATGCAGACCAGAGAAAGAGGTAGGTAGCTAACTTAGGGTGACCATATTGTGATTTCCAAAAAAGAGGACATCAAGATACTTAAATTATACTCTACTCAAAGATGCCTTGTAATTGTTATATATTTAAAGTATGCCTCCTCTGTATGGATAGAAAATTATTATTTATATTATTTTATATAACAAAATAATATCTCTCTATAACATACGGTTATCCTATAACCATAGTTATATGAGTAGCGAGCGCTCTGCTCTATTGGAACCCTATCCCTTATCAATCTAATACTGAATCATTTCTCACATGTACACACCAATCCGCCTGGCCACACCCACATCCACTCCTCTACATAAGCGGGGACGTGGCCATACTAACAGCTCCTTCCCAAGTCTTTCACCACCGAAGGCGAAGACCACAGGGTCCTCAGTGAGTCAGAGCAGAGCGCTCGCTATACTCATATAACTATGGTTATAGGATAACCGAATGTTATATTATCGTATAGCTTACGCTCTGCTCTATTGGAACACAGGAGCTGAGCAGAGCGGAAGCTCGACAAATGTACCCGCTGAGGCCCCCCACAACCATCAGAACCGGGGAGGACCCGAGCCCGGACCCCCTAGAGGGGGACGGGAGGGAATCGGATCCGACTGTGCGAAGAGGGTTTAGCAACTCAAACGCACAGGGTGAGCAGATCGTGGGACTTACCTTCACGCAGAAGGACCCGCGACTACTCAGGCGCGCATCCCACATGCCACTAGGGAACGAACGGGAAGAAAAAAAAACCTGTTACAGCCCCTACCATCACGGGGTCAAAGGTCAAAAACCCAACCCTGTGGCAAGGCCTGAAGAAGTCCACTATTATCCCTGTACCCAAAAAATCCAAGCCTGCTTGCCTCAACGACTACCGCCCTGTAGCTCTCACCTCCATAGCCATGAAGTGCTTTGAGAAGCTAGTAAAGGGCTACATCTGCTCCTCCCTCCCCATCAACATGGACCCCCTGCAATTTGCATACCGCCCCAACAGGTCCACGGAGGACGCCATAGCCCATGTGCTGCACACAGAAGCATAACACCTGGACAAGAGGCAGGGGAACTATGTGAGAATGCTATTCATCGACTACAGCTCGGCATTCAATACCATAGTCCCCTCCATACTCATAGCCAAGCTCAGGGACCTGGGCTTGGGCTATGACCTCTGCCAGTGGGTCTTGGACTTCCTGACTGGCAGACCCCAGGTGGTGAGAGCAGGCAACTGCACCTCCTCATCCATCACCCTCAACATAGGGGCCCCCCAGGGCTGTGTTCTGAGTCCCCTCCTCTACTCCCTGTACACACACGACTGTGTGGCTCAGCGGAGTAGCAATACAATCATCAAATTTGCTGACGACACAGTGGTGGTGGGCCTGATCTCTGCCAACGACGAGAGGGCCTACCTGGAAGAGGTCAAGGTCCTGGCGGGATGGTGCCAGGAAAACAGCCTCTCCCTGAACGTCAGCAAAACAAAGGAGATGATTGTGGACTTCAGGAGGTCGGGGGTCAAGGACTACAGCCCCCTCAGCATCGACGGGGCACCGGTTGAGAGAGTCAACAGCTTTAAGTACCTCGGAGCCTACATATCCGAGGACTTGACATGGACCACACACATTGACAGTGTTGTGAAGAAGGCACGACAACGCCTCTACTTCCTCAGGCAGTTCCAAGTCAGCCAGAAGATCCTTAAGAACTTCTACTCATGTACAATAGAGAGCATCTTGACCGGCAACATCACCTCCTGGTTTGGGAATAGCACTGCACAAGACCGAAGCAGACTACAAAGAGTGACACGTTCAGCCGAACGCACAATTGGAGGGGGGCTCCCCACCCTCCAGAACATTTACAACAAGCGTTGCAAGGGCAAGGCTAAGAGAATCATTAAAGACTCCAGTCACCCGAACAACTGCCTCTTTGAACTGCTGCGGTCAGGCAAGCGATACCGGAGTCTCAAGGCGAGCACAGAAAGACTCAGAAGAAGCTTCTATCCCCAGGCCATCAGGCTGCTAAACGAACAATGAATGAACACTACACAACAACAACCACCAAACGCACATAGCACACACATCCACACGCACACACTCACTTTAAACAAACACACTGTAGCACCCACTCCACACACTTTATAGCACACACCCACTTTAAACAAAAACACTGTAGCACCCACTCCCCACACTTTATATTTATGGATGAAGGATTGCACTACAACTCGTACACCTTACTGTAAATTGTACCTAAAATTGTACCTCATCCCATTTCTGCTTTGCACTAGATAGTACTGTACATTAGTACACTGCATAGTATTGTGTATTGTATATTATATGCAGTGATGCCACAGATTACTTGTAAAAGTAATATGATTACTGATTACTGATTACTCCTTTAAAAAGTAATCTTAGTTACTTTACTGATTACTTGATTATCAGAGTAACTTAGTTACTTTGAAAGTAACTAGGTTACGAAGTCGTCCCCCCTGCTGCTGCCACAACATAAGAATGACAAAAAAAATTTAGTAAAATGTACTCAATTTGAGTAAAATGTACTAATAGGGCAGGTATGCCTATCTTGCTATCTATAGATCTATAGATTTCACAAAAGATAAATGGTCAATAACACCACATGTAGGCTGATATGTAGCCTACCTTTGAGGCCTGCCCCATTCAGATATGGTTCTACGTTATTATTATTTATTATTGTGTGAATGAATGAATGAATGAATGAATGAATGAATGAATGAATGAATGAATGAATGAATGAATGAATGAAAACTTTATTTAACAGATTGCAGAATGGGTACAATACAGTACGGCTCAATACACACAATTGTTAAGGGGATGCAGACCAGAGAAAGACGTTTGTCTTGTTTCCATCAGGGTCCCCCATTTTCAATTCATATAGACATTTATGACATACACAACATACATGACATTTATGGCATAGGGACATATAGGTATTTAGTACTGATACATTTGTGACATAAACGGTATTCAAATATACAGTACTGTTACCCCTAGATCATGACAGAGTATATACATATGATGGGGAGGGGACTGTACATTAGGAGGGGGTGGGTGGGTGGGAGGGAAATATATATATACGGCGGGGAGGGAATATATATACTGCAGTGTTGTCAGTGTGCTACTGACAACCTACATACTGCAGTATGGTGTTCCATGTTCATGGAATAGTGCAATGCAAAATATGTTTAACTCAAAGGTGGAACATACTGTTTGGCTGGTGATGCAGCTCCGAGTCCTGTAGAAGTCGATGGTCGTGCTGTGCAGCTGCTGTATATTCCATATGCGGTAGACAGTATTTTGTTTCCTCCGCAAAGTGAATGTTTTTTTCACCCGGCTTAACAAACGTTAAGTAGACTAGTGAACTTCCAGTGCTGCAAGAAAGCGTTACGAGCGCGAGCTTCTCCCTGCTAGCGCGCAGTTTAGGTCAGGCTGAAAATAACAATAACAGCCGCGCCCACCAGCATGGATCAACACGCGAGGTTACGTGCTCAGACACGCTTTGAAAACGTGACATGTGACGTCACTCCCAAAGAGAAGTAAACAGCTCTAAGCGTATTTTTGACTGTCGAAAACGAAATAAAATACTGTATTCCGCCTGCATTATGAATTTATGATGAGATAGTAACGAAATAGTAATGCACAGCCACTTGGACAAGTAACTGCAATTAGATTACTGGCTTTTAAAGATTAACGCGTTAGATTACCATTTTCGCGGAAAAGTAATCAGATTACAATAACGCGTTACTTAGTAACGCGTTAGTGGCATCACTGATTATATGGTAACTCAGAACATTGTACATATGTCTATACCGAACACTGTGACCTCATTTTTCTTCTTCTAAATTCATGCTCTATTATGTTATTATGTTATTTGATACTATCTTGTCTAGCACAGTCTCTGGAGCGTAACAGTAAGAAGCATTTTGTATGAAAGTATTCTGTACTTCTGTATGACAACTATTAAAGAACTTGAACTTGAACTTGAAGGCCATAGCAGTGGAGCGCGGAGGAGGACCCAGCCCCAGGAACAGCCTGAGGGTCAGGACCCCCCGGAAAGGGGGCCTGGTGAGGCCAACGATGCCGTAGCATCGAGACCCCACCAGACGGTCACTAGTGACACCACCCCCCACATCGCCAGTGTATCGGACAAGGCCCAATCCAATAGCAGGCCCTTCCCCCCTACAGCACGCCGCCCTGAAGCACTCTAAAGAGGCTACACCCCCACAACACTGTGGGGCCAGTCGGCGCACCGGGGAGACAACCCCCAAAGAGGTTGATCCCTCAATCCTGGCAACAGGTCAAGAGCGTAACTCGACCTGTGCCCGGAGCACTGCGGACTAGACAGGCAACTAAGGGGTCTACTCTGAACAGCACCCCGGCGGAAGGGGCGTTCGGTATGCTGTGCACCATGTCGCAGCCTCCACAAAACCCGACCCCCTAGAGAGGCCGAGGCAGAGAAGGCTGACACGATTGGCAGACGTCATGAAAAGTGCGGGGGCACACTCGCAGGCAGACGGGGTCAAGCCCGGCCTAAACCCGAGAGTCGACTCCGCTACCAACACACTGGGGAACCAACCACCCCCCTAGGAGGCAGTTGTTCCCTTAACCCCCCCAAGAAAAAACTCCGAAACACAACTGCGCGTATACACCGGTACAAGCGTTTCAGTTTTCAAGAAGGGGGTAACCCAGGCCAACAGGTAGACGAGAACGAGTCCGGACCTGGGCCCGGCGAACCGGGACATACACAGGGATGCCAGAGGGGTACAATAGAACCACCTCGACAGCCCCCTCCCAGCCCCGCCAAGCAGGGGAAGGGAGGGGCGAAAAAGAATGGAGAAGGACCAGGCTCCTTAGCACAGCCCAAGGTACAACACAATATGGACCAAGCAACTGCGAAGGATAACTCGTAGTGACGCAATCACGAACACACCTCCATAACATCAAACCCTGCGACGCCCGGGCCAACCTGGCATTTCCCCCCCGAAAAAAGCACAAAGTCCTTCAGGGTACCAGAACAGCAGATCTGCGCCCCGGCGGACAACGGGTTAAATGACCTGGTCCGGCGTGACCAGAACCAGTCCTGTGTGCTAATCACGCCACCATCCCCAGTCCTAAGAGGGGGGTAGGTACGCGTGTCGACAGGGAGCGAAATTTACTTTTTGACTCACCGGCCAGTGGCGGGTAGATGGGAAGAGTCTACCCGCCAAGCATATTTCTTACCTGCCAAAAAAATTTTGATTAAAAAAAAATATATATATATTTTATATAAAAAAAAAATTGAAATAAAATATATATTATATAATCATACTTGTAGTTGTATTAGCTGCGAGACATCGCCACCACGCAATAAGTCAAAATGCTTGCTATCTGCAAACAGCTCCACTGTCTGTGTATACTTGAGTAGCCTCCAGCTCCAGCAAGGATTCTCCGGCCCTGCAGCTAGACCCTATATTCAGCTAGACCCTACATTCAGCATGCAAGGATTCTCCGGCGATGCAGCTGGACCCTATTTATACCGTTACGGTTCTTTTGTCAAATCACATTCAACATGCCCTCAGCTAGAATACGCATTCAATCAATGTTATAAGACATTGATATCAGGAGCTATCTGTAGCTACTGCTAGCCCGGTAGATAACGTTAAGACAATTTAGTTTACTGGGACAGATAAGATCTAACGTGAGCTAGCTAAGCTAGCTAACGAGGGAACGGAGGTATTATGCACTCGAGTCGACTATTGCTGGAGCATTTGTTGATATCAGCAGCTATCAGTAGCTAGCCAGCTAGATACCGTTAGACAATGCCTCGTCATGTATTAAACTAAAAGTGAATAGTTGACTCGGTCATTGTTTAAACAGTAACGGTAGCTCAGCCCGCATATCGCAATGGTGGCGTTTCAGGAAGTAAACAAGCCAAATGAGAGCTTCCGATTGGTCATTTGCTTTCTTTCTCATGAAACCAGTCACGTCACTCTACTGTGATTGGACCGTTGACTTGAGTGCAATGTGGGACTTGTAGTTTTTTAACGATCTCGCGGCGAAAAAAAAAAAGACGAGAGCGGCTATAATCTGTACTCGCTAGAGCTGCCGCGGTATTGATATTTTCCTTACCGCACAAATTTGCGAAATATTTCCTACCGCCGCGGTTATTACCGCACAGTGCGCACACAAAAAAAAAAAACTCCGTTTGTCTCCGTGTGGGGATGCAGGCGGGGCCGCTTGTGTACACTGAAAGCTCCGTGGGCATGTCCGAGGGCTTGCAGCAAGCCAGAGTTTAACACAGTTTCAATCAATCAATAACAACATTAACCAGACTCTCGTTGTGTCTATTGTGCTAAAGCTAACGTTACCTCATTGTGTCTATTCTACCAAGCAACCCGGGTTTAACGTTACCTCTCGTGTATATCTGCTGACATTAGTATTAGGCTAATAACAACAAACTTAACACATCAGCGATCTTGTTGTGACACTAAACTTTCCGCTCTGTGGTAAATTGGGTTGATGTCGGTTTTGTTTCATCAATAAATGAGGCCGAATACACAGTGAATCCATCCTTTTCTGTTTATTACACTTGGTGCTGTCGCAAACAAATCCTGAATGAAATACATCCTTAGCGAGGCAGTAAAGATGGCGGCTTTCTGTTTTTGTTCAGAGACCCCAATGTGTGACGCGTCTCTCTTCTGACAATCAGTGGTCTGCAATGTTTCACATGACTTTTCTGGTACCACTTCTACCCAATAGGGTCGCTTGGAACCGAGTAGGGCATATCTGCAGAGCCGCAAGTCCAACGTCTGGGCGCTACTTTATTATTATTAAAAAAATCAGCAGTGATGCGGTATTCAGCCCAACTCTGCGGTGGGCGTGATGCAACAGCGATACCGCGGTAATGCGGTTATCGCGGCAGCTCTAGTACTCGCACAATCAAAATAAGAGTATCGTTATGAACTACACGTCTACACGCCACACGGCGGGCAGCCCTCTAAGTGTCAAGCGCCAAAGGTAAAAACTGACCGCCCCTGGCGGGCGGCAGGCTTTAGTTTCGGTCCCTGCGTGTCGATCTAAAACATCACAGAGGTCGCCACCAAGACGGTCAGAACATGAACGCACCGCGCCCGGTGGCCCACCCCATGGGCGTGAGACCCCTCCGCCAATGTTTAGATGTACTCCGTCATCTCCCCCCAGAGATGAGCGAGAATTCGTCGAGACTAACCTAGTACACTGGCGCTCGGAAGAGATAAAATCTCCATCCCAGTTGCTCTACAAAAAACACTGTTTCTATAATGAGCAACCAAGGCGCGCCAGCCCATGCGTGGTTCCACACTGAAGCACCCAGGACCAGCGCTATGTACACGTCGAGACCCAACACACATCAATGGTAATTCTAACAAGAACCCAGATAACGTTCCCTCCATGCCGCCTGGGAAGACCGGTAGGAAGCTGGCCAAAAGACACAGATATGGGCCCCATATGACACGTCTGAGGCAAAGAAACCCTGTCAACACTGCTCTGTATAAAGAGAGGAGTAAGGGAACCCCCAGAGAGACCTCCCACGTGAGTAATAATTGAAAATATATATGTAAACATTGAGCCACGTGACCAAAAGCTCAACACATATGCAATAGAGAGCAGAGCAGGAAACAACATTTCCAACGCAGTGCATAACTCAATCTTGACAATGACAGCGGTCCACAACATGGAGCCTGAAAAAAACTCACGGAAGCCTTACGACCAATAGAAACGCGCCCAGTGACGTATTCTATGGCCGGGGAAATTCCGTGATCCACCTGCCCAAATATGGCGTGGGACCAGGGAACCCCCCCCCCCCCCCCCTCCTCACCCTGTGACGCGCTGACCCAACAGCGTGACAGGAAGACCGAAGAACAGGAGGTCCAACCCCCGGCCAATCAGAAAAAAGGGGGGGAGGGGTTTATCAGTTCACCCCCTTAGGACCCCATACCCCGGATACAATGAAAACAAACAAGCAGTGATGATACCAGTTTACCTAGCATGCTACATGAAAAGCGTATATCCACTAGGATAAGCTCAACCATTTGCATGCCAGCCACAGACGATAAACTCATTTGCGAAAAACTGTTTTTTATACAAGGCTTTGGGCTCATGTGCGAACACGTCACCCGTGTTCATATACTTCACCAAGTAAAGAGAAAACACAGACGTTTAAAGAGAGGGTCAAAAGACCTTGGTACAATATGTGATTACTTCTGTAGGCTAACACTCTAACCTGGTTGTGGACTCGATGCCATGTTTCCCAAACGTAACAGAATACACACAACCCCCTCAGATAAAAAAGGTAAAGTTCACTCTTACTACTGCAAGAAGAACACAGTCTTCTTCATGATGAGGGAAGACAAGTCTTTCGACCGAGTGCTAGCCACAGGCCTTGCTAAGCACACATATATATAGCGACCAGAAAACTATTTCCAAGAAAACTGTCCTACTCCCTAAGCAAACACACAATCCCACAGCTAGGTGAGGGTTTATACATCGTATCCCCAATATATAGTGAATAAACACACATTTTGTAACAAAAAACTTTTTATTTAATAACAAAATTATATGTTGGGGGGGGAAGGGGACAGGGGTAAACAGGGGAGTCACTAGCGGCGCCTGCCGCATGCAGAGCGGTGCTTGCCCCCACGGGGAGCCGGCCCGGAGGAACGGTTCTGGGGAGCCTGGTCACGTCGATCCCTACCGTTACCTCCGGGCGTGGGTCGGCTGGCTGCAGCGGACGAGGCACTCCCTCCACTCCTGGCCTTCTTCGCAGAAGGTCCAGTAGCGGCGGCGGTGGTGGCGGAGGCAACGGTCGCGGTCCGCTGCCGGCGTTGCTTCTTCCGGACATCACCGGTGGCATCGGGTTGGGGGAAATGGGGTTGGAGAACAGATCGCTCCTCCTCCATCTCTCTGCAGGCTGCCGTCATCTGCTGCATGGCCGACCCAAATAGCCCAGCATCGGAGAGGGGGGCTGTGAGCAGCGGAATCCTCTTCTGCTCCGGCACCCGTGCCTGCTCCAGCCAAAGGTGGCGCTGGGATAGAGTGGCCAGGGCACGCTCCTTCCCCGCGGCTATCGCCTGCAGCTGGGTTAGGTGCAGGATGGCTCCAGCCGCCTGGGCGTGAAGATATTGTTGATGGTCATCCAATACCGACCCGCCCGCCATCATCCCCAACATGTAGCGCGCTAGCTGCGCGATGTTGGAAGTAGCAGAGTCGCGGCGATGTACACCTGGTCACTCCAATTAGCCAACTGCCTAGCCGATTTCCCTTGGGGAACCGGCTTTCGCAACGGCTCCCACACCATTTCGGGACAAAGTATGGATGCCATCGGGCTATCAAGCCGAGGCACCCCGTCCTTTAGCCCCTGGACCAAACCCGCCACCCACGTGACTAGCACGTAGGCGGGGGTAAGGCCAACAATGCGGGAGATTACCTGTCCCTGTTTCACGTAGGCCTCCATTGATGGGAAGAATGGGCAGACAACGCCCGTCTCTCTCACAGGACGACGTTGCCAGAGATGACCTATCATGTCATCAGGAACAGGTGCTGGCAGTGGCTGCGGCAAAAACAATGTAATTAAACTTTAAACAAAAAAAGTACTTGAAGAAGCGTCTGAAACTACGCGCTACATTGGTATATGAATTACAACGAGACATTCGTTTTCTAAATGAAAAATACAATTTGGCAATAACATGCTTATAGTATTCACTTAGTGTGAAAAGTGGCATCTCCCGTCGGTCACTATTCACTGGATATCTGGTGATATGGACGTCAATTTAATCCGCAGGCAGTTCTCAAGGTTTTTATGCGTCAGTCGGTCCCTCTGATTTGTCTCTGAACGCATAGTTGTCTGTCCATTCCTCTTTAAACACTCTGCTTTCACTGTAAATTTTCCTTTACGATGTTTTGTTTTGTCATTAGCTAGCAGCAGGTGAAATGTGCAATTAAGCTGTATCTATCTATTCATCATATCTATGTCTGTCATTATAGTCAATGGAAATGCTAGAAATGCTCACGTGGACTGGGAGAACCAATGGACAATTCCTATTTTCGCGCAGTGGTCCCCAATCACCGGGCCGTGTTAGCTAAACTATAACGTTAGCTAAAATGAGTAAAAGAACAAACGTCTTTGGATAGCTTCTTTGTAAAGGGGAAAATACCAACTGAGGATCCAGAAGAGGAGCCTACGAACTCTAAGACAAAGAAAGCTTCTTTTAATAAACAATACCAGGAGTCATACTTAAAATACAGGTTTATCGCAACAGGTGACTCTCACGTGCCAACGTCCTCTCTGCATAATATGTGGCGACAAGCTAGCAAACGAGGCAATGATGCCTTCAAAACTGCTCAACAAACTCAATCTGTCACTTCAGGGGAAAATGACAACTGTTCAAGTTGACAGATAAAGTAGCTGCATTTAACGCCAATCTGAAATTGGGGCGCGGCAAGTGGACATTTGAAATGTTTCAAACATTAGCAGGGATTTGAGGACACCAAAACAGAAACAAGCCCAGGGCAAGGCTCCCACTGATTCTGCGTTATGGTGAGTTGTGTTTTTCATGCATTCTGTTCTGTTGCAGGGAGCAGCACTGGGCACTGTACAAAGTACATAATCCACAGGGGACTGTTTTAGCTCCCTTCCTGTTCACATTGTACACAGCGAACCCTAGAACACTGATTTGCACCTGGAAAATGTAATTCATGTGATTTCCATTGTGTTGCTGCTGTCTGAGGTGGGCGGGTCCTTGGGTACCTTCAGGATGCTCACTGAGGGCATTGGATGTCCACACACACACACACACACACACACACACACACGCACGCACACACACACACACACACACACACACACACACACACACACACACACACACACACACACACACACACACACACACACACACACACACACACACACACACACACACACACACACACACACACACTGTAGAGTGAAGATCAGTGGTCCTCAGAAGTCACTATGTATTTACACTACACTACAGAAGTCCTCTGGGTCTTGTGGATAAGTGATACATAGCAGCATGTTTTATTTCTTACACCCCAAGGAGGCTAAACATACCCTTGTCTTACCCTCCCTGCTGCTATCAACAAGCACAGTGCTGTACAGTTGTGCTTCAGTGACTCTGACAAATCCTTTAGCTGTCAAGGGATCCAGCCACGGTGGAGAGGAGAACCCTCACAACATAACAATGTCAGGAAAAAAGGCTTTTCTTATCTTGCAAAAACTTCAAGGTTGTCATGGGGATATGACATGTCACACCCACATTAGGATTTTGTGAAACATTATTCACTTATTTATTTGCCCTGTCACTTTAAAATATCAGAAATGTAGGTTACATTGTAACAGTTGTTCTCTGAGTGAAGAGACTATCTCTCCATCAGATACATATTCAACATCAGGCTCTGTGTCTTTGTATTAGTATGCCTATAATCAAAGACCGCATGAGAGTTTAACATGCAGGCTTTCATCGGGGAACTCCACTTTCCTGTTTATCACGGTGCCAGAGCTTCCCTCCTCTGGAGATTTCATATATTTAATTAGTTGGAATTATTCTTTTTCACTTTAATTACTAGCTTATTTGCCAGAGAGAAATAGAGTTTGGGTGAGAGAAAGAGAAAATGGTTGTCAGCAAACTATCTGTTTCCCCGAAAATGTAATCTGGTTACTGCTTGCTATAATGAATCACACAGTCCCAAAGCACTGATGGAATTAGTTAAATGTGTGTTGGAGGAAAGTGGGACACCCACAGCCATTGTAACGATGTGGTACTGAGCGCTTCGCAACCTTTATAATGAATAGAACAGTCAGAAACATCCCCCTTTACCATTTGATGAATGTAATTATACCTCTGTCCTAAATACCTCAAGGTCTGTGTGTATCTACAGTATGATGCCTTTTGCTCAGCCTTGTTTACTGAGCAACATCATATTGTGTGATGAATGAGCCACACTCAAACAAGGCAATAATAATTTGTTTGTGCTCGTAGAGCAGGTGCTTTGAACAAAATAATTTCAATCTACCTCAAGGTATTTTCACACACACACACACACACACACACACACACACACACACACACACACACACACACACACACACACACACACACACACACACGCACGCACGCACGCACGCACGCACGCACGCACGCACGCACGCACGCACGCACGCACACACACACACACACACACACACACACACACATACTGTTATTTAAATATTTTATGTCACACCAGTGTTATATGCCATACCAATTTCATTTCAAAAGTAGAGGTCGTTTTGGATATGATTGATAGCATATGAGTAAATGTAATGAGGTTGTTTGCTACTCAAGTAATTAATCTGGCTATGATCCCTTTGTGAGGGATGTAATTGGACAGACATTATTCACTACACTGGAGTGATAAGGACAGAGCAGAGGGGGTACACAGAGTGCGGCGACAGCCAGTGACTCTTTTTTCACCTGGCAGCGAGGACTCTCATTGGTGAAGTGTAACGCGTGGGAGGTCACGCTGCCTTCATCAAGTCCTGCCTCCGCTGAGCAAGCGCCCAGACCTGACCTGTAGGCGTCGCTATCCACAACGCCAGATTCACATCCATGACTTGCCCTCCCCCTAACCCAGCCAAACGGGTTAGTATAGCCATCAGCCCAAGCCCCAAGCAATGCTGACTCCGGGAGTCGAGACTGCAGCCTCTTGCATTGGTGACGAGCGCAATCTCCGCTACGCCACCTGACCGCCCGAGTTTCTTTTTTTATTTGCGCATCCCCTGAACCGAACAATACCCACACGCCCGAACCGTGGAGGTCGTGCCGAATGGTGTACGGTTCGAATGCGTATCGTTGCACCACTAGTACCATCAGTACTATAGTCTGATATTCTTTATTTTGAATGAGGCCATGGGCTTTAACCTCTTAAGCCCTAGCCATATTTTCAGAAAATTCACCTAAAAATACATACCTAAGTAAATGGAAGATTGCTCCACTTCTACAAGTGCCATTTACATGTTCCTGGTATCTAGGGGCATCTATGGACCTCAGGGAATGTATTCCCTGTGTCTGAAATATTGTGTTTTTTCCAATCTTTGACGGTGAATAACACTATGCTAACATTGACCAGATTGCCACTGAGCTCATTCAGCACCTTCTTGAGATCAAGTGTACTAAAATAGATTTTTTTTTATTTATCTTATTTCTCTGGATTCTCTATCACAAAACTGAACGTTATTGGCATAGATTGGACCGCAGTTAGTGTGTCTACCTTCTGTGAACAATTAGCAATGATCCCCGCTGCAATCCGATCCAAAAGGGTGGAGCCATATCCATTATAAGAATGGAACTGTACATACAGTCGATTTTATTCTCAGTTCTCCCTGCATGCCTGGTGATACTAAATTAGAAATTGAACTCTGACATTGGAAAGAGTAGATTTGGCCCGATCCATAGATGTGCAAGTTGGCTATAATAAGGTAATTTATAGGCCTGATATTCTATATTCTATAATAATATTTCAAATTGTATGTGTCCGGATGGCAGAATGCAGTACTGTATCTACAAAACCTTCTGTTTAATCATCTTCCCTTTATTAATTTCCTTAGATGTACACGTGATCTCAAGAAGGTGCTGAACGAGCTCAGTGGAAGTTTTTCATGTGTGGTAATTTTTAGCATGGTGTTATTCACTGTCAAAGATGCAAAGACAAATCATAATTTATATTCTCTTTTGTTTCATCATAATTTTTGGCCCGATCCATAGATGTGCAAGTTGGCTATAATAAGGTAATTTATAGGCCTGATATTCTATATTCTATAATAATATTTCAAATTGCATGTGTCCGGATGCTAGAATTCAGTACTGTATCTCTACACCGGCATCAGTCAGGCAGCCATGTCCCGCCTCAAAATGGTCCAGCACTCTGCAGCTAGGTTCCTTACCGGCACCAGAAAGAGAGAGCACATCACACCAGTCCTAGCCTCCCTACACTGGCTCCCAGTCCCACTTAGAATAGACTTCAAAATCCTCCTCCTCACCTTTAAGGCACTATCGGGTGCAGCACCCCTATATATCACAGAGCTCATCACCCCCTACGCAGCACCCAGGTCACTAAGATCCTCCAACCAGGCTCGGCTGGTCCCCCCCCGCACCAGACTCAAAAAGAGAGGCGATCGCTCCTTCAAGGCCGTGGCCCCCAAGCTATGGAACCAGCTTCCCCTGGAGATCCGATCTGCCCCCTCGCTGGAGACATTTAAGGCCCGTCTAAAAACCCACTTCTATTCCCTGGCCTTCAATAAACCCTGATTCTCCCACACCCTAACTCACAAACTCCCATGTAATTTTATCCTGCCCCCTCCCTCTTGTATCTCTTCTTATGCTCCTCTGTCCCCTGTGTGCTACTGTACTTTGTGTTCCCCTATCCGTGTGTTGTCCTACTGTCCTATTCTCTGAATGTACTGTCTTGTCCTGCTGTGCCTTTTTGTATTTTTGTATTTGTGTATTTTATATTAGGACATTGATTTTAAGCTTTGATTGTACAGCACTTTGGTTGGCTCTTGTGCTTTTAAATGTGCTATATAAATAAATTACTTGACTTGACTTGACTTGACTTATCTACAAAACCTTCTGTTTAAATATCTTCCCTTTATTAATTTCCTTAGATGTACACGTGATCTCAAGAAGGTGCTGAACGAGCTCAGTGGACGTTTTTCATGTGTGGTAATTTTTGGCATGGTGTTATTCACTGTCAAAGACGCAAAGACAAATCATAATTTATATTCTCTTTTGTTTCATCATAATTTACTCAAACCTAGACACAATATTTCTGTGACACTGGGAATACATTCCATGAGATCCATAGATGTCCTTAGATACCAATAACATGCAAATGGACCTTGTAGAAGTGGAGCAATCTTCCATTTACTTAGGTATGTATTTTTATGCAGATTTTCAGAAAATAGGGCTAGGGCATAACCTTTTTTAAATAAAAAAATGTAATAAAAATATATATAAACGTTGGACCAGTACTATTATGACTTCAGGCTATGGAACCATTATGTTTTCCAGCTCCTACCTCAGCTATAACTTAAAAACAGGAATCTGGCAACCAGTCAAAATAAATGTGAGTACACAAAACGTTTACTTCAGTGTGTTCAAACCCCTCTATTTACTCTATTTCATTAGCACTCAAAGTGATTTTTCTTTACTTTATAATGTTACCTTTCAAAAGAGACCAGACTCATGCATATGCTATAAGTATAAAGTATAATACATTGCAAATTACTTTGGGTATGCAATCGTCAAAAACAAAAAAGAAAAGCCCCATTTTTGCCCGATGCTTTTAGAGGTGAAACTCAATTCGAACGTTGTATTACTTTTTTAAATTGTATTATTCTGAATATGCAGTAGCTGCTGATGCTTTTATAATAAGTAATTTGAGCATTATACAGCATCCAAGCAAGGCATCACTGAATAAGGAGCAGCTTTCTGGTTCACACAAACATTCTGTGTTTATTGGGAGAGAGAGATAGGGAGAGAGAGACAAAGAGAGTGAGATGTGTGAATATTCATGTGTTTTGCACGTGTGTGTATGTGTGTGTATTGCACGTGCAGGTGTGCCTGCACAGTATGTGTGTGTTTGGTCATGTATCTCCAAGCGTGCATGCGTCTTCATTCCTGCTTAGCTGAGGGAAACACATAAATAATAGTCCTTGGGTATTGAGGAAATTTAGGGGGATCTGGGGCTAACACGCTGCCCATCTCAGCTGTAACACACTAAAAGCAACAAGGAGGAAGAAAGCAGATGGAAGACCTGAAAAGACACTGAAAGCACGTTGAAAAGGGAGAGGAATCAGCCCAGTTGTTGTGTTTCTGGTGTATTTACCTGGTGATCACAGGCTGATAAATGACGAGCACCTGTTATGAGAGATATTATCTGCTTCTCTGCTCACTGATCTCTGGACTATTCCATTAAACTGGAATCATAGGGGATCCAGCCGCAGTCTTCACCAAAAAAGCACCCCTCCACAGGGACACATTAGGAGCTATGACCAGCAGAGGTAGTGGACTTCACTCCTCATATGCTGTATTTCTGACACTTTCTTTACAGTTGTATCTAGTGGAAAACTAACCGTAGACTTTAAACTCAAAACTTAATAATGTCACATTTTGCTTCAGGACTAGAGCTTCTCTTTAAATGCTATGCTAGCCCATGGCTCAAAATTAACACAATGATAACCCCAACATCCTTACCTGTGTAGGCTATTGTAGCCCATGGTGATGAAGTTAACTGTTTATGTGAGGCGGCCGAAACTCCGAAAGACATATATCAATATAACACTGGTATAGGTTCTATGGGAGGGAGGAGCAGTGCAGCGGCAAGAGACAGAGGACTACCGGGGTTTAAAATACAATATTTTATTACAAACTAAAACACATACAGTATAAAACAATCCCTAACTAAATACTAAAAGTGTCACAATAACTAAAACATGATCACTCGATCCTTGACCAAGTGAATAAAATAAGAGTCCATTAGCTATAGGTTTGTGTGGGTGTCACCACCGTCCGTTGGGCTGTTGTTGGGTCTGGTCCTCCGGGGACCCACTGGTCACGCCTCAGACTCTGTCGTCTCCCAGTCACCGATGGCTAAAACGGAGAGAGGTGGCAGTCACTGGATACACATACTCGTCACGGCCTATGCCCACACACACATGTTATCAGCAACCGCTACTCTACTCACCCTTAACCCGAGTGTGGACGTATCTTTAAAAAAGTGAATATCAGGAAGGCAGCAGGACCGGACGGCATCCCCGGCCGCGTCCTAAAAGTCTGTGCCGACCAACTGGCCCCGGTATTCACTGACATCTTCAACCTGTCCTTGGAACAGGCTGTCATCCCCACCTGTCTGAAGAAGTCCACCATCATCCCTGTACCCAAAAAATCTACGCCTGTGTAACAAGTGCCTTGTTGCCTTGTATAGATAATTACACCCCATCACAAAATACACTTTAATACATTCCACTAATACTCCTAAACGTTTTATTTTATTGATTTGAGTTGATTTCATTCCTTTCGTTTTGTTTTATTGCACTTTTGGGAGTTAAGGCTTTTATTTTGAAATCGACACCCTTACTTTTCCGGTCCTCCGGGACACGCATCTTGCCTGCTTTCCGGTGGTGAGTTAGTTCCACCCGGAGGTCCGTGGAGTGAGTACTCCTTATGTTCAGTGAAAGACTTCGGTCTAAAAGTTGTTAAATATTGTATGTTACATTCCTAAACTGTGAAACGAGTTTGTAATGTAACTCCTGTTGTTAATATGTACCTGTGTAGATTTGTGGGAGGTTTGACTGGGTTAGGGAACTGTATAAATGCACTAGTAGCCTAGCATGTAAGGAGATTTGCACACACGTGCGCTGGTGACATGGTAGTTAATGGAATCACGTCTTTTCCCAATTGTAGCTCACGTGCTGCAGTGCAGATGACTATTCCTAATGCTGGTGCATTGTGTTGCATTGTAACCTAACAGGTATGTGTGTACAGTAGCTCCCATGTGTCCGTTTTGTATTCAATTGTGTATATTTTTCCAATGTAACTATGTATTAAAATGTGTCATTCTTATGAGAGAGTTCCACCCGGAGTTCCGTGGACTCACGTGCTGCAGTGCAGATGACTATTCCTAATGCTGGTGCATTGTGTTGCATTGTAACCTAACAGGAGGAAAATAAAGACCATCAACAGTCATCCATGTCTGTCGTCCTTAATACACAACGCCGTCAGAGAGTACACCGGTCACACCCGCTTGCCTCAACGACTACCGCCCTGTAGCCCTCACCTCCATAGCCATGAAGTGCTTTGAGAAGCTAGTGAAGGGCTACGTCTGTTCCTCCCTCCCCATCAACCTGGACCCTCTGCAATTTGCATATCGCCCCAACAGGTCCACGGAGGACGCCACAGCCCATGTGCTGCACACAGCAGCATCACACCTGGACAAGAGGCAGGGGAACTATGTGAGAATGCTGTTCATCGACTACAGCTCAGCATTCAATACCATAGTCCCCTCCAAACTCATAGCCAAGCTCAGGGACCTGGGCTTGAACTATGACCTCTGCCAGTGGGTCTTGGACTTCATGTCTTGCACAGTCTCTGGAGCGTAACAGTAAGAAGCATTTTGTATAAAAGTATTCTGTACTTCTGTATGACAAATATTAAAGAAACTTGAACTTGAACTATCCACAACCCGGGGAGTGTGTAGGTTGCTTCGCGGAAGCACCGTAGCCTGGATTCGTCCACCGTCTCATCCACGTAGCTCCCTCGTTAGCCAACGCACGTCCCTTGGGAGGCCTGTGGAAACAGGAGAGAACCAATAGCAATAGCCAATAGCGAGCCCACCACCCGTAGCTAGGTACGCTAACGCACTATACGATAAACACTCGCACAAAGGAACACACACGATACTCACAATACACCCGGGGGTAGACTCATCTACCGCCCAGGACGTGTGTTGATTCACCGGCGAGTGTGCTATGTGTGGGTCGCTGTCTCTCCCAGTCCTCTGTCTTGACGTGTACTCCAGGCTGCAGAAGAGGGTCCGAGCTGTGTGACGAGTTCTGCCAGCGTAAACTATTCGTACCTGGCGGTCGGCGGTGGGCCTGCCCCATGTCCCTGTTTACAGGCTGCCCCGGTAGAGGGTACGGTTTCCTATTGGCTACCAGCCATGTTGCTCTCCCAAGCGAGTTGTGTGAATGTCGGAGGTTGTCGCACAGGTGTCTCTCATTGGTGGGATTACAGTGTGGGGTTACGTAATGTCAGACCAATTTCGCCACACAGAATGATAGCACGGTAAACAGTTGACAGCAAATAAGATAGTGTACATGGTTCACACCGTAACTCTCCAAGAGTCCACCCCATGACATTTAGATACAAAACAATATCTTATATTTGCTGATTGTTTTTTGTTTACATTTTGTTTTCAAATGGATGTACACAATGTAGATAGAAACTACATAGACATATATGATTTATCGGGAACAAATACAAACAAATAACACTGATGGCGTAATCTGCACAAATCATTTATGTTTTGTTGTGAGGTGCACTGATTTTGAATAGTTTAGTCAGTGTGAAGTTTGTGAATTAAACTATGATGAATTGAGTTTAGATATGTCAGCCTTTGGAAGTATAATCAATTTAACGATTTAAACTGCTCAAAAATATTTTAAATGGCAGCCCTGTGTTTTTTTGGTCTAATGAGCATGGTTTCTAACTGTGATTAGCTGCAGTTAAATCTTTGCTTAATTTTACGTTTTAATATTCAAGCATGATGATTCATAACTCAAATTTACAGCCGCTTTTAATAATGGACCATCTGCTGCTAACTTGCCAAATCATTTGTGCCTCCTTCCCCTAATTTTTGTAGAATATCGAATTAGTATAATTGTACTTTGCATATATGTTTCAAATTAATGGTAGTTTCTGATGAAGACCCACTTTGGGTTGAAATGCTGCTCAGCTAAAGCTTTCTACATGTAAGGGTGGTTTGGTAGTGTAGAGGTATAAGCACTCACATTGATTCCTGCTGACAGTTGTCCAGGGCCGGCTCTGACTAATTGGCTGGCCTAGGCAGGATTTTATCTGGCGCCCCCTTGCATCACCGTTTATTCACTAGCAATAATATGCACTCACACTTTAGTTTTCACATTATTATTTTATTGAAAATAACCCACAAAATCAAAGAGTTAACATCAAAACAGAAGTGACATTATTATAATAATATATTTACAATATTCTATCTTAATATTAACCAGTAGCCTACTGCCATAAATAAAGTAAGGTCAAATATAATTACAATGAACTTAAATAAAGTAAAATAAAGAAATAAATAATTGCACACAAACACAAAAGGCACATAAGCACAAGGCTTTGACTTGTTATATAATACTTAGAAGCCTTCTCATCAAGCTCACTTTAAAGTCTTACTTTCCTAACCTTTCTTGGAGCAAAGTCATCTATGACGTCATAATAAGACAACTGTTTTGAGACCACATGATTTATGCTTATAATGGAAAGTCCACTGAGACGTTCTTGCACCATAGTAGATCTCAGGTACGTTTTGGTGAGCTTTTTTCAGCAGCAGCCACTGTAACAGGAAGAGCCAGGAAGAGATTCTCAGAGCAACCCACATGTTGGGGTCAATTTCTGTCAGCTTATACTCAGGCAGAAAGGTCAAGAGTTCCATTAATGGACATTTAATTAAACATTGTCATTCCAATTAAATGTAGATTTACATTCACAGAGTCCAATAAAGCAGTGCAATACTAATATAGCATAATGGGACATTTATTTGGCATTCACATTAATTATATCCACTTTAAAACACTGATGTAACTAACTATATAAACTCACTTTAGAGACTATGAACGGTAACACAACAAATCAAAGGCTTACTACAACAATTAATTATAAAGGAGATGAAAAGGAATAGAATTTTTTTATTACAGGGTAAACAGATACAAATGTAGCCTACGGTATGACACAGGACTGTAACACCTGCTGAATATATCTAATTTCCCTGATGATAACTGGTACTAGTTTTCTTATTTGTATTAGTTGTTATGTAGCCTACTTGTATTTTATGTAGGCTACTGTTATGCACGCAGTAGCCACTAGTCCACTCCACCGGTCGTCGTGGAGGGGGGGGGGGGGGCATCCGCGGTGGGTGCGGGGGGGGGGGGTCACTCTCTCATTGACGGAACACAGTGTGAGAAGAGCATTTATGCAGGTGAACACCAGAAAAGCAGCTGGCCCAGATGGGATAACAGCAGTGGCGGACTGTTTTTTTATTTTAATTTTTTTTACTTTTTTTATAAAAAAAAAATAAAAAATTTGGGCCAGTGTGTGGGCCAGTGTGTGGGCCACTAATGTGGGCCGGTGTGTGGGCCAGTGTGTGGGCCAGTGTGTGAGTCGGTGTGTGGGCCACTAATGTGGGCCAGTGTGTGGGCCGGTGTGTGGGCCAGTGTGTGAGTCGGTGTGTGGGCCACTAATGTGGGCCAGTGTGTGGGCCGGTGTGTGGGCCAGTGTGTGGGCCAGTATGTGGGCCGGTGTGTGGGCCAGTATGTGGGCCAGTGTGTGGGCCGGTGTGTGGGCCAGTGTGTGAGTCGGTGTGTGGGCCACTAATGTGGGCCAGTGTGTGGGCCGGTGTGTGGGCCAGTATGTGGGCCGGTGTGTGGGCCAGTATGTGGGCCAGTGTGTGGGCCGGTGTGTGGGCCAGTGTGTGGGCCAGTGTGTGGGCCAGAGTGTGGGCCAGTGTGTGGGCCAGTGTGTGGGCCACTAATGTGGGCCGGTGTGTGGGCCGGTGTGTGGGCCGGTGTAGTGTGTGGGCTGGTGTAGTGTGTGGGCCAGTGTGTGGGCCGTATGTGGGCCCGTGTGTGGGCCATTATGTGGGCCGGTGTGTGGGCCAGTGTGTGGGCCGGCAATAAAACAATAAACAAGTTGCATAAATTAAATCAGATTAATCGATGTTAAACTTGACTGTGTTTGTCACTTTCTTCACATGACTTTTTGAAGGTCAATGTAGAGTCCAATGTGACCCCAAGATACTTGAATTAATGTACAATGTCCAGCTCCGCCTCTCCCAGAAACACATTAGAGTGAGTGACTTCTACTGGTGACTTTGTGAACATCATACACACTGTTTTCTTGGTGTTACTGTAAGTGAAAGACATGCTTTTGTTAGCCAGTCTTGAATGAGACATAGGACATCAGTGAATGAGATTCACGTTTCCTCCCAACCGCGAGTAGGCCTAGAAGCGCAGAAATGGAGAACACAAAAAAAATTAAAGGATGGAGCTGAAAAAGCTAGAATTAAAAAACAAAAATTGCTAGTAAAAGACGCAGAACAATGTTCTAAAATTACAGACATGTTTAGTAGAGGAAGGGCTGGCGTTAGAGTAGCTGCTGCTGCTAATGATGATGAAGTTCAAGTGGAAGGAACCAACAGTAACATGACAGGTGCGTGCAGTAGCCTAGTGCATATTCTACTGTTGGTGTCTGCCGGTTCATGAGGGCTAGCTAGCCTATACTACCTCTCAAGTTTCAAGTTTCAAGTTTCTTTAATAGTTGTCATACAGAAGTACAGAATACTTTCATACAAAATGCTTCTTACTGTTACGCTCCAGAGACTGTGCTAGACAAGAAGAAATCTTGCAGTGATTTAAGTCATTCTATTACAAGACAATGTGCTTTCCATATTCCTGATTCCTTACAGCACGTGGACGTAAATAGTCGTGACTCGTGAGGTTTTTTTCTCTGACTAAAAGTTTAGTTAGCAATGTTAGGACTAGTGCCCACCACAGCATCAGAAGATAAAGTGCTAACCTAGAGAGCCAATCAGAACCTAGGACGGGCTGCAAATTAATCAGCTACAAATATTATAATAGTAAATACTAAAATAAAATACTATTATATTCCCTTCCAAATTTTCATGTTGATATAATATTGGTAATCTAATTGATTGAATTGATTAGTTGACATTTTACATGCTTAAATAAGATGTACCTTAGAATTCCCAACTGTTAGCCATGTTCTCGATCTGTATATGATTAGTCTCATCTACATGTTTGTAAATAACCACAGCTAACTAGCTTAAGCTAACAACTAGGTCAACTACTACCCCGTAGTTGAACAAATGTGATTGCATATAACAGCTAACTGCTACAGCTAAGTTGGCAGGGACGCGGGAAGGGGGGGTGCGGGGGGTGCTGCAGCACCCCCTCTCAATTATTGAAAAAAAAAATTATGGCAGTATTTATATATTTGTATATACTGTAACTGTATAACTGTAACACTGTATATTATAAATTTATCCTGCTCAAAGCACGTCACCATTTTAATATTGTGTGTATTGAGCCGTACTGTATTGTAGCCATTCTCCAATCTGTTAAATAAAGTTTTCATTCATTCATTACACTACTGTATGTACACAATCATACGTGTAAAACCGAGTAGATTTTCGAGTGATGACAGACTGTCACAGACTGATTGAATGACAGGTGAAACAACTAATTGTATTCACCTCCCGTCTCCCGCCCTTCCCACGCGCCACGAACCACTGAGCTACTGTGATACAGTGCTTGCGCAGTCAGTCGATTTGAGCTAGTAGTCAGACTTTGCTAGCACAGAATGTCTCACTCGCAGAAAAGAAAAATATCAGATTTATTTTCTAAACGTCCCGCCGGTCCCAGTGACAGTCCCACTAAATCTGATAAACGTCAGAGAGAGACAGAGACGACAGGTTCAGCCTCAGCATCAGGTATTGAAGAGTTAACTGAGTCTGTTCCCCTATACCCCCCCTCGGGCGCCAGGGGCTTCCACTGAGGGGTGATGCAAATAGGGATGGGGTGTTATGGCAGCTCATGATGGAAAGAGTGCGCACCGAGTCTGATCCCGAGTTGAAGAATTGGCTCCAAAAGAGAGACAACTGGATGTCCAACAACATCCAAAACGAAATCTTACAGCTGCTTGCCCATGATATTCAGCGACAAATTAGAGGCAAAGCATCCAAAAGCCCAATCTTTGGCTTGAGCGCTGACGGAACCACTGATGTCACTCACTGGAAAAGAACAATTCTCGTGTAATATACAGTTAGCCGATGACAACTTGGAAGCTCAGAACTTCTTTTGGGGTTTTTACAATGCCCGGCCCAGACACAACAGCCGAGACGCTGTTTTTGTGTATAAAATACTTTTACGCCTCGACCTGCCCATGGAGAGGCTGATAGGATACTGTTTTGACGGGGCCAGCAACATGTCTGGGGGGTACAGGCTAGACCAGGGGTTCCCAAATGTTTCAGGCCGCGACCCAAAAAAAACTGTGTCAGAGAGCCGCGACCCCCACTATTATAGGAGGTAAAAAAAAAAATTTAAATGGAAATGTATGGTTGAAACATGCAAACGTTCAAACGCACACACACACTAATAAGCATTGGAGGCTTTTAACCAGGGCCGGACTGGGGAAATCATTCAGGCCAGGAAATATAGCCCCAGTCAGGCCACTTTTTAAGCAGGGGGTCTGGGGGTCCCCCACCAGGAATTTTTTTGTTACAAAGACTTAATTTCCTGCATTCTGGTGCAGGCATTTTTTTTATTTGTACCCTTTAAATGCCAGTGTTTGTGATGGCATCACAACTTATTGTTAAAAAACAGGCTAGCATATGTATGATTAGCAACAACACAGATTTTTATGGATTTTCAGTTTTTTGTAATTGATAAATACAATATTTTATTCAACTTCAGCCCTGATCATAACACCACATATTCATTTTATAATTCTAACCCTTTAAATGCCAGTGTGTGTGATGGCATATATTTGCAATATATCAAATGCAAAGTACATTTTTCTGGGGGGGATTATTACAGGCTAGCATGTGTCAATGATTAGCAGTTTTTCGTAAGGATCCCGCCTCCACCAATCACATGCGGCTCCCTTTGTGTGTGTGTGAGAGCAAGAGAGAGAGAGAGAGAGAGAGAGAGAGAGATAGTTCTCCAACTTGTGTGAGTTGCAGTGATCTCCTGGTTGTTCCCCACCTAGGTTATCTAACTATTGCGCTGGTGCAAATAGAAACACTGGCCTGGCCTGCTTCTAAGTTCAGTGGCCTGACCGCAAAAAAAAAAAAAAAAAAAAAAACGTTTTTTTTTTTTTTTTTTTTTTTCATCTGGCGACCCCCCAGCACCCCCTGCCGTTTTATAGTTCCCGCGTGCCTGTAAGTTGGTAGTTAGCCTATTCCATTAATTTTGAATGTATTTATGAAGGTTGTTGATGGTGGTTGGCGCTGAATAGCAGACATGATTCCGTCAGTCTGCCACAGGGCAGCTGTTTTTGCTGATGCTGCTCACCACCACCAGTAGCGTATGACTGTGTGAGTGTGAATGCAGACAGACAGACAGACAGACAGACAGACAGACAGACAGACAGACAGACAGACAGACAGACAGACAGACATACAGACAGACAGACAGACAGACAGACAGACAGAGACAGACAGACAGACAGACAGACAGACAGACAGACAGACAGACAGACAGACAGACAGGAGAGAGAGAGAGGAGAGAGAGAGAGAGAGAGAGAGAGAGAGAGAGAGAGAGAGAGAGAGAGAGAGAGAGAAGAGAGAGAGAGAGAGAGAGAGAGAGAGAGAGAGAGAGAGAGAGAGAGAGAGAGAGAGAGAGACACAGAGAGAGGGAGAGACACAGAGAGAGAGAGACACAGAGAGAGAGAGAGAGAGAGAGAGAGAGAGAGAGAGAGAGAGAGAGAGAGAGAGAGAGAGAGAGAGAGAGAGAGAGAGAGAGAGAGAGAGAGAGAGAGAGAGAGAGAGAGAGAGAGAGAGAGAGAGAGAGAGAGAGAGAGAGAGAGAGAGAGAGAGAGAGAGAGAACAGGCTCTTGGAATGGGTGTCTGGGAGGAAGTGGGGGGTCTTTCGATGTTGATTAAACGGCAAGCAACTATGTCATGAGTGCCAAATTAAAGACAATAAATCCAATCTAACTGAAATTGTGTAGCACAGACCTTTCTATGGATCAAAACCTCAATATTATTATGGTGTAGTTAATATTTCACGTATCCTTAATCGCTAGGCTAATGAGGCACTAAGATGTTAGTAAAAAAAAAACATATGCCAATGACAGGAAGTAACGGTATATGTATGTATGTGTGTGTGTGTGTGTGTGTGTGTGTGTGTGTGTGTGTGTGTGTGTGTGTGTGTGTGTGTGTGTGTGTGTGTGTGTGTGTGTGTGTGTGTGTGTGTGTGTGTGCACTGTGCACGAGTGCACATCTAGGGGCGGGGTGTAGATTTGGTCTCCCTGATGTTGACTCCTTAGCCACAGCCTTGGGTTGTTTAATACTGGACAAGTGTTTCATAACGGCCGTTGTGTGGGCCGGTTTCAGGGCCGGTGCGTGGGCCGGTGTGTGGGCTGGTGCGTCTGAATGTCCCGGGCTGAATTTGTGTCCCAGTCCGCCACTGGATAACAGGACGGATAATTAAGTCCTGTGCTAACCAGCTAGCCCCAGTGTTCACCACCATATTCAATCTATCCCTGGCTGAGTCCGTGGTCCCTGCCTGCTTCAAGGTGTCCACTATAATCCCGGTACCAAAGAAATCCTCCCCAGCAGGTCTTAATGACTACAGACCGGTGGCACTCACCTCTGTGGTCATGAACTGTTTTGAGAGGCTGGTTAAGGATTACATTTGTGCCTCCCTCCCCAGTGATATGGACCCTTTGCAATACACATATTAAGGCCGCCAGAGTCGGGCGTACCATGAGCGGACTGCATGGTTGACTGTATACGGTCTACCGGGCGGGCAGCGCAGTGTGTCTTTGCTGCTCTCCTAATGAAACAAGTAATTAATGGAATAATAAGCCTATACTGCGTTCATTCATTACGCACGTAGGCTATAAAGTACTGCACGTGCGCGTGTGTGTGTGTGCGCGAGCGCTGCGGCAGGTGCCCGAGCTGTACTACAGTATATATGATGACAATACAATTAATCGAATCTAATTTCGATGGGTCGTAAAACGCTTCCGCGTCCATTTTCACACGGCTGCATCATTAGTTGCCTTATATGGAGCTCTGGAGGCATTGGGTCTCATTCCCGAACGAAGTTACGACAAAAAATGTCTTCTTAGCCGGCCCATTTAAGACCTATTAGGGCTGGAAGTGGGAGTCCCCAAATTTTCCTGAGATCAGATTTGATCGTGGCTGAGAGCCGATTTAAGAGTGCTGAGGAGCACTCTTAAATCGGCTATCAGCCACGATCAAATCTCATGATTGATTGACTAATTTAAAATGTCATTATAACTTGACAGACTGTGTTCTCATAGTGATTCCTTCACGTCAACGCTACAGGCCTCCTTGGAATTAATTCCTTAATCATAATTAAAATAAATATGACAATATTTGTACGATAAGAAATTACGCATTTGATGTCGGAAAAATAAATAATATGGATTAATCTGATCACAGGGCAGCTGCTTAACCATATTAACCACTATCTGAACCAGCTATTTTGGACAAATGTATAATTACTTTAATTACTCAGATATTCAAACACAATTATGCAATTATTGTGAAATGATTGAAAATAATAATTATTTAATGCCTTCTGTGGAATTTGTATTTCTTATTTGTTACACATCTGTTTTAATGATTAATTATATACATTTGAAAGAATGCAGGTCAACATGCAATGTATCTCATTGATCGGTATACAATGGGACAGACCTTTGTTTGATTGATTGATTGAAAACTTTATTAACAGATTGCAGAATGGGTACAGTACAGTACAGCTCAATTACATAAGGGGATGCAGACCAGAGAAAGAATTTCGTCTTGTTTATGTAGCAGTCTGAAAATATTGTATATTATTCAGGACTGCTGACTGGTGTTTTATATTCCCTTTGTACACAAAGACATCATTGATATTCCCACGAGCAATGATATGAGTTTCTCTTCCTTCTATCGACTGAAGTATGGACTATACACAGTATCGCTGGACCATGATCAACATCCTTCCCTGTGTGACTAGTAGGCGGGACCAGCAGGGGGCGGTGTCTGACAGAGAGTGTTGGACAGAGATGGAACGTGATATATGGGGGCGGAAGACGGAAAGAGAACCTCTTCGGCCGTGAACTTGAACAACGAACAGTCGCAATGAACGGGGGCTCTGGAGAGCCCTGTTGCTGAAGTTATGCCAGAGGGCCCCGTGAGATAGCAACGGGTGATAGGAAGTACTGGCTAGTGGACACGATATCGTAGCAGTACCAGCGATAGTGTGTGAACAATTAGTGCAGAGCCAGGCACTAACAATCGGGTTATAATAGTTACTGTGTGCGGTATAAGTAACGTGCGGCTAACCAAGTATCAAAGTCCTTAACAATCGAGTTATAGTAGCTACTGTGTGCGGTATAGAGTACGAGCCCCGAGGCGAGCGTGGGTCAACAACCGTTCTGCTCCGGCTGACTTCAACCAGATCTGCACCCGGCTGCCTGCAATCAGTCTGCTCCGGCTGACTTCAATCAGACCTGCACCCGGCTGCCTACAGCTTACGGGAGTTCGTCCCGTCCAGCAGGGGTCGTCATCGCTCAGCACACGCTCTCAGCCGGCGCTGCCTCCCTGCCCAGCTCCGCCTGCTAACATCCTCACCGAGAGCGTTCAACGCCATCTTGCCTCCCGGACAACAGTGGCGTGGCGAGGCGGCCATTTCGGATGAGTACAAATGAGCATTGATGCTCCCGAGTTATTATACAGTACATAGTGTGGTGCAGCCTGTGGGCGAAAGTAACGTTGCTACTACCATTCCATAGGGGTACCCCAAACAATATATACCGGCATTAAGATAGGACTTTACTGGTATTTTTTGGGCCCACTCTTTTGTTTTCGTTCCTTTCCTTTGAGCGTGATAATATGTGTGTTTCCTAATATTTCCCATTCGGTGAACCCTTCTATTTCCTCCCCTATGTTCCCCCTTCCTTCCCCATATTACCGACCTGGAGCAGTATATGTAAACCCTTAGGGAAGGTGGATACTGTGTTTAGCCCAGATGTGGGCAGCACTTAGTCTGTGTACAGTGGACAGCACTTAGTCCGGGTACCGTGAGAGCATTTGCTGCCTAGGTGTAATTATATAATTACCAGACTGTAAGCATTGTGTGATGATACCCATGGTGCAATAATCACCAGACGTAGCAATGTTGTAACTAGGCCCCTGATATAATAACACTCAGACTGAACGGGAGCACGGTGTGTGTGTCTTTTATTGAGTCTAATTCTAACCATTTGATGCTGATAATATATCCATTATTAACCCCTTCCTATTCAACCTTCCCTTTTCCATTGTAAGGTTTCTGGTGTTAATGAGGGAGGGTACTGCTTGCGGGGGGAACCAAGTTATTTATTTACCATTCGGTCATTAGGTGTGGGGGGGTGCTAGGGGAGAATTGGGGAGAGTGGGGGCATGTTGGGGAGTACTGCTGACTGCCCAAGAGAGAGGGAGGAAGACCGGAGTACCGGACTAGGTTTGTAAATCCTGGGCCTCATATACCCCACTGCCAGCCTCCAGTTGATGCTCCTGACCCCAAAGCCGGTGGTGCAGCTAGCCCGAGTTCTACACTGTCTTGCTACCTAGTGGCCGTGCACCCCAGTTCCCACGAAGCAGGGATAATCCACCCTGCTACATTTGGCGTCACGAACAGGATCTACATCCTACTCCACTCCCTCGTAAGTGACGACCAAGAGACCTAAGATGTCAGACAGCGACACCCCGAAGCCGGAGGCCAAAGCCGGGCCGTCCCGGGTGAAGCAAAGAGATGACTCGCCGCCCCCGCTCAAAGAGGAAGGAAGAGAAGCCGAGACGGTGCAGACCTTGACCGCCGAGGTGGAGTTCCTAAAGGGTCAACTCCAGGACCAGGCGGGCGTCCTGGACCACCAGGCCGAACAACTGGAACGGGCCAGGCGCCAAGAGTCGCTCGCCGTGGCACAGGCCATGTTCCAACAGCTCCCTCCAGCGCCCCTCCCGGTGGTGTACGTCCAACGAGAGCGGAAGTGCAGCGAATTTGGAGGTGAAAACGAGAGGGGGGAACTGCCTGTGGAAGACTGGATCCAGGCAATGAGGACCCATCTCCGTGCCAGTCGAGTGCCCGCGGAGGAGGAAGCGGAGGTCGTACAGCTTCACCTCAAAGGCAAGGCGAAGCAGACGGTACGCTTCCTGACGGAGGGAACTGTCCCCGACACTGAAGCCTTGTTCTCGCTCCTCAAAGAAACCTATGGGGACAAGGTCCCGGTCTGCATGCGCCTGGGGGAGTTCTTTGACCGAAGACAGGCCGCCGGCGAGACTGTGCGCCAGTTCGCGTATGACTTGCGGGAGAGGATCCGTCGCCTACAAGTCGGGCGCCTAGACAGGTCACCGTCGCTGTCGCGCTGCTGCAGGAGCAGTTTGTGGTGGGTCTCCGAGACGAGACCCTGAGGCGATAAATGCGGAAGTACATGAGGGAGGACGAGACGCAGCCGTTTCCCCAGGTACTGAAGGTGGCGATCGACTGGTCCGAAGAGGAGGTGGTCCTGCCCCCTGCGAGGGGTGCCGCCCGGGGCGTGATACACGGCGTCGCCGTGGAGAGACGCGAGCCACCTCTGGACCTAGCCGCACTCCAGGAGTCCATCCGACAGCTCTTCGCCGGCCAGGAGCAGTTGGGCGCGCGCATGGAGCAGCTATTCCAGGCGCTTCAACAGGAGCGAGATACGCCCCAGAGAGGCTTCGCCGGAAGCCGACGGAGGGAAGACGTGCCCTCTACCCCGCGCAGACTACCCCGCCGGAGCGAAGATGGGAGGCTGATCTGCTACACCTGTCAACAGCCCGGCCATATCGGCCGCGAGTGCCCCCGCGCAATGGGAGAACCGCGCCCGAAGGAAGCGCCGGGCGGTGAGGTTCCTCTCCCACCAGTACAGGGCGCCACCCACACAACAGCCGGCGGGTCGCCCGACCTGTCGACCGCCAGACGAGGGGCCGGAGAGAGAAGTGTGGTGATGTGCCGGATGATACGCCGCCAAGGCGGCCGGCCTGACAGACGCGCTGGTGCCCGGGCGCCCATTCCAAGGAGACCAGGACCGGAGGTAGTGGACACCGCAAGGGACGTTCTAGCGATCCCAGCGGAAGGCGTTCGTGCCCGCCGGCGGCCCGAAGCGTGGGCCGGGCCGTCACAGGCCCCCGCCCTGTTCGCAAGGCCAACCGAAGAGGTGAGAACACGGGAGCCGCCGGAAGTCAACAGCGAAGGTTATGTAACGATCTCGGCGGAAGAAGTTCAGGCTTGCTTGCTCCGGGCTGCGCGGGGTCGGCCGGGCCCCGTCCGTGCCCGCCGGAGCCCCGAGAAGCGGACCAATCCGTCGGAGGTCCCAGTGGTCGGCGCCAGGCAGATAACGGCTCAGAAGGGAGACAGCGGCTATAGCTGGGACGAGTTACGGCGGCTCCAAGGGGAGGACCCGGAGGTGGGGCCCGTACGAGAGGCGGTGATGAAAGGGAGCTGCCCCGCTGGAGTGCGACTGCAAGAGGCGAGCCCGCTTATACGTAAGCTCTACGGGCAGTGGGAACGGTTCCGTCTGCAGAATGGGGTACTATTCAGGCGAGTTAGTGACCCTCGAGGGGAAGAAGAGATACTCCAGTTGGTGGTGCCGGGGGTGCTGCGGCGGCACGTATACGAGATTCACCATGTCCTGGGGGGACATTTGGGCGAACACGGGACACTAGGGTTAATGGGGCGGGGCTATTACTGGCCAGAGATGGCGGCCGAGGTGAAGGGCTGGAGGCAACAGTGTATACGGTGTGCCCCGGCTCGAGACGTGGTCCCGAAGGCTTGGGCCCCGGAACATGCACCTACGAGACCGCCCGTGGCGGGCGGGAGCACGCGCGGATCCCCCGCAGGATGCACGAACCTGCACAGAGCTCCTCCGAGTCTGATGGTCCCCCCCTTGGGGCCTCCACCCCTCTTACCTCCTCTCGTGTTGCTACCCGGGAGGGCAAGAAGTTGGACACGGGATCCAAGAGGGGGGAGTCGGACCGATCCGGGACCCGAGGAGCACTAGAGGTCGGCTACCCGTTCGGTATCGCCAGGACTACGTGCTCGAGAGTGTGTTTGTTGAACAGTGTGTCCAGCTCATGAAGGAGTGTGTGAAACTGTTAGCATAAGGTACGAGTGTCGATCGATGTGTGAAACTGTTGGTCTCAGGACCGTTTTCATGCATGCGTTGGTTGTTGTTGTTAACTTGCAGAGGACTTAGCAAGTTCAAAGTGGGGGGAAATGTAGCAGTCTGAAAATATTTTATATTATTCAGGACTGCTGACTGGTGTTTTATATTCCCTTTGTACACAAAGACATCATTGATATTCCCACGAGCAATGATATGAGTTTCTCTTCCTTCTATCGACTGAAGTATGGACTATACACAGTATCGCTGGACCATGATCAACATCCTTCCCTGTGTGACTAGTAGGCGGGACCGGCAGGGGGCGGCGTCTGACAGAGAGTGTTGGACAGAGATGGAACGTGATATATGGGGGCGGAAGACGGAAAGAGAACCTCTTCGGCCGTGAACTTGAACAACGAACAGTCGCAACGAACGGGGGCTCTGGAGAGCCCTGTTGCTGAAGTTATGCCAGAGGGCCCCGTGAGATAGCAACGGGTGATAGGAAGTACTGGCTAGTGGACACGATATCCTAGCAGTACCAGCGATAGTGTGTGAACAATTAGTGCAGAGCCAGGCACTAACAATCGGGTTATAATAGTTACTGTGTGCGGTATAAGTAACGTGCGGCTAACCAAGTATCAAAGTCCTTAACAATTGAGTTATAGTAGCTACTGTGTGCGGTATAGAGTACGAGACCCGAGGCAAGCGCGGGCCAACAACCGTTCTGCTCCGGCTGACTTCAACCAGATCTGCACCCGGCTGCCTGCAATCAGTCTGCTCCGGCTGACTTCAATCAGACCTGCACCCGGCTGCCTACAGCTTACGGGAGTTCGTCCCGTCCAGCAGGGGTCGTCATCGCTCAGCACACGCTCTCAGCCGGCGCTGCCTCCCTGCCCAGCTCCGCCTGCTAACATCCTCACCGAGAGCGTTCGACGCCATCTTGCCTCCCGGACAACAGCGAGGCGGCCATTTTGGATGAGTACAAATGAGCATTGATGCTCCCAAGTTATTATACAGTACACAGTGTGGTGCAGCCTGCGGGCGAAAGTAACGTTGCTACTACCATTCCATAGAGGTACCCCAAACAATAATGCCGGCATTAAGATAGGACTTTACTGGTATTTTGTGGGCCCACTCTTTTGTTTTCGTTCCTTTCCTTTGAGCGTGATAATATGTGTGTTTCCTAATATTTCCCATTCGGTGAACCCTTCTATTTCCTCCCCTATGTTCCCCCTTCCTTCCCCATATTACCGACCTGGAGCAGTATATGTAAACCCTTAGGGAAGGTGGATACTGTGTTTAGCCCAGATGTGGGCAGCACTTAGTCTGTGTACAGTGGACAGCACTTAGTCCGGGTACCGTGAGAGCACTTGGTGCCTAGGTGTAATTATATAATTACCAGACTGTAAGCATTGTGTGATGATACCCATGGTGCAATAATCACCAGACGTAGCAATGTTGTAACTAGGCCCCTGATATAATAACACTCAGACTGAACGGGAGCACGGTGTGTGTGTCTTTTATTGAGTCTAATTCTAACCCTTTGATGCGGATAATATATCCATTATTAACTCCTTCCTATTCAACCTTCCCTTTTCCATTGTAAGGTTTCTGGTGTTAACGAGGGAGGGTACTGCTTGCGGGGGGAACCAAGTTATTTATTTACCATTCGGTCATTAGGTGTGGGGGGGTGCTAGGGGAGAATTGGGGAGAGTGGGGGCGTGTTGGGGAGTACTGCTGACTGCCCAAGAGAGACGGAGGAAGACCGGAGTACCGGACTAGGTTTGTAAATCCTGGGCCTCATACACCCCACTGCCAGCCTCCAGTTGACGCTCCTGACCCCAAAGCCGGAGGTGCAGCTAGCCCGAGTTCTACTGTGTCTCGCTACCTAGTGACCGTGCACCCCAGTTCCCACGAAGCAGGGATAATCCACCCTGCTACATTTACATCAGGGTCCCCCATTTTCAATTCATCATAACATATATGACACACACAACACAGATAGACAGTACTGCTACATCTATACATTTATGACATACCAGATTTGCAAATACAGTACTGTTTGTGATACAAAAAGAGTCCAGAAAAGAGAGTACATTTGACGTAGAAACTGTTAGAGGAGGTTGGGTAGTAGGGGTGGGTGGGGGATAGACTTACACTCTACAAGCAAAACTGTACATTGGAATATTGACAAAACCATACTTGGTAATTTACTGTACATTGGAGGGGGTTGATATAGCTATAAACCTGCATTCCTTCGAATATATCATTAATCAATTAAACTTATATTGAAATACACTATATAGCCTATACACCAACACTGAAATGACAGTGGATAAATAAATAAGAACTAAAGCTAATCGGTGGAAATAGACTGCATTAATATTCCATAACAAGTCTTGTGTGCGCCTACGAATGAACAGTAGCCTATAGGCCTAATTATGGAATAATAAGCCATACTGCGTTCATTCATTACGCCCGCCGTAGGCTATATATATTATATTTCATTCATTCATTCATATACAGTACTGCGCGCGCGTGTGTGTGTGCGCGCGCTGCGGCAGGTGTACCGCGAGCTGTATATGATGCCAATACATTAATCTAATCTAGTTTTGATGGCGCGCAAGCGTGATTACGAAACCTAGACGCATTTCTCGGAGATGCTCTCTTTTTTTTTTTTTATATATTTTTATTTCATTTTTTGGAGGAAAAGGCACAGGTACAGGCATACAATGCACATAAAACATACATTTAAATTATTTGCCAGTTACTTGCATTGGCTTGCCCCTTGCCTTATTTAAAATTTAAAAAAACTCCTACCCCCTAACCCCTGCACCAACCACCGTTGACAAATTAAATAACATAATAATAATAATAATAATAATAATAATAATAATAATAATAATAATAATAATAATAATAATAATAATAATAATAATAATAATAATAATAATAATAATAATAATAATAATAATAATAATAATAATAATAATAATAATAATAATAATAATAATAATAATAATAATAATAATAATAATAATAATAATAATAATAATAATAATAATAATAATAATCATAATAACCCCCCCAACCCACCCCGTCATAGGCCTGTGAAGAAAATGTATTGAACAAAAATGTCAACAAAGACCAAGAAAATAAAAAATAAAAGGAATTATACAGATATAATTAGTTATGTCCTGCTAGCTATATAGTGAGGGTCCTAACTTGATAGAGAATATGGTTCCAGCTATCTATTGTTTGATATCTTGCCCCATTTAATCTAGCTGTAGAAAGCTCCATTGTTACAACATCAGCTAATAACTGTTTCCAGTGATTAAAGGGCAGAGAGTGTGGAGCTTTTTTTTTGCAGCAGTACTTCCTGCCAGCCAAAATCGTCTCTGAACAATACTTAAAGCTAAAGAATCATCATCATTAAGGAGAAGTAATTTGAGACAACAGGGAATATGTTTTTGTAATACTTTAGATAGATAATTAGTTATCTGTTCCCAGAAACTTATAACTGTGGGGCATTCCCACATCATATGTGTAAAAGTACCAGTAGTATTTAGAGAACAAAGTGTACAGTTTGGTGAAATAGCGGCGTGGCTCAGGGGTAGAGTGGGGTGTCCAATGATTGAAGGGTTGGTGGTTCGAATCCCGCTCAAGCCCATGTCCATCCCATTGCCGTTGTGTCCTTGGGCAAGACACTTAACCTACTTGCCTCGTATGAATGTGTATGCATGTGAATGAATGTTGGTGGTGGTCGGAGGGGCCGTAGGCGTTGATTATTCGCCACGCTTCCGTGAGTCTGCCTCAGGGCAGCTCTGGCTGAAATTGTAGCTTACCACCACCGGTATGACTGTGTATGAACGAATAATGGACTCTGTGAAGCGCTCTGAGTCAGAGAAGAGCGCTATATAAATCCAATCCATTATTATTATTATTATAGCACGTCTCATTCTATAAGCTTTCTGGGGGGTTAAATATGTTTTATGGACAAAATTGAACTGAATCTGCTGATGATTTGGGTTTCGTGATGCCATAGTAACATTTCCCCAAACTCTGGTCCAATTGATAGAGTGATGGTGTTCTAATCCCAATTCTGTGCTCCACGATTGGATAACAGGTATTAACGAAGTACATCTTTGTGATAGATCTTTATAAATTATAGAGACTTGTCCTTTGGAGAGACCTGCAGTTTTTTTAGAGAAAGTAATTAACGGGTGAGTAGTTGGTTTGGTCCATGGAACTCCATAGGCTTGCATAGCCGAGCGGAGCTGTAAATATAAAAAAAGGAGGTGCCAGGTAAGTTATATGACTCTTTCAGATCTGAGAATGTTCTTAGACCATTGTCCTCCATAACATCGCCAAGTACATGAATGCCACAATTGGACCATGATTGAGCTACAAAACTGCGGCCTCCGCTAAGCAAAAAAGGGTTATGAAATAAGGGAGTCTGTTCATGCCACTTAGTATCCCATTTAAGTAACTTTTCATATTTGCACCATAAATATATGGCATGCGCTATTATCGGACCATAACGTAATCTACATTGCTTTAGTGAAATATCTGTGAAGACAATGTCTTGTAAACGAATCGGCACCACGATATGTTTTTCAATATTAAGCCAGGGGGCCTCAGAATTTAAATTAAACCAACTCAACAGAGGACGAAATGATAACGCTTGAAAATATAACTTAAAATTTGGCACAGTTAAACCACCAGATTGCCGCTCATTTTGTAAGGTAGTAAGTTTAACCCGAGCTCGCTTGCCTCGCCATATACATTTTGAGACTGCTCTATGTAAATTTTCCCAATGAGCAACAGGTGGGGCAATAGGAATCATGGAACTACAGAAGTTTACTCGAGGTAATATGTTCATTTTGATAATAGAGACTCTTCCGGAAAGGGAGACAGGTATATTACACCATCGATTGAGATCGTCTATGATTGACCTAATGGTTCTATTGTAGTTTACGGACACAATTTTTTCAATTGAAGGAAATATATCAATACCAAGATATTTAAATTGGGTTACAACCGGGATCTCATGGTCAAGCACAGAGTTAGGAGTGGTTCTTAGGTACATTAGTGCTGATTTGGTCCAGTTTATTTTATAACTTGAAATTGAACTGAATTTTTCAAAAAATTTCGGGAGGCTTGAGAGAGACTGAGATACATTCGCCATATATAACAAGATGTCATCCGCATAAAGCAAAATATGATGATCAGTAGAATTTACAGAGATTGGCTTAATGTTTTCTGATTGCCGTATAGCTTGGGCTAAAGGTTCAAGGGATAAAATAAACAAGCTTGCAGAGATCGGATCCCCTTGCCTACTTCCACAAGTGATTTTGAAAGGAGGAGAACTAATATTTCCGGTTACGACACTGGCTGATGGATTAGAAAATATTATTTTTACCATATTTATAAAATTTTGACCTAGTCCCATATGTTTCAGTACAGCCCAAAGATAGGTCCACTCCAGACAGTCAAAGGCCTTCTCTGCGTCAACAGAGAGAACAGCTGACGACACTTTAGCTTGAGAGGCGGAGTTGACAATGTGAAGGAGACGTCGCAAATTATCAGACAAAAGTCTTTTTTTAACAAAACCACTTTGATCTGGGTGAATCAGTTTAGGTAAAAACTTTTCAAGACGGCAAGATAATACTTTAAAAAATAGTTTGGCATCTGTGTTAATTAAAGAAATAGGGCGCCAATTAGAACACTGGTTTGGATCTTTACCTTTTTTTAATAAAAGAGAGATTAGGGACATATTCACGTATCTCCCTAAGGAGCCTCTAGATATGGATATAGTAATCATCTCAAGTAGTAGTGGGCCTAAGACGTCCCAGAACCGCAAATAAAATTCAGGGGGAATGCCATCCCACCCTGGATACTTGCCTTTATTCATAGTTTCCAGAGATGTTTTGAGTTCTTGTAATGATATAGGAGCACCCATTAAACTTGATTCAACTGGTGACAAAACAGAGAGGTTAAGGCCACTTAAAAATGATTCAATCTCTTCAGAGGGCCACTCGCCTTCTGTACTATATAAATCATTATAAAATTTTGCAAATCTTGTATTGATTAATTTTGGATCTGTAAGCAGCTCACCATTTTCTGATGTAACAGTAATAATATTTTCTACAAGATCACTATTGCGTAGTTTGTTGGCCAGTATTTGACTCGGTCGACTACCATAAAAGTATTGGTTTACTCTACCTTTATGGATGGAGGATTCGGCTCTTTTCCTGATAAGATCGTTTAGTTCACTCTTAACATTGGCTAGTGTAGCGGCAGTCTGCTGAGAGTAATGCCTCTGTTGAGATAGGTCCAAGGTAGACAGCATGGTTTCTAATTCCGATATTCGTTTTAGCTGAGATTTATTAAGACTTGAAGAGAAAGTAATAGCATTATTTCTGACAAAGCCTTTAGTAGCGTCCCAAAGTATCCTGAAATCATCCACGGAGTTATTATTAATCATAAAAAATTGGGCTAGCTCAGACTGAAATTGCTCACAGAATGCTGGATTATCCAATAAAGAGCAGTTAAAGCGCCATCTTGTGGCCTTTTTCTTAGCCTGGCTGAATTGAAATTGACAGAAATAGGCATGGTGATTTGATAAACTCATAGGTCGGATTTAAAAAAAATTACGTCTGAAAATAAGGATGCTGATATTAAAACTAAATCAATACGGGAAAATTATAGATGTCTATTAGAGAAAAAAGTATACTCCCTGTTGCCTGGATTGTGAACCCGCCAAATATCAATAAGATTAAAGTCAGATAGCAAGTGCTTTAAAGCGTTTGTCGAGCGAGCATTATGATTAACTGCTTTTGATTTATCCCAGGTATGATCCAAAACATAATTCATATCTGACCCAATAATCAACTGGAAATCAGCTAGTTCCATTAGGATTTTATTCAATGATTGAAAAAAGTCTGGTTCATAACAGTTGGGTGCATAGACATTAATAAACGCAATTTTTTTACCATTATGAATACATTTTAGAAAAGCTATTCTTCCTTCTTGATCACTGCCTTTGCCTATGATGGTAATTTTGCATTTTTTATCAATGATTATAGCAACCCCTTTGGTTTTATTCAAAGCTGAAGCAGAAGAAGCCATTTTATAACGCTGATTTTCTAATTTGTGCATATCTCTTTCAAGCAAGTGCGTTTCTTGAAACATGCATATTTCAACTCGATTTCTTGATATAGTATCAAGACAGCTAGCCCTTTTAATGGAATTGTTAAGACCTTTAATGTTCCATGAAAAAATAGCTAAAGACGACATTTATAATATGAAATAAAATAATTCAAAAGTATATGAATCTGTACTAATAGATAACCCAAATTTGGTCTTTGTTGACGAGATGCCCAAAGTATGCACATAAGGGGGAAAAAAGGCCCATATAACCCACCCTGTAACTGAGGGGTACAATTCCCTGACTGTATTACTAGATATGATACTTACTACCACTACCTTTGTACTTAATATTCGGCCACCCAGTACACGGCATAAATATATTATCATGAACACTCTCACGTAGATGAAACGGATCCAACACAAATGTACGAATTAGAAACAGGTCTTTATTTCCTACACAGCGATGGTGTGTAGAATAAGCACTTAATCACTTAATTACATTTATGAATTGAAATAGTATGCACTTTTATGGCAAGGAGTATTCGTCGGTATATCAATAGATAATGTCCAATCTCTGAAGGCGCAGGTGGTAAATATACGACCTGGAATAGTTAAGGAATAACAGCAATGATACTTTAATGATTATAGGCTGGATACACTAGAGGGGGTTAATCCGGTCACTTGTAAGCCGACAGGAGTAGGAGGGGGGGGGGGTAGAATCCAGCTGCCTCGTCCGGCCAAGGGTATCCCAGGAGAACCCACTGTAGTGCCGTTCAATGCGCCGGCGATCCTTGGACCACAGATGAAAGCAGGTGGACTCTTTGTGGGCCGGCTCTCTCCGGTCCACGGGGGAGAGATGTGGAGAGACCTCGTCTTGCAGAGCGTCTCCTCACCTTGCGTCCTCTCCAGGGGGGGGTTCCAACACACGGTAGTGTCGGGGGTCTTTATCCATAGAATAATCAAAGTATCCAAAGCATAATCCGTGCCTGGGAAGGCGGGCTGTCGTCGGTAGAATAATCCGGTATACAGGTCCACTCGCTCGTCGGCTCTGGGGCTCCTCGGGTGCAGCTTCACATAGGGTCAACCACCCTGGGTAAGCAGCCAGTTCTCTGCCCGAAACGATGGGGTACTGACTACGGTAGTATTCTCACCGCACGAAGCACTATATATTAACAGACTATTATTAGCTTAATAGACTACGTCCAACTCGACGATATAGTGCCAAATATGACTATTCAAATATTAATATACACGATGTCTCAATACCGATGGTAGGCCGAACTTGGCCTTACTCCCACACGTGGCATCGCGGGGAGGCTTTACGTCTGTGACTCTATTGGAGGGTAAGAAACTGGACTGAAAAGAAAGTCCTACTTTAGTAGCGCAGTATATATACGCACTATGAACAAATAGTCCCATTAGTGGTGCGGTAGCCAAATTCCTACGCGGAACTAGGACTTGTTCGTACATGTCGAGCGGTACGTTTGAACTGGGTCTGAGGGGTATGGCAGCCTGGCACCAAGGTCTCGACCAATAGTAGAATAGAGACTATTATGGGATGTTCAGTAGGCTAGAATGGATATTCAATGCATATTGTACAAGGAATATACAAGGGATATCAGGGAATATTAGAGAATATACAAATACAATTAAATATATATATATAAATAAATATATATATTCGGTTTAATCTGGCCCTTCACAACAGCCACCCCCTGAATAGGTCCCAGACCTAATCAGTTAAACGGAGACAGATTAATCGCGTTGTCTATTTACACATAAGGGTTTGCTGTAGGGGTCAGTCAACTTCACAAAGTCATAGGGTTGTAGGGTCATGGTCATCATCGATTGTGTCTGGGAGTCGAGGCAGTTCTATGAGCCTTGCCACGGGACTGGTGTAAGTGCGACCCTGGACGAGCACTTCAGCTGCTCGGACCTTGCCGTCGGCACCGGTGATCACTTTGCTTACGCGGCCGGCCGGCCACATAGCTCTGGGCAGTGATTGATCAATAATCATGATGACTGTTCCTTCTGTCAAATTGTCTCTCTCCTTTACCCACTTCTGGCGGGTCTGTAGAGACGGTAGGTAGTGCAGTAGGAAACTGTTCCAAAACTTGTCGGCTAATACTTGGCTGTACCTCCACATTCGTCGGCCGTTCGCTTCTTCAGGCCGGTACATTGTCTGGGGTAATGTGGGATCTAGCCGCCCCATCAGGAGTGTGTTGGGGGCTCTGCGTAGGCGACCACCCACTCTGATGAGGGTATGAGCGTCGCTCTCGGGGGCCAGGTGAATTAATCTGCTGTCGGATGGGACGGGCTTTCCTCCCTGTAGACAGGCCAATTCATCGGGGAACGAGTCTCTCTGGGCTCGCTGCAGTAGAAGCAATTCTGCTTCCTCGTAGTTAGCTGCTGACATATCAGCGGGGGACTTGCACTCCGGGTGGTACCGCAGGAATGTTCTTTGTTGTGTACTCTCTATGGACGTGCAATCGTTTATGTTAGGGTCGGTGGAGGCTACGGTGCTCAATAACACAGAACACAGACTTCTTAATTTCCACCTCCTCTGGACTTGCTTCCCTCGGGATAGGCATGGGCCACTGTCCTTCCGGGAGTCTTAGGAATGCGGGGCCGTCACTGTAGACATTGCGACGGGTGAGGTCATCCAGGGGCATCCCCCGGGTGATGACGTCAGCTGGGTTCTGTTTTGTATCAACGTAGCGCCACTCTGTTTCTCCGGTTAACTCTTCGGTTAAGTCTTGAATCTCGGTGACTCTGACTCCCACGAAGACTTTGTACTTGCATGAGTCCGATTTGATCCAGGCGAGTACCGTCGTGGAATCTGACCACAGGATTGTTCTAGACACCGGTATGGTGAGCTCACGTTGGATGAGCGTGGCTAGGTGCGCTCCGGCTAGGGCTGCGCAGAGCTCTAGACGTGGGATAGATTGTTGCTTGCGTGGGGCTATTCTCGAGCGGGCGAGGACAAATGCTGTGTAGATCTCTCCCCCTTGGTCTTGGGCCCGCAAGTAGGCTACTGATCCGTATGCGACCTCTGAAGCGTCACTGAAGACGTGTAAGTCCATTTTACATGTCTCTGGCCTCACCTTGGGTGGGAAGTAGCTTCGGCGCATATTAACGCCTGGGAGTGAGTGGAGCTCCATCTCCCACTCTCTCCAGGTGGATGCAAGGTGTGCGGGAATGGGGTCGTCCCAGCCCTGGTCCTTGTCCCACAATGCTCGTACAATCATTTTTGCCCTGGTGGTGTACGGTAGAATACATCCTAGCGGGTCATATTGTCGGGCGAGTGTTGTGTACACACTCCGTCTGGTGGTCGGCGCCGCCGCCGGCCTTCCCTGCTCCGTAGTCAGGGGCTTGTGTCTGTAGTGAAGCGAATCTGTTTTGAATCGCCACACCAATCCCAGGGTCATCTCCTGGGCTTCTCCCGGGATTGTAGCCATCCAGGTCTCGCTGCTGGCTGCCTTGTCCTCGGAGGAGAGGCTGCGCAGTACTTGCGGATCGCTGCTGGCCCACTGCCTGAGATCAAAGCCGCCTTTGATCAATGAGGCGCGGAGTTTAATCAGGAGAGCCTCGGCTTCTTCCTGGGTTGAAAGGCTTTGTAGACAGTTGTCTACGTAGAAGCTGTTCTTTACGCTGTGTCGGACCTCTTCGTCCGCTGCTGGGTCCTCTGCTACATGTTTCTGTAGTGCAAATGTCGCACAGCAGGGGCTGCACGTCGTTCCGAAGGGGAGGACTTCCCATTGGTAGATGGCTGGGTGCTCATCTCCTGGCTTCTCTCTCCATAGGAACCGTAACAGGGGCTTGTCCGCCTCTACTAATCTCACCTGCAGGAACATTCCTTTAATGTCCCCGCTGATGGCCACCTTTTCCTGGCGGAAGCGGAGTAGAACGCCGAGTAGGGAGGGGCCGAGTGTGGGACCGGGCAGTAACTCTTTATTCAGATTTTGGGATCCGATCTGGTAGCTGCAGTTAAATACTATGCGGTCTTTACCGTTGTGATGGACCTTGTGGTGGGGCACGTACCACGATTCAGTGGTCTGGTCAGCCTCTTTAATGTCCATCTTTGTGACGTGTCCCGCTGTGATGAGCTTCTCAATCTCAGCGCGGTATACACTCTCTTGGGCGCGGTTCTTGGCTAAGCGCCGCTCCGTGTTCAGCAGGTACCGTTCTATGGCGTCTGTCTTGGCGTGGAAAGTAGGCATTCCTTCTCGCCGCAGGAGTGGCGTGGCGTATCTCAACACGCCGTTGACCGGGACTCTCTTGGTCCCTGTCTCGAGGAGGTGAATGGCGTAAATGTCATCTTTAGAGCGAATGTCTTTCTTTCCATTCTTAAAGGGCATTTGTTCCAAGCTCCATAGCCGCTCTACGTGTTGCAGGAGTGCGGTTTCTCCCTCTGTGACTCGGGAGTGGAGACATCTAGTGGCTGTACTTCGGTTGAGAGATTTGGCGAGCGGGCCTTGGAGAGTCCATCCCAAACGGGTCTCGACTGCTGCAGGACAGCCTCGGGGTCCGGTATGATCCCGGTCTATCGGGACAATGAGGTCTGCATGGTCGGAGCCTATCAACAGGGTCGGCATAGCATTGTCTATGAGCGGGATCGGTAACTTGCGCAGATGTGCATATTTCTCCATCAGCTTGGCGACGGGGTATGTGTACCGCGACAGTCCTATTTCTTGGCTGGTGAAAGCGTCTGCAATCTGGTACCGTCGCTCAGGCTGGCCGCTTGCTGCGATAGAGAATGAGACATTCTCGCCCTTTATCGTCTTCAAATCTCGTCTTATTGTCCGAATTGTCATTTGGGTTTCGCTTCCCCGCAGCCCTAGCTGGGCCGCAGCGGAGGCGAGCAGCAGGGTCTTCTCTGACCCGTCATCGAGGACGGCGTAAGTGTCCAGGACTTTATTCTGGTAGCTTAGTGTCACACGCACTACTTTTAGGAGTACTCGGGCTCCACTGCTGCTGGCGGGATCGATGTACATGACGCTCGCTTTGCGGCTGGATGGTGCAGGTGAAGGGCGCCGTCTGTTACTGTCGTGAAGTATGTCCAGATGGGCTCCATCGCACTTGGTGCACCTTTTCTTTAAGCGGCATTCGGCTGCCATGTGTGAGCGCGCACAGCGAAAACAGCGCTTGTTGGACTTTATCCATTGACCTGCTTCCTCCGCGTTCAGCTTGGGGAAGGAGTCACATTGCGCTAGCCAGTGTTCTTTCTCACAGTAGGGGCACACTATCTTCCACTTCTCCGTTCTGGAGGGGGTACTGTGGCTCCTGCTGCTCGGTACTGACTCCGATTGGTGCATCACAGTCACCGATCTTCTTCCATCATTTAGTCGTCTGGTTCCTTCTCTGGAGCCAGGGGTGCTCCGTCCGAATGTATCTAGCCGTAGGCTGCTGACTTCTCTCGCCAGGAAGTATGCTAGATCGAGGAGGTTCGGTTCGGGGCCATTCGGGTCTCTGTGGTCCCTCTGCCGCCTAAAGCGCTCCTGACGAGCGGGCGGCAGCTTCTCCAGGATCCTTTCCACATTTGAGTTGGCGTAAAGTTCATGCCTCCCCTTCTCTCTTTGCGCTCCCAACATCCCTACCAGGGACTGCACTCTGATGGACAGGTCGTCCAGTGCTCGATTGTCTATTGCTGGGGGTAAGCGGTCGATGTGTCGGATCTCCTGGATCACGTAATCCCATATGCGCCCATACCTCTGGTCCAATGCTACCAGCGCTGCTGTGTATGGGGTGGTGGAAGTCGCGTAGGCGAGCGCTATATTATGTGCGCGGGGTACCTTTAAGTGCTTCAGTAGGATGGCGTATTTGTGGCGTTCATCCAATACATCCACCAACATGGTCTCCAGACACATGCGGAGTTCTGTATACTGGGCCCGGTTCTCTTGGGTGAAGTCGGGTACCATAGGCGTGCCAATGTATGACGCTGACTGTGGATACATCGGCGAGCGTTGGGGGAGAGGCCTCCTAGGCGAGTCTCCTCCCGCTCCTTGGTATGGGCTGGTACCGGCAGTGTACCATGGCCCGCTTGTCCAGGTGCTGTTCCTCGGTGCGGGTCGTGCGTCGTGCTCACCCGTGTATAGAGTCGGGGGTCTGTAGCGCAGCTCCGCGGGAGTATAGCCTGGGCTGTACCGGACCTCCTGGTCCGGTAGAGTACTGTGCTGTCTTCGGGCGCGGTTCTCCTCCTCTTCCTCTTCGTCTTCAGTTAGGTCATCCAGTGCTTGTAGTCTCTGGTTTAGCCTCTCCACAGGATATGCTGCTCCTTCCCGGTTGCTAGGTCTCGCTTGGACCGGTGGGGGGAGGTGGTCTGTGGGGGGTATAGACCTCGTCTGTTGGTCAAGTTCAGGGTTGTTTACTCGGCTAGGGGATGCCGCCCTGGAGGTGTGTCTAGACGAGTTCCTGGAGCCTCTGGCGGAGGGAGAGGGTGTTGTCCGTCTGATCAGCTGTTCTATTAGTTGCGACTGCTGTCTGTCGCGCGCTGCGTCCCGTTGAGCACCGGCTCGTTCTCGGGCCACATTCTCTTCCATCTGAATGCGTCTTATTTCTAGACGTATCTGCTCGTGTTCGCTTCGCTGCTGGATCTGCAGTCGGTCGCGTTCAGCAGCGGCGTTCAGGCTGATGAGGAAGGCCTGCTGTAGGGTCCTCTCTGCCTCGCTGGGAGAAGGCGGTTGTATAGGGGAGCCTTCCCTCGGGGTACTCCTTGCGGAGCCTTGGAGCTCTATCTCCACGGTGCTCTCCCCGTCTTCTTCCGTGCCGAGTTCTCTCTCGGTAGCGTTGTATTCCTCCCGGGACTCATCGGGGACTACTTCTTCAGTACTGGCGGGGTGTGAAGTCATGTCTGGTTCCCACTGGTCCCCACCGTGAACTTGGTCAGTTACATTAGAGCCCGTAGGGGCCTCTATGGTCGGGGTAGTCTGGGCGTTGGGGTTAGACATACTTTTACTTTCTAGTTTTACCGCGTTTACTGTTAGTAGAAGACTAGGTTGTTGACTGACAGCGTAAGCCTCTAAGTACTGAGGGAGCCATCGTTCGCGCTGCGGGCGTTGGTTAGGAGGATCGTTTCGTGGAGTGTTCATCATAGGCCATTTCAATATTAATAACACTATATTAATATTACACTAATTACCATCCGGCTCGAAGGACCAATTGTAACTGAGGGGTACAATTCCCTGACTGTATTACTAGATATGATACTTACTACCACTACCTTTGTACTTAATATTCGGCCACCCAGTACACGGCATAAATATATTATCATGAACACTCTCACGTAGATGAAACGGATCCAACACAAATGTACGAATTAGAAACAGGTCTTTATTTCCTACACAGCGATGGTGTGTAGAATAAGCACTTAATCACTTAATTACATTTATGAATTGAAATAGTATGCACTTTTATGGCAAGGAGTATTCGTCGGTATATCAATAGATAATGTCCAATCTCTGAAGGCGCAGGTGGTAAATATACGACCTGGAATAGTTAAGGAATAACAGCAATGATACTTTAATGATTATAGGCTGGATACACTAGAGGGGGTTAATCCGGTCGCTTGTAAGCCGACAGGAGTAGGAGGGGGGGGGGGTAGAATCCAGCTGCCTTGTCCGGCCAAGGGTATCCCAGGAGAACCCACTGTAGTGCCGTTCAATGCGCCGGCGATCCTTGGACCACAGATGAAAGCAGGTGGACTCTTTGTGGGCCGGCTCTCTCCGGTCCACGGGGGAGAGATGTGGAGAGACCTCGTCTTGCAGAGCGTCTCCTCACCTTGCGTCCTCTCCAGGGGGGGGTTCCAACACACGGTAGTGTCGGGGGTCTTTATCCATAGAATAATCAAAGTATCCAAAGCATAATCCGTGCCTGGGAAGGCGGGCTGTCGTCGGTAGAATAATCCGGTATACAGGTCCACTCGCTCGTCGGCTCTGGGGCTCCTCGGGTGCAGCCAGTTCTCTGCCCGAAACGATGGGGTACTGACTACGGTAGTATTCTCACCGCACGAAGCACTATATATTAACAGACTATTATTAGCTTAATAGACTACGTCCAACTCGACGATATAGTGCCAAATATGACTATTCAAATATTAATATACACGATGTCTCAATACCGATGGTAGGCCGAACTTGGCCTTACTCCCACACGTGGCATCGCGGGGAGGCTTTACGTCTGTGACTCTATTGGAGGGTAAGAAACTGGACTGAAAAGAAAGTCCTACTTTAGTAGCGCAGTATATATACGCACTATGAACAAATAGTCCCATTAGTGGTGCGGTAGCCAAATTCCTACGCGGAACTAGGACTTGTTCGTACATGTCGAGCGGTACGTTTGAACTGGGTCTGAGGGGTATGGCAGCCTGGCACCAAGGTCTCGACCAATAGTAGAATAGAGACTATTATGGGATGTTCAGTAGGCTAGAATGGATATTCAATGCATATTGTACAAGGAATATACAAGGGATATCAGGGAATATTAGAGAATATACAAATACAATTAAATATATATATATAAATAAATATATATATTCGGTTTAATCTGGCCCTTCACAACACACCCCATCTTAAAAAAAAAAGTCTGTAAGAATATTAAAAAACAGTACAAAAACTTCAAAAACAAAACAAAAAAAACAAGAAAAAACAAAGGTGATTGGTGCCCCTCCCATGTAGATCCTCCCCACCCTGTATATCTAACACAGGGTTGTGACATAGCTGCAAAAGGAAGCTCATCTCCTCATGTCCCAGTGGGTGGCTGTGTGCTGGTCGGCTCTCTGTGCAATTGGAGTAAACAGTATTGTTTAACAGGTGTCTAAGTAACTATTCAGTTGGAATATATCTTTATGACATTTGTCAAATTGATAAAAAAAAATTAATTAATAAATAAATAAATTAATTAATAAGTAGACTATAGCTTAACTATGTCCCTCTGCACAGAGAGGCCCCGCAGAACTACACCACCCAGATTAATCCTATGATGGACTATGCAGATGGATAGGTTAAGATAAAAGAAAAAAAAAGAAAAGAATAACTGAAGAAAAAAAAAAATAACTATGAAGAGCAGCAGGTAAAAATAAAAGGAGTATTGGCCAAAAGTATGAAAATTACTTTTACTTTGTTGGTATCACCATTAAATAATTGGTGTTCTTGAGTGAAAGTAAAAACAAATAAGAAACAGCAATAATAAATAGTACTGATATTATCGCCTATAGTAGCATTTTATTTAACCATCAAAATATGGTGACTATGAATGTGTGATATTGTCTATCATCTGTTAAGTATTATGTTATTGCAAGTGTTTATATATTAAACTATAGTATATTTTGTTTGAGGAGAATTTTAGTAATGAAAAAACAAATAATGAAACGAAAAAAACAGAAAGAAAACAAGTAATTAATAATAATAATACTAATAATAATAACAAAGAAGGTAGTAATATACACGCTAGACTAAATTTTTTATTTTATTTTTTTTTTTGCTGGAAAACTCAAATGACAAAACGATTAAATGTAAATGGCCTGGTTCCGGCTCTGGTTCCTTTGCCGCCGGAGAGTCGTCCGCTGTTGGGCGGCTGGCTCTTCTGGTGGCGGAGGATTTGAGACGCAAACTTTTTGCGTTGGCTCGCTCCCGTCGTAAGATGGTGGCTTGTAGACGCGAACGGCCTGGTTTTGGTGAGTTGCTGGAGCCGGATGAGGATGCGTCTGATTGTCCATGGCCGATGGAAACAGAGGACTACATGGTAGAAGCAGACGGGTTCTTATTTGACGCCCTGGTGGAGACATGTCCGCCGCCCGTCCAGGTAACACTGGAGGGGGGTGATAGGTCTCCTTGGGGTCCCTCGTACGCGGATGTTGGGTTAGAACCTCCGACTCGACGGCAAGATGCCCTGCTATCAGCCACATCAGAATGTGGCTCTGTAACCAGTAGTCTGCTGCATGTGAGGGACGCGAGCTCGGTGGGGGAAAGTATGCAGGGGGAATTGCGTGCTTTGTTCCCCGAGCTCATGGCGGCGGCGGCAGTCGCAAATGGCGTGCCGCTGCCGCAGCCACTGCCTGTTCCTGTTCCTGATGATCGCCGTCCTGTGAGAGAGATGGGCGTTGTCTGTCCATTTTTCCACTCGATGGAGGCCTACGTCCGTCAGGGACAGGTGGTCTCCCACATCATGCGCCTCACCCCCGCCTACGTGCGAGTCACGAGGGTGGTGGGTTTGGTAGACGGTATGAAGGAGGGGGTGCCTCGGCTTGATAGGCCGATGGCAGCTCTCCTTTGTCCTGAGGTGGTGTGGGAGCCGTTACGGAAGCTGGTTCCCCAAGGGGAATCGGCGAGGCGGTTGGCTTACTGGAGTGACCAGTCATTTATCTCCGTGACTCAATCTCTGGCGGCCACTTCTAACATCGCGCAGCTGGCGAGATTCATGTCCGGGATACTGACGGACGGTACGGAGCTGACCGATTTGCAACATGATCAGCTCGCCCAGTCGGCAGGAGCCATCCTGCATCTGATCCAGCTGCAGGCCATTGCCGCTGGCAAAGTATGCGCCCTGACCACTCTAGCCCAGCGCCACCTTTGGCTGGAGCAGACGCGTGTGCCGGAAAGGAAGAGGACTCCACTTCTGACGGCACCCCTCTCCGATGCTGGGCTCTTCGGGTCGGGGCTGCAGCTGATGACCTCAACCTGCAGGGAGATGCAGGAGGAGCGTTCCGTGCTCCAGCCTCATTTGCCCCCACCCGATGTTGCCGGTGGAGTTAGACGGAAGGCTCGTCGTCGGGGTTCCGCCGCCGTAGCCGCCGCTGCTACCACCGCCACTGCTGGACCTTCGGCAAAGAAGGCCAGGAGGAAAGAGGGCGCCTCCGCCACTGCAGCCGGCCCATCCACGCTCGGAGGTGACGGTAGGGATCGTCGTGACCAGCCTCCTATCCTTTACCGTCCCTCTGGGGCTCCCTGCGGTGGCAAGTCCCGAGCGGCTCGAGGCAGGCGTCGCTGAAAGTGACTTTTTTTCCCTCTGTGGTCCCCCCTGTTCCCTTCCCGGCCCAACATATGATTTTGTTAAAAGAAATAAAAAGTCCCTCCTGAGAGGGACTATTTTTTGTTACAAACTGTGTGTTTATTCACTACATATGATGGGGATACGATGTGTGAACCTTTCGCTAGTGTGGGTTTGATAGAAGGGCTAGACTTTTTAAGTCTTGTTGGTCGCTACATTTTCATGTTATAGAGCTTAAGCAAGGCCTGCAGCTTACACTCAGTTGAAAAAGGGTTTTTTCTGCCTCGACCTGAAGATTAGGTCTTCACATAAAGGTAGAGGTTAGTTGTGTGCTCTGTTGCTTAAACAGTGATATTGAGCCGCAACACTGTTGTGTTGGTCTGCAGTAATGCTTGTGTGTGTAAAGGTACTGCGGTTCAGGCCGCTCTCTCTCTCTATCAGATTTTCTGTGTCTTGCAACATAAACACGGGTGTCGGGTTCACACATATATGACTTGGCCTTGTTATAAACCCTGTTCACAGACTTGTCTGTGGCTAGCGCGCATTGAATTAGCTTTGCGCTGTTCATTAGCATACTGGCTACTTCAGGTATCATATGGCTACTGTTGTTGTCGTATTCAAGGGTTGGGCTTGCGAGGGGGTACCGGATAAACCCCTCCTTCCCTCTTCTGATTGGTCTTTTTTTTTTACTCTCTTTTCATTCGGTCCGGCCAAGCTGTTAGGCAGCTTGGCACGGGGGGGGGGGGGGGTTCCCTGACTCCGCACCTATCACGGGCGGTTGAGTCATGGGTTTCCCCCCGTCATTGAATACATCACTGGGCACGTTTCTATTGGACGACGGCTTCCGTGAGTTTTTTCAGACCCGTATGTAGGGTCTGTCATTGTCAAGTTGTCGGGGCAGAGCGTAGGAACTTAGTGTTCTGCTACGCTCGATATACGTGTAACTTGAGTCTGTTGGTCACATGGCTCAATGTTACCGTGACTTTTCAATTCGTGGCTCACGTGGGAAGTCTCTCTGAGGATTCCCATCTCCTCTCTGTGGTGAGGGTGGCGGGATGTAAGAATGAAAAATGTTTTACCCTCAGCCGCGTCACGTGGGATTCATGTCAGTCTGTGTTTCTTTCTTTTTAATAAAAAGAGGGAAGAATATGAAGCACAACAACTCCTTGTCGTTCTCCCAGGCGACTTGAAGGACCAATGTCTGGTGTCTGATTAGACTATCCATTGATGTGTTTGGGTCTCGACGCGGACATAGTGCTGGCTCGGGGTGTTTTCTGATAAGAATCACGCATGAGGCTGGTACGCCTTGGTTGCTCATTATTAAAACGGCGTTTTTATAGGGCAACTGGGATGTAGGTTTTTCTCTTCCGAGCGCCTGTTACTAGGTCTCGACGAATTCTCGTTCATATCTGGGGGATGTTAACGGAATAGATCAAAACATAGGTAGAGGGGTCTCACGCCCTTGGAGTGGGCCACTGAGCGCGGTACGAATGGGACCATCTGGGTGGCGCCCTCTTTTCATGTTTTAGATCGACACGCGTACCTACCCCCTCTCTTGGAGTGGGGATGTCGGCGTGGTTAGGGCACGGTACTGGTTCTGGTCACGCTGGTCCAGGTTAGTTAACCCGTTGTCCGCCAGGGACGCAGATCGGCTGTTCTGGTACCCTGAGGGACTTGTGCATTTTTCGGGGGAAAAAAATGCCGGGTCGGCCCGGGTGTCACAGGGTTGGGCGTTATGGAGACCCTTTGTTGGGTACATGTTGTACCCTGCGCTATCATGAAGGGGCTGGTTCTCCATTCTTTTCGCTCCTCTCTTACGCATGGCGAAGAGGGGGCTGTTGGGGTGGTCTTAAGGACCTCCTCTGGCAGCCCTGTGTGCTTCCCGAGCCGCTGGGCCTGGTCCGAAGTTGTGTTTTGTCGACCCGTAGGCCTGGAATAACCCCTTCTTGAAAACTGTGACACTTGTACTGCAGTATAGCCAGTGTGTACCCGCAGGTGTGTTTTGGAGTTTTTTCTTGAGGGGTTATAGGAACAACCGCCGCATGTGGTACCAAGAGGGTGGTTGATTCCCTGGTGTGTTGGAGCAGAGTCAACTCCCGGGTTACTCGGTTGAGTGTGCCCCTGCACGTTCATGACGTCTGCCAATCGTGTCAGCCTTCTCTGCCTCGGCCCCTCTGGGTCTGGGTTTTTTGGTGGAGGCTTTGTCATGGTGCGCAACAATGCCAGCATACGCCCCTTCCGCCGGGGTGCTGTTTTCAGTTGACCCCTTTGGCGCCTGTCTCGTCCGCAGTGCTCCAGGCTCGGGTCAAACGCCTGCTGCCTGGTTTGAGGGATCGACCCCCTCTGGGGTCGTCTCCCCGGTGCGCTGCCTGTTTCCGCTGTAGTGTAGCCTTTTGAGTGCTTCGAGTTACGGCCATGCTGACTGCCTGAGTTTGCCAGGGTCAGTGTGCCAGGCGGCGTACTAGTGGGGGGAAGGGCCCGCTCTTGGAGGGGCCCTGTCCGAATACGCTGGCGATGTGGGGGGCGGTGTCACTAAGTGACCGCCTGGTGAGGTCTTGATGCTGTGACGTCATTGACCTCTCCGGGCCCCCTTTTTCCGGGGGATCCAGTCCCTTCAGTGGGTCTGGGTCTTCCTTCGCGCTCCGCTGCTACGGCTTTGCCACGGGGTTGAGTTTGCTCTTGACCACGTGTTTTTGGGGGCGGTAACGAGGTTTGTTCCTTCCGTTCGTTCCCTGGTGGCATGCGGGTTGTGTGTGTGGGTAGTCGTGCGGTCAAGCCACGGTCTGCTCACCCTGTGCATTGAGTTGCTTGAGTTTCTCTTCGCACGGTCAGATCCGTCTCCCTCCCGTCCTCCAATAGGGGGGGTATCCTCCATTAGGGAGGGTCGGGGGGGCTCGGTCCTCCCCGGTTCTGATGGTTGTGGGGGGCCTCAGTGGGGTACATTTGTCAAGCTTCAGGCTCCCGCTCATCTCCCGTAGTGCAGATGACGCTGAGCGGAAGCCAGTATGATATAGAACGTAAGGTTATGAATATAACCAAGTTCTATGAATACTAATGACGCTCAGCATCTGGACGCCACTGCGGCCTTTGATCTCGCCTTGTGGTGAAAGGTTGGGAAGGAGGCGAGTGTGTGGCCACACACCTGCTTATGAAGGTAGCGGATAGGTGTGTGGCCAGACGAATGTTGGTATGTAAAGGTACATTGTGGATTTTTATTCAGTGCATATGCACGACGTGAGGTTAGTGCAGATGACGCTGAGCGTCACCAGTATTCATAGAACTTGGTTATATCCATAACCTTACGATAAGTCTTCCAGAATATATCTTTGAAAAAATTTCGGGAATGAGACCCATTGTTTTGTATGTAAATGACCTAGACGGGAACGCGTGTTCATGTTTCAGACTGATGCCATTCCCGAACGCAGATTATTTCAGCTCAGATAGTTTAAGACATATTAAGACACTTAAGACATATTCCCAGCACGTTGGGGACAGAGAGAGATTAGGGATGCGCATCCTGTCACATTATGCAAAACACGCCCATTTTAGTTTGATTGATTGTAGCCACGCCCCCTTTTTAAATTTGTGCAGATTACGCCATCAGTGTTATTCTTTAGTATTTTTTCCCGATAAATCATATATTTCTATGTAGTTTCTATCTACATTGTGTACATCCATTTGAAAACAAAATGTAAACAAAACACAATGGGTCTCATTCCCGAATATTTTCCAAAGAGTTCTCTTGGAAGACTTATCTTGGAACCGACTGAGACAGAATCAATGACAAGTTCACTCTGAGTCCCCAGAGAGAGATTAGGGATGCGCATCCTGTCACATTATGCAAAACACGCCCATTTTAGTTTGATTGATTGTAGCCACGCCCCCTCTGATTGGTCGAGAGGTTTAAGGGGGTGGGACTTAGGGGTATGTCATACCTTATAAGGGCATATAGCAAAGTTTGATGGATTGTAACCACGCCCCCTTTTTGAGATGATTTATGACCCCCTAGGGCAGGGGTGGCCAACCCGCGGCTCGCAAGCCGCATGCGGCTCTTTGCCCGTCAATGTGCGGCTCTTCCATAATTTTTTTTTTTTTTTTTTTTTTTATGTCACTCATTCCATAAGGACGTAGAATAAACATTTAATTTTTTTTTTAAATGGTCCATTTGCATGTTCTTGGTATCTGAATCTAGGGACATATATGGATCACTATCAGTGTCAGAAATAGTGTGTCTGTTAGGCTTGAGAAAATTGTAATGAACCAAAGGAGAATATCAATTCTATTTAAAAAAAAATGTATCTTTGACTGTGAATAACACCATGCTAAAATTCACCAGACCTGAAAAATCTAAGCAAATGAATAAAGGGAAGATGATTAAACAGAAGGTTTTGTAGATACAGTACTGAATTCTGCCATCTTTTTTATAATGTAAATTTCTCCACCATTTTTCATCATATTGCAACACCGTTTTTTGCAAGACGTTCACAGAAAGGTAGAGAAACTAACTGCGTTCTGTTTTATGGCAATAACGTTCAGGTTTGTGGGAGATAATCCCAAAAAATAAGACAAATTAAAAAGTAAATCCAGAAGTCAGATGATTGACAGGGGCTGGTGTGAGCTGGGTAGGGTAGTTTTTCAAAATTTGAAAGCCCTGAGTCTCTTCCTTCAAAAGACTACACTCACTTTTGGCTGTGCCACTTCCTCCTGTCAATATGCGTCGGTTTCCGACTCAATGCCCTGAGATTTCTATAATCTTATATTTCACTAATAACAGTTAAAATAATTGGTAAACAAACATAATGCTGAAAATATACACTTTTACTGTATATCTCGGGCTTAAGAGGTTAACCCTGTGAGGCCCAAATTAAAAAGAAATTAGCAACTTCAGAGGCCAGAGGGTGGGACATATAAACACATTTACTATAAAATAGCATTGTGAGGCTGAACAACAGGACCAATTGACTATACATGTGCTTAAAGGGGAACTATCTTATAAATGGCCTTTTTCAGTGTTTACCATTGTTTCTTAGCTATGTGGACTTATATTAATAGGATATATGTCTCTAATTCTCATATTGGCGCATTCTTCCAATTCTCCTCTCACAATATTCACCCTCACTGAACTGAGTCATCTGAAAATGTGCATATCTGTGATGTCAGAGATTTCTCAGCTGCATAATAATGTGGCAGTTGATGTGGCAGTTGGCACCAGGCCACACAGTGGTTGGCGCCCAGCCTCAAAAACGGCTTAAGATCTTGAGGTAGAAAAATGCGGTTTTTAGTACTTGATTAGAAATACAAAACAATGCATTTTTTTTGGAAAAAAACCTAGGTGTTCCATAGACTCACAGGAATTGTGTAAAAGTGCCCAAATAGTGAAAGAAATAGTAAAATAGTTCCCCTTTAACATTTTTTAAATAAACATTATTTTTTTAAATGGCTAAAAGTGATTTTGTAATTTTGCAACCGTGGGTCTCACAGGGTACTTTTAACCCTGTGAGGCCCAAATAAAAAAGACATTAGCAACTTCAGAGGCCAGAGGGTGAGACCTATAAACACATGAAGGGTGCCGTGACTGAAAAAAAAGGTTGAGAAACGCTGGTATATGGTGTGGCTCTTTGTGGTACCACAGTCATTTTTGTGGCTCTTAGTCTCTGACTGGTTGGCCACCCCTGCCCTAGGGCTTCTCTGATTGGTCGAGAGGTGCAAGGAGGCGGGACATCCGGTTTTGAATGGAGGGACATCCGGTTTCGGAAGGGGAGGGACATCTGGTTATGGAAGGGGAGGAGTTTTCAGATTTTTTTCAAAATAAAAGTTTTCATTTTTTTTTCAAAATAAAAGTTCTTCAAAATAAAAGATTCAAAAATAAGTTTTTTTTATTGTCAGAAATAAAAGATTCAAACGTTTTTTTTTCAGATTCAAACGTTTTTTTTTTAAATTTTCAGATTGTATGTATTCCAAGGATTAAACAATACGTTTTTTATTGTCAGAAATAAAAGATTCAAAAGTTTTTTTTTATTTTACAGATTGTATTTGTGTATTCCAAGGTTTTCAAAATAAACATTTAACAATATGTATTCCAAAAGTCTTAAGAATATAGTTTTACAATAAGTATTCCAAGGTTTTCAGATTAAACATTTCACAATATGTATTCCAAGGTTTTCAGATTAAACATTTCACAATATGTATTCCAAAAGTCTTAAGAAAAATACAATATCTTCAGAAGGTATTTTGTGTGTGTGTATCTTCAGAATATAGTTTCACAACAATCTTAAGAATAAGTGTATCTTATGTCAGTATGCTGTTGGTGTGTAGAAAGAATTCTCCCCTGCTGTGTGTTCTCTCAAGTGTCTCTCAGCAGATTGTCTCCACTCAGTAGCCTGTCTCCTCTCTGTAGGGTGAAATGACATACAGAAACATTAGAGTGGTTCTGACACTGTCACGATTCTGAAGTGACAGCCCCCTGCGTTGTCATAGAAGGTGGGAGAATGAAGATGGGCCTATAGGGAAGCCTAAAACTACTATATGCAGCTTCTGTCAAACCAGATTTACGACCCTCCGATTTCCCCCTTTCTGCAGAGGCGTGTGTGGCTATGTGTGTATGTGTGTCTGTGTGTGTGTGGGTGATTAGGCCCCTAGGTTTTAACGCTCACTGATGGAGAAAAGGCCATCAGTTTTAGGGGGAGGGCATGCATAGGGCCCTGTTAGAGCAAAACTCTGACATCTTTTTTCAGGCATCATTCAATGACAGATACAAGTGGCTTTGTATTTTTGTAACATGAAGGTATTGTAGAACGTTATAGCCATAACATAATTTGAGTTCACACAATGGAATGGTTCACATAACATAATTCTGTATAAAAGAAAAGGAGCCTACAAATGTATGATGAATATTGTTTATCGCTGTAACATAATCTGACCATTGAAGCGTAAATAGCATCTGATAGTTTAAGAGAGAGTAAGGGTTTTGGATCGAGGTCCTAACTAGAATAACTGATAGACTAGCAATGGCCTCTCTCTACTCTGTTCCCCGGAGTCAGTGAGTGAAAAAAAAGGTGATATAGATAATGGTCATTTCTTATCTATCATAGAACTTATGGAACGTTATGAACACAATTTAAACCAGGTACTAAAAAATTAACGGATTAGATTCCAATTCCACTATAACCTCTATCCTACTCACACTGATTGATTGATTGATTTTTATTGTGGAGTAAAAGACAGCATCCAAGGGATAAAAACATGAGAAAGTGCAAGCACTTATTTCCATCATGGTCCCTGATTTTGGACATGGACAGACATCATAAAACATAGAGCATCATAATAAAACATACTAAAACAGAGCATCATAATAAAACATAGAGCATCATTGTAACTGAGGGGTACAATTCCCTGACTGTATTGATAAGTATGGTATCATTAAACCACTACCGTCTTATGTACATTCCTACTGGCCATACAGTACACAGGTATCTAATGATGAACACTTCCCACAATGACTCGGTTCCACACAAAACTGGATTTAAGTATTTATTAGCAGCAAATGGTACATAATATACTTTACTTTACTTTACTTTGGATGCGCTTATAAGGCAAAGGAATGTGCGTAGGCAAATCAATAACGAATGTCCATTCTCGTATTACGCAGGAGATAATAATACAACCTGAATCTTAGGAATTATATCTATGGTACACTAGTAATATAGCGGGAGATACTGGTAGGGTCCCCCCGGTTGTAAGCCAGCAAGGGTAGAGGATTTGTCGGTAGTAGAGTCTGGGTCAACGATGATAAGGAGACTCCAAGTACAGGAGACGGTGCAATAAGATCTTGATCCGCAGACGAATACAGCTGTTCTCCGTAGCATGTAGCTCCACATGGAAGAAAGCTAGCCGGCCTCAGGCTTCTGAGAGGCGGACTCGACGTGGCTCCTCACAGGGTAAATCCCACACAATTGTGGGTGTCGGCGATTCTCCGCTCCATTAATTACAGGACCAAAAGCAAATATAATCCAGCCGAAAAGGGCTATGCAGTCGTCGGTAGGTTATCCAGTGTACATAATCCACACGGTCCTCGTCTAGGGCCCCTCGGGTGAAAGCGCCATGGTAAGCAGCCCAGCCTGGATAAGCACTCTAGCTGGTACGAGGAAACGTTGGTGATGCTGGTCACTGTAGAACGGTAGCCGCACGATACACTATACACCAATAGACTATTACTGACTTAATAGAATCGGTCGAACTCGACGGTACAGCGTTAAACTCTGACACTTCAGTTATTAATTCGCACGCGGTCTCAATGCTCTATTTGGGGCCAAACAAGCCATACTTCACCGCACGATGTATCGTGGGTGAGGCTTCAACTTTTAGTTACTAAGTGCTTCTGTATTCACCTGCGCCGTATTTATACGTTACGTGAACAAACTAGTACCAGCTTTATTCCTGTCTCATATCCTTGCGCAGAACCGTTCATGTCCAGGCAAGTCCCCGGTGGTGACTTTGAACCAGACCTTGAAGGTATGGCCATGGCGCCTGTGGACCGCTGTCCAATAGGAGAATGAAATATTATGGTCTGTACTGGGCTAAAGGGATATTCCGTGTATATGTACAAGGAATATACAAGGGATATCAAACGATATACAAATATTATGCAATATATATCAATCAATAAATATATATATTCGGTTTAATCTGATCCTTCGTAACAATCATAATAAAAAACAGAATAAAACATAATAGCAACCCCTACAATAAAAACACTCCCTACCCTCTCCTTCCTATTATTCTATACTTCACTGGCTAGCCATTTCTTTGTGGCACGTCTAAAACACCCCCCCTCTTCAATGTTTTTCAGGGCCACTGGAAGCTTGTTCCACTCAGTGCTGCTGAATATAAAAAAGTATTTGTCCCCATTAGGGAGTTAAATTTTGGCAGAATAAAATCCGTACTGCTCCTTCTAGTAGTGGAGTATGAATGATTGTCACGGAATCGATTAAAATAATTAGATAGATATTTCGGACCTGTATTTTGAACTATCTTGTGTGTGAGACCTAATTTGATGTGAATTACCCTTTTATTGACCGGAAGCCATTTTAGTTGCCTAAAGAAAGTTGGCCCTAGGTGAGTGCCTGGAGGTAGTTTAAGGACTACTCTCATTAATTTGTTTAGAGCTGTCTGAAGTTTGTTTTTAAGGACCTGTGGAGTGCCTAACCAGTGGTTATGGCTAATAAAACGTTCTATTATTCTAACCAGTATGGGCTGTTGTAGCGTGGCTGGTGTCCAGGAGGGAGGGATGTCAGCCTGGACGCGGTGCTGACCGGGGGGTTGCCAGCGGTGGCAGGGGCAGGGTGGGGAACTTACAGCCGAAAGGGCCTCCCCTACGCCAATGTGTGTGTGTTTTGATTGATTGATTGAAAACGTTATTAACAGATTGCAGAATGGGTACAATACAGTACAGCTCAATACACACAATGTTAAGGGGATACAGACCAGAGAAAGACTTTCGTCTTGTTTGCATCAGGGTCCCCCATTCTCAATTCATCAGGACATATATGACATACTGCAAAAGACCAAAGCAGACTACAAAGAGTGACACGTTCAGCCGAACGCACAATTGGAGGGGGGCTCCCCACCCTCCAGAACATTTACTACAAGCGTTGCAAGGGCAAGGCTAAGAGAATCATTAAAGACTCCAGTCACCCGAACAACTGCCTCTTCGAACTGCTGCGGTCAGGCAAGCGATACAGGAGTCTCAAGGCGAGCACAGAAAGACTCAGAAGTAGCTTCTATCCCCAGGCCATCAGGCTGCTAAACGAACAATGAATGAACACTACACAACAACAACCACCAAACGCACATAGCACACACATCCACACGCACACACTCACTTTAAACAAACACACTGTAGCACCCACTCCACACACTTTATAGCACACACCCACTTTAAACAAACACACTGTAGCACCCACTCCCCACACTTTATATTTATGGATGAAGGATTGCACTACAACTCGTACACCTTACTGTAAATTGTACCTAAAATTGTACCTCATCCCATTTCTGCTTTGCACTAGATAGTACTGTACATTAGTACACTGCATAGTATTGTGTATTGTATATTATATGGTAACTCAGAACATTGTACATATGTCTATACCGAACACTGTGACCTCATTTTCTTCTTCTAAATTCATGCTATATTATGTTATTATGTTATTTGATACTATCTTGTCTAGCACAGTCTCTGGAGCGTAACAGTAAGAAGCATTTTGTATGAAAGTATTCTGTACTTCTGTATGACAACTATTAAAGAACTTGAACTTGAACTTGAACTTGAACATACATGACATACAGATAGACAGTACTGCTACAACCATACATTTATGACATACCAGATTTACAAATACAGCACTGTTTGTTATAACTTGTAAGGGTCTGTCTGTCCAAGCTGTTCTAACTGTTTCAATAGGGTATTTCATCCATCTTTAATTAAGACTTATTTTTGGATATAGATCACCTCAAGGCCTGAATGTCCATACACTGTATCAATGCTAAACCTACATTTTTAGGTCAAATACCCTTTTTAGCATGGTTCAGACCTCACCAACACATCTACCCCAGTGTATTACAAAATCTTTGTATCTAATGTAGACAATATACAATTATATAATTGTGGTAAACTATGGTAAATGTACTTTGGTGCATGTAAAAACTTCATACAACTTCATACAGAAGTACAGAATACTTTTATACAAAATGCTTCTATCTGCTACGCTTTCTGTTATTTTATGAAATAAAATAGTATACCATTTAACATAGAAGTAAAAATAGAGACACTTGAGAGAACACACAGCAGGGAAGAATTCTTTCTACACACCAACAGCATACTGACATAAGATACACTTATTCTTAAGATTGTTGTGAAACTATATTCTGAAGATACACACACACAAAATACCTTCTGAAGATATTGTATTTTTATTAAGACTTTTGGAATACATATTGTGAAATGTTTAATCTGAAAACCTTGGAATACATATTGTGACATGTTTAATCTGAAAACCTTGGAATACTTATTGTAAAACTATATTCTTAAGACTTTTGGAATACATATTGTGAAATGTTTATTCTGAAAACCTTGGAATACACAAATACAATCTGTAAAATAAAAAAAAACGTTTGAATCTTTTATTTCTGACAATAAAAAACGTATTGTTTAATCCTTGGAATACATACAATCTGAAAATTTAAAAAAAAACGTTTGAATCTGAAAAAAAAAACGTTTGAATCTTTTATTTCTAACAATAAAAAAAACTTATTTTTGAATATTTTATTTTGAAGAACTTTAAAAAAAAAAAAAAAAAAATTTAAACTTTTATTTTGAAAAAAATCTAAAAACTCTTCCCCTTCCGTAACCAGATGTCCCTCCCCTTCCGAAACCGGATGTCCCTCCCCTCAAAACCGGATGTCCCGCCTCCTTGAACCTCTCGACCAATCAGAGAAGCCCTAGGGGGTCATAAATCATCTAAAAAGGGGGCGTGGTTACAATCCATCAAACTTTGCTATATGCCCTTATAAGGTATGACATACCCATAAGTCCCGCCCCCTTAAACATCTCGACCAATCAGAGGGGGCGTGGCTACAATAAATCAAACTAAAATGGGCGTGTTTTGCATAATGTGACAGGATGCGCATCCCTAATCTCTCTCTGGGGACTCAGAGTGAACTTGTCATTGATTCTGTCTCAGTCGGTTCCAAGATAAGTCTTCCAAGAGAACTCTTTGGAAAATATTCGGGAATGAGACCCATTGTGTTTTGTTTACATTTTGTTTTCAAATGGATGTACACAATGTAGATAGAAACTACATAGAAATATATGATTTATCGGGAAAAAATACTAAAGAATAACACTGATGGCGTAATCTGCACAAATCATTTATGTTTTGTTGTGAGGTGAGGATGATTATGTGATTTTGAATAGTTTAGTCAGTGTGATGTTTGTGAATTAAACTATGATGAATTGAGTTTAGATATGTCAGCCTTTGAAAGTATAATCAATTTAACGATTTAAACTGCTCAAAAATAAGGTCTAATAAGCATGGTTTCTAACTGTGATTAGCTGCAGTTAAATCTTTGCTTAATTTTACATTTTAATATTCAAGCATGATGATTCATAACTCAAATCTACAGCCGCTTTTAATAATGGACCATCTGCTGCTAACTTGCCAAATCATTTGTGCCTCCTTCCCCTACTTTTTGTAGAATATCGAATTACTATAATTGTACTTTGCATATATGTTTCAAATTAATGGTAGTTTCTGATGAAGACCCACTTTGGGTTGAAATGCTGCTCAGGTAAAGCTTTCTACATGTAAGGGTGGTTTGGTAGTGTAGAGGTATAAGCACTCACTTTGATTCCTGCTGACAGTGGTCCAGGGCCGGCTCTGACCAATTGGCTGCCCTAGGCAGAATTGTATCTGCTGCCCCCTTGCATCACAGTTTATTCACTAGCAATAATATGCACTCACACTTTAGTTTTCACATTTTTCTTTTATTGAAAATAACCCACAAAATCAAACAGTTAACATCAAAACAGTGGACAAGTGACATTATTATAATAAAATATTTACAATATTTGATGTTAATATATTAACCAGTAGCCTACTGCCATAAATAAAGTAAGGTCAAATATAATTAGAATGAACTTAAATAAAATAAAATAAAATATATAAATAAATAATTGCACACAAACACAAAAGGCACACACATAATTAGAAGCCCCCTCATCAAGCTCACTTTACATTCTTACTTTCCTAACCTTTCTTGGAGCAAAGTAATCTATGACGTCATCATAAGACAACTGTTTTGAGACCACATTATTTATGCTTATGATTGAAAGTCCACTGAGACGTTCTTGCACCATAGTAGATCTCAGGTACGTTTTGGTGAGCTTGAGCTTAGAGAAGCTTCTTTCAGCAGCAGCCACTGTAACAGGAAGAGCCAGGAAGAGATTCTCAGAGCAACCCACATGTTGGGGTCAATTTCTGTCAGCTTCTTCTCAGGCAGAAAGGTCAAGAGTTCCATTAATGGACATTTAATTAAACATTGTCATTCCAATTAAATGTAGATATACATTTACAGAGTCCAATAAATCCGTGCGGGGGGGCACTCTCTCATTGACGGAACACAGTGTGAGAAGAGCATTTATGCATGTGAACACCAGAAAAGCAGCTGGCCCAGATGGGATAATAGGACGGATAATTAAGTCCTGTGCTAACCAGCTAGCCCCAGTGTTCACCACCATATTCAATCTATCCCTGGCTGAGTCCGTGGTCCCTGCCTGCTTCAAGGTGTCCACTATAATCCCGGTACCAAAGAAATCCTCCCTAGCAGGTCTTAATGACTACAGACCGGTGGCACTCACTCACTCATGTTTTGAGAGGCTGGTTAAGGATTACATTTGTGCCTCCCTCCCCAGTGATATGGACCCTTTGCAATTTGCATACAGGTCAAACAGGTCCACTGACGATGCGGTCTCTCAGGTACTACACAACACCCTCTCTCACCTAGACAGCCAGAAGGTGGGCTATGTGAGACTGTTGTTCATTGACTATAGCTCAGCGTTCAACACCATAGTCCCCACCAGACTGGTGGAGAAGCTGATTGAGCTGGGTCTGAGCTCTGCTCTGAGCGCCTGGATACTGGACTTTCTGAGTGAAAGGCCTCAGGCGGTCAGGGTGGGGGGTCAGACCTCCAACACCATCACCCTGAGTATCGGGTCCCCCCAGGGCTGTGTTCTGAGCCCCCTGCTGTATTCACTCTACACACATGACTGTGTGGCCAAGTTCAGCTCAAACTCCATAGTGAAGTTTGCGGATGACACAGTGGTGGTGGGGCTGGTCTCTGACAATGACGAAGGCCTACCGGGAGGAGGTTGATGCACTGGCACGCTGGTGTCAGGACAACAGCCTGCTCCTGAACATTGGCAAAACCAAGGAGCTGATTGTGGATTTTAGGAGAACACAGCAGGGGACACACACACCACTGTGGATAAACATGGCTACCGTGGACAGGGTGAGCAGCTTTAAGTACCTGGGGGTCCACATCTCAGAAGACCTGACATGGACAACACACATAGGGGACGATACTCCAGTCCTTCTACTCCGGAGCTGTAGAGAGCATCTTGACTGGAAACATCACTGCCTGGTATGGAAACAGCAAGGCACAGGACAAGAAGGCCCTACAGTGAGTGGTACGCTCAGTTGAGCGTACTACGGGTATTGCACTACCACCCCTGCAGGTCTTATATAACAAGAGGTGCAAATCCAGAGCCTGCATAATAATGAAAGACCCTCACCACCCCAACAACAGCCTGTTCAAGCTGCTGCGGTCAGGCAAACGCCTGCGCACACCAGCAACTAGGACAGAGAGACTTCGGCTCAGCTTATTCCCCCAGGCCATCAGAGTCTTGAACACTGAACTCTCCACACACAAGCACACATGAGCACACACACAACACACATACTGTATACGCTCACACACTAACAGTCACTTTAGCACGAACACACACACACACACACACACACACACACACACACACACACACACACACACACACACACATGCTGCACACGCTCACACTCAACGGTCACTTTACACAATGAAAAGGTCACTTTAAAAAAAAAGAACAGGAGTGGTTCTTGTATAGTAAATAGATGGATATATCAAGATAGCATAAGGATATATAGTATAACTTTAACTGAGGGGTTACAAAACCCTGACTGTATTAAAGATTGTGATAGATTAAACCACTGCTAGGTATGTACTTTAATTACTGGCCAGACAGTACATCGAATATATGGTGGACACTCATAATAACACGGCATTGACAAATAAATAGTATTTGAGGGTATTTATTATTATGCAATAATTGGTTACAGAATGAGAATTAGGGTCGCGCTTGTATGGCGAAGAATAGGCATAAAGTCAGTCAGTAGCATAAGTCACTGGGAATATAATGATTCCTACGATGGGCACTAGGCTAACGCCGCCTGGCGTATAATAGCAATTATAGAGGGCAACGCTGGTACCGCCTGGAGACAATGGGTTCCTCCCAGAGTTGTACAGTAAGGTATGGAGGAGAGAGGAATGTTCGGATACTCAGTCTGATCGAATGAAGAAGAAGGGGATTCACATACAGAAGCCAGTCCTTGTAATCCAACGCTCAGCAACAAAAGCAATAACTGTAATCCAAATGCTCGATAGCAAACGATGATAGCCAGCTAGCCTCGGTCCATGAGGCCAGCCCGAATGTAGATCCTCACAAGGTTAAATCCCAAACGACAGTGGAGATTAACGATGCTCTTCTCCGGGTAATACGTTCCACAATCAATATAATCCAACCAGTAATGGTTCTGCAATCGCCGCCGCCGGTTCTCCTGTCCACATGTCCAGCAGGTTCTCCGACTAGGCCTCCTCGTGTGCTGGTACCAATGTATTTAGTCCACGCGCACTGGCTAAGGTCCACTAGCTAACAACGAACGAACTGCTGTGTAATGCTACACACGAACGAACTGGTGTTGGCACGATACACCATAAATTAACGACTATTTACTTCACATTAAACCAAGTCGAACTTGACGTCACTGCATTAATCTGACACTTTACTATTCAATTCGCACATGGTTCTCAACGCTCTGTTAGACGCACTGCTGCTCACTTCACTACACGTTGAATCGGGATGAACAGCTACTGTTCGCACCTGCCGCAGCATATATACTTAAGTGGTTATCTAGTCCCGAACCTCAGTTCTCGTCTTGAATCAATACGCTGTCTCCGGGCATGTTGCGACATGCCCGGGCTCATCTTTGAACCTGACTTTGGGGGCTTGCGGTCTGGCGCCGAGGGCGTTATCCAATAAGGAGAGCGAATATTACTATGATTCGAACGCAGGCTTAAAGGGATATACTGTGTATATATAAATAATATACAATGTATATAAAACAATAAATGTAGATTCTCAGCTTTAATCTGGCCCTTCACAACAGCCGCCTCCTAATTAGTCCGCACCTAATTAGTTAAGGGAAACAGATTAATAGTCCAGTCAACTGCTCAGTATCTGTTGTGAGGAGTAGGGCAATCTACAAAGTCAGTGGGTCAGGGTCATCATCAGGGGAGTCAGGGATCTCCGGCAACTCTATCAGCCTCGCCACGGGTCGGGTGTAGGTCCGCCCTTGGACAATAACTTCTGCCGCTCTGACCTTCCCGTCGGCACCAGTGATCATTTTGCTTACGCGGCCAGCCGGCCACATAGCCCGGGGTAGTGACTGGTCTATGATCATAACGACTGTGTCCACTTTTAAGTTGTCCCTGTCCTTTACCCACTTCTGACGGGCTTGGAGGGACGGTAGGTAGTGGAGGAGGAAACTGTTCCAAAACTGGTCAGCCAATACTTGACTGTATCTCCACATTCTTCGGCTGTTCGCTTCTTCAGGTCTGTACACCGTCTGTGGAAGGGCAGGGTCCAGCCGCCCAATCAAGAGAGTGTTTGGGGTGACTGGGTCGACGTCTGCTACATCACTTGAGACGTACCTGAGGGGCTTTGAGTTCAATACGCCCTCGATCTCCGTGAGGACTGTCGTGAGGACTTCTTCCGCCACGGTCTGGGCCCCAAGCACGGCGTACAGAGCTGTCTTTATAGAACGGACTTCTCTTTCCCAGGTTCCCCCGAAATGAGGGGCGTTCGGGGGGTTGAACTGGAATTCGATCTGAGAGGGAGCGAGGCGGGTCTTAAGTTCTGGGCCCATGGCCTGGAAGCTCTCTCTCAGTTCTCTTTCTCCGCCTTTGAAGTTTGTCCCTTGATCAGACAACAATGCAGACGGTTTCTCTTTTCTTGCTATAAATCTCCGGAGGGACATGAGGAATGAATCCGTACTCATGGTCTGAAGGAGTTCTATATGCACTGCTCGGGTGGTCATGCACTTGTATACAATGCCCCACCTCTTCTCTGTCCCTCTTCCTTTCTTGACGTAGAGCGGGCCGAAGCAGTCCACGCCCGTGGAGTGATAGGCCTTCTCGCCGAGTCGGAGGGGCAGGGAGGCAGGTCGGCCATCATAGGTATACTGGGCTGTGCTCGCCACTTGCGACAGTCTAGACAAGTCCGTTGGAAACGACGTACTGCTTCTCTTCCTTGCAGTATCCAGTAACGGCGTCGGATCTCAGCGAAGACTCTCTCTGCCCCAGCGTGGTGCACATCCTCGTCGTACTTCTTTATGATAAGCTCGGTGACCTTGTGTCGACTGTTGAGGACGATAGGATACTTGACGTCATCCGTTAGGTCCGGGACCCGTCGCAGACGACCACCCACCCTGATGAGGTTATAGGTGTCGAGCTCGGGGGCCAAGGGGAGCAGTCGGCTGTCTGAAGGGATTGGCTTTGTTCCCTGCAGGCAGTCTAGCTCATCTGGGAATGAGTCCCTTTGGGCTCGCTGTAGTAGAAGGAGTTCTGCTTCTGCGTAGTTCGATGCGTTAATGTCTGTAGTGGGGGGAACCTCAGGGTGGTGTCACAAGAATGTCTTTATCTGCGCACTCTCAAAGGTTAAGCAGTCGTCTATGTTAGGGTCAGTGGGGGCTGGGACGTGCGTCAGCCCACAGAACATAGATTTCTTGATCTCTGCCTCCTCTTGACTAGCCTCCCGTGGTGTGGGGGTAGGCCACTCCTCCTCCGGGAGCTTGAGGAACTCAGGACCGTCACTGTAAATATTGGGACGTGTGAGGTCATCTAGGGACATCCCCCGTGTGATGACATCGGCTGGGTTCTGTTTGGTGTCAACGTACCTCCAGCACGCTGATCCTACCAGGTCTTGGATCTCGGTGACTCTGACTCCCACGAAGACCTTGTATCTACAAGAATCGGACTGGATCCATGTGAGTACAGTCATTGAGTCTGACCACAAGATTGTCTTTTGCACCGTTATGGTGAGTTCACGTTGTATCAGCGTGGCGAGTTGCGCGCCTACCAGAGCTGCGCAGAGCTCTAGACGCGGGATCGATTGTTGCTTGCGGGGGGCTATTCTTGAGCGAGCCAGGACGAAAGCTATGTGTACTTCTCCTCCCTCCTCTCGGGCTCGCAAGTAAGCCACCGAACCGTAGGCTATTTCCGAGGCATCACTGAAGACGTGCAGGTCCATCTGACACGTCTCCAGCCGCACTGTGGGTGGGAAGTAGCTCCGGCGAATGTTCACATTTTGGAGCGAGCTGAGTTCTCTCTCCCACTCTCTCCAGGTGGAAGCTAGGTGGTCGGGTATGGGGTCGTCCCAGCCCTGTTCCTTGTCCCACAGTTCTCGCACGAGCATCTTCGCCCGAGTGGTGTAAGGTAGGATACACCCCAGCGGGTCGTATTGGCTTGCGAGTGTTCTGTATACGCTCCGTCGAGTGGTCGGTAGAGGGGTCGACCTTCCCTGCTCCTGGGTCAGGGGTGTGTGTTTGTAATGGAGCGAGTCTGTTTTGAAGCGCCAGACGAGGCCCAATGTCATTTCCTGTGCTTCACCTGGGGTGGTCGCCATCCAGGTCTCGCTGCTTGCTGCCTTTGTCTCTGGGGAGAGGCTGCGAAGTACTTGAGGGTCACTGCTGGCCCACTGCCTAAGGTCGAAGCCGCCTTTGATCAGGGAGGCTCGGAGCTTAAGTAGGATGGCTTCGGCTTCTTCTGGCGTCGCGACGCTTTGTAGACAGTTGTCCACGTAGAAACTCCTCTCTACGCTTTGTCTGACCTCCTCGTCAGCTTCAGGGTCTTCTGTCACGTGTTTTTGTAGTGCGAATGTAGCACAGCATGGGCTGCATGTGGTGCCGAAGGGGAGGACCTCCCATTGATAGATGGAGGGTTGCTCATCGTTGATCCTCTCTCTCCATAGGAACCGCAGCAGGGGCTTGTCCTCCTCCATCAGTCGCACCTGCAGGAACATCCCTTTGATGTCGCCGCTGATGGCCACCTTGTCTTGGCGGAAACGTAGTAGTATGCCGAGGAGGGAGGGGCCGAGTGTCGGGCCGGGCAAGAGCAATTTATTCAGGTTCTGTAATCCGATCTGGTAGCTGCAGTTGAATACAATGCGGTTCTTGCCGTTGTCGTGGACCTTGTGGTGGGGCACGTACCAGGATTCAGTCGTCTGGTCTGCCTCTTGATTGTCAATTTTCTTGATATGTCCCGCTGTGATCAGTTTGTCGATCTCAGCGCGGTATACCGTGGCTTGAGTGGGGTCCTTTGCTAGACGCCGCTCGGTGTTCAGTAGATAGCGTTCTGTCGCTTCTTTTGAGGTGTGGAGGGTGGGCATCCCCTCTCGCCTCAAGAGTGGAGTTGCGTATCTCATCACTCCGTCGACCTCGACCCTCTTTGTCTTCTACTCGAGGAGAGCTATGGCATACGTGTCTTCCTTTGAACGAACTAGTTTCTTTTCGTTCTTAAAGGGCATCGAGTCTAATGTCCATAGTCTCTCGACGTGCTGCAAGAGGGTGGTGTCGTCTTCGCTTATCCTTGTGTAGAGGCAGCGGGTGGCTGTCGGTCGGTTGGAAGACCCGGAGAGGGGGCCTTGTAGTGTCCAACCCAGGCGGGTCTTGACCGCTGCTGGACAGCCTCTGGGCCCGATGTGGACCTGGTCCGTTGGGACGATGAGGTGTGCGTGGTCGGATCCTATGAGCAGGGTCGGGGTGGCGCCGTCGATGGGCGGTATAGATAGTTGACGTAGGTGCACATATTTCTCCGTCAGCTGTGTGATGGGGTAGGTATAATGTGACAGACCTATGTCGTGGCTTGTGAAGGCGTTAGTGATGCTATACCGCTTCTCGGGCTGCTCGACCGCTGCTATTGTGAATGAGACGTTTTCACCCTTTATGGTCTTTAGGTCTCGCCTAATGGTACGTATTGTCATTGTTTCTTCGGTACCCCGCAGGCCCAACTCGGCTGCGGCGGAAGCGAGGAGGAGAGTCTTTTCCGACCCATCATCTAGGACGGCGTAAGTGTCCATGACCTTGTCCTCGTAGCTTAGGAGCACTCAGACCACCTTCAAGAGCACTCGGGAGCTCCCGCTCTTCGCAGGGTCTATATAAATGACATTTACTCGCGAGCTGCTTTGTGGTACGGGTCTCCTCTTGTTGCTGTCGTGTAGGACCTCCAGGTGGGCGCCGTCGCACTTGCTGCATCTTTTCTTCAAGCGGCACTCAGCTGCCATATGGCTGCGCGCGCAGCGGAAGCAGCGGCGGTTCGCTTTGATCCACTGACTCACTTCGTCAGCAGTCAGCTTCTTGAAGGTGTCACATTGAGACAGCCAATGTTCGTTTTCACAGTACTGGCAGGCAATCTTCCACTTTCCCTTCACGTGGGGGGTGTTGTGGTTCTTGTGCTGCGGCACTGACTCGGCCTGGTGCATAACGGTCACTGACCGGCGGTTGTCATTGAACCTCCGCGGTCCATCTCTAGGGCTAGAGCCACTCCACACGAATGTGTCCAATCGTAGACTGCTGACCTCCCTGGCTAGGAAATCAGCCAGGTCTAGGAGGGATGGTTCTGGGCCGTTGGGGTCACGGTGGTCTTTCTGCCGCCGAAAACGCTCTTGACCGGCTGGAGGGAGCTTCTCCAGTATCCGCTCCACGTTAGAATTTGCATACAGTTCATATCTCCCCTTCTCCTTTTGGGACCCCAGCATCCCCACGAGGGATTGTACCTTGATAGAGAGGTCATCTAGTGCTCTATTGTCTTTGGCTGGGGGGAGGCGGTCGATATCTCGTATTTCTTGGATCTCGTAATCCCATATGCGTCCATAGCGCGCGTCGAGGGCCACCAGAGCGTCTGAGTATGGGGTTCTTGAGTTCGAATATGCCAGCGCTATGTTATGCGCTCTGGGCACCTTGAGATGCTTGAGGAGGATGGCATATTTATAAGACTCGTCGTGGACATCGGACATTATAGTCTCTAAACACATGCGTAATTCTGTGTACTGTGGTCTGTCCTCGCGCGTAAAGTCTGGGAACGTCGGTGTTCCAAGGTAAGACGCCATGGATGGCTGGGACACCGATGAGCGTAGGGGGAGAGGCCTCCTGGGCGAGTCTCCCTGTACGGGTGGTCGTGGGTTAGTACTGGGTGGGTACCAGAGGCCGGGCCCCCAGGTGCTGCTCCTCGTTGCTGGCTGTACATCAAACTCACCCTTGTGTTGGGTCGGGGGTTTGTAATGCAGTGACTCGGGGCTGGGGTCGGGGCTGTACTGGGCCCTCTGGTCCACAGTAGGTTCGTGCTGGTGGGCTTGATGTCCCTCCTCTTCCTCTGCTAAGTCTTGTAGCCTTCTAGTTAGTCTCTCGGCGACGTAGGCTGGTTCTTCCCGTTGGCTGGGTCCCGTATAGACCGGTCGGGGAGGGGGCTCGGCGACGTAGGCAAGTTCTTCCTGTTGGCCAGGTCCCGTGTAGATTTGTCGGGTAGGGGAAGGTGCCCTAGACCCGTGTCGTGATGATCGCCGGGAGCTCCGTGTGGAGGAGGGGGGGGTCGCCCTCTGGATCAATTGTTCTATCATCTGCGCCTGCAGACGGTCGCGCTCCGCTTCGCGCTGTGCATTGGCGGCGTCGCGCTGTGCATCGCGCTGTGCATTGGCGGCGTCGCGCTGTGCATTGGCGTGTTCTCGCTGAATGTTCTCTTCAGTCTGGAGGCGCCTCTCCTCCAGTCTGATGCGTTCGTGCTCACTCTGTTGGTGCGCTTGGAGGCGCTCTCGTTCCGCTGCAGAGTGTTCGCGCTCACTAAGTGTCTGTGCTTGGAGACGGTCGCGCTCACCCTGGATACGGTCTCTTTCCGTTGATGCTGTTAGCGTGGCGATCAAGGCTTGTGCCAGTCTCTGGTCAGCCTCGCTGGGGGATGACACTGATGGAGGTGATCGGGCGCTGACAGGACTTGGTGGAGACCTGTTCTCTTGGCGCGCTCCGAGGTCCATCTCTTGAGCGCTGCTTCTTGATTTCTCCCGCGCCCCGAGGTCCATCTCTTGAGCGCGGTACTCTTCCCTTGGTTGCGCGCCGAGGTCAGTCTCGGGTGCGCGCTCTTGGGTCTCTTGCGTCCCGGGGTCTATCCCGGGGGCGCTTTCTTTATCCTGGGGCGCTCCGGGGTCTATCCCGGTGGCGCTGTCTTGGGGTATAGTCACGTCATGTCCCGCTTGTTCCCCCCCGTGAGCTAAGTCAGTTTTGTTTGAACCCACTGGGGTCTCTACTGGTGGGGCCGACAAGTCGATAGGATTGGGCATGCTTAAACTATCCGTTTTATCCGTACTTAACGTCTTTTTAGATAAGCTAGGGGGTAAAACGAAAGCGAAGTCCTCCAGGTATGGAGGTGGCTGACGTTTGCGCCGCGGGCGCTCTAATTTGGGAGAGCCGTCTGGAGAGTGTCCGCCGCTGGCCATATCAATATAATATGATATTAAAGATTACTGATACCCTCCGGCTCGAAGGACCAATTGTAACTGAGGGGTTACAAAACCCTGACTGTATTAAAGATTGTGATAGATTAAACCACTGCTAGGTATGTACTTTAATTACTGGCCAGACAGTACATCGAATATATGGTGGACACTCATAATAACACGGCATTGACAAAGAAATAGTATTTGAGGGTATTTATTATTATGCAATAATTGGTTACAGAATGAGAATTAGGGTCGCGCTTGTATGGCGAAGAATAGGCATAAAGTCAGTCAGTAGCATAAGTCACTGGGAATAGAATGATTCCTACGATGGGCACTAGGCTAACGCCGCCTGGCGTATAATAGCAATTATAGAGGGCAACGCTGGTACCGCCTGGAGACAATGGGTTCCTCCCAGAGTTGTAAGGTCTGGAGGAGAGAGGAATGTTCGGATACTCAGTCTGATCGAATGAAGAAGAAGGGGATTCACGTACAGAAGCCAGTCCTTGTAATCCAACGCTCAGCAACAAAAGCAATAACTGTAATCCAAATGCTCGATAGCAAACAATGATAGCCAGCTAGCCTCGGTCCATGAGGCCAGCCCGAATGTAGATCCTCACAAGGTTAAATCCCAAACGACAGTGGAGATTAACGATGCTCTTCTCCGGGTAATACGTTCCACAATCAATATAATCCAACCAGTAATGGTTCTGCAACCGCCGCCGCCGGTTCTCCTGTGCACATGTCCAGCAGGTTCTCCGACTAGGCCTCCTCGTGTGCTGGTACCAATGTATTTAGTCCACGCGCACTGGCTAAGGTCCACTAGCTAACAACGAACGAACTGCTGGGTAATGCTACACACGAACGAACTGGTGTTGGCACGATACACCATAAATTAACAACTATTTACTTCACATTAAACTAAGTCGAACTTGACGTTACTGCATTAATCTGACACTTTACTATTCAATTCGCACATGGTTCTCAACGCTCTGTTAGACGCACTGCTGCTCACTTCACTACACGTTGAATCGGGATGAACAGCTACTGTTCGCACCTGCCGCAGCATATATACTTAAGTGGTTATCTAGTCCCGAACCTCAGTTCTCGTCTTGAATCAATACGCTGTCTCCGGGCATGTTGCGACATGCCCGGGCTCATCTTTGAACCTGACTTTGGGGGCTTGCGGTCTGGCGCAGAGGGCATTATCCAATAAGGAGAGCGAATATTACTATGATTCGAACGCAGGCTTAAAGGGATATACCGTGTATATATAAATAATATACAATGTATATAAAACAATAAATGTAGATTCTCAGCTTTAATCTGGCCCTTCACAACAATAACTGTAGATTGTATAGTATAGTATTGTATAGTAGTGTACATAAGACCCAGTGCCTCATCCGTAGCTAACATTGTATTGCACTATCGCAGGACCTTAGCATGTCTTTTACCATGCTTTTTGTAAACTTTATGTACATTATACCTGTTATGTCTTATTCTTATTACTTGTATATTGCACAAATCTCTTATTCTTATTACTTGTATTATTGCACAATCACTGCGGGCATGACCACCCGCATTTCAATGTATGCTTGTATGCCGTGACAAATAAAACTTTTGACTTGAATTGACTTGACTTGACTGAGGCTAACAGGTCTTCATGTTCAATGAATGAATCCCTCTGGGAGTGCTGCCGGCCTCCTGGGACGGCTGTGCTGCTGTGCTTACAGTAACATCCCCTGAGTGAGGTCTCACAGATGCCAGCAGGAAATACAGAGAGAGAGAGAGAGAGAGAGAGAGAGAGAGAGAGAGAGAGAGAGAGAGAGAGAGAGAGAGAGAGAGAGAGAGAGAGAGAGAGAGAGAGAGAGAGAGAGAGAGAGAGAGAGAGAGAGAGAGAGAGAGAGAGAGAGAGAGAGAGAGAGAGAGAGAGAGAGAGAGAGAGAGAGAGAGAGAGAGAGAGAGAGAGAGAGAGAGAGAGAGAGAGAGAGAGAGAGAGAGAGAGAGAAACATACAGTATGAATACCTAGAAGACAACCTGCCTTGCTGTGTAAATGCAGCAGTCAAACACACACTCTTTGTCACTGTTTCCCATCTGGCTTCATTCACCATCTACCCCATGAACCAGTAGCTGGAAATGCAGCAGTAGAGCCTGGAGGCATGAAACAGACTATAATGTTGGCTGTATCGCCTCAGGGTGGTGTTCCTTGACAGCACCAAGCGTCCTCATAATTCATGTTATTATATGTTTCATATGCCTACATTGGCTCTTAGAATATGTTAGTGCTGCAGAGTTCTGGGGGAGTTTCCGCTCATGCAGAATTTACAATGTTGTAGTCCCCACCCTCCAGTCTTTATTAGTATTAGCTCTATAATTAATGTCACCACACATAGTAATAACTGCTCTTCTCTTTAAATTAACTAGTGCAGTGCCCGTTTGGGAGTGCATGCCTGTTCGAAATGCGTGCCCATTTAGAATGGGCCAATTGCTTGGCTCCCAGTATCCCTGCTTCCGCGTGGTCGAGGGGCATGCCCGTTCAGTACACATGCCCGTTCTGAGCAGGTTGCAGTGTTGTAGAGATCTGTGGTATGGCTGCTTACAGCTTTCTTGAAAACCACTCAACTGATAAACTTCACTCGTGACACTGCACTCCCTTGGGTCCTCAGAAATACACCTGCCAAACATAAGGTTTGTTGTTATAATGCCACCATCTGGCCAAGTGGCGCCAACACTGCACTCCCCTGGGTACTCGGCAATACACCTGACAAGCATGACGTCGATCAGATGAGCGGTTCTCGAGATATGCAAACCACAGACACACAGACATGCAGAGATTCCTCCCTTTATTAGATGTCCATAATTTGTCATTTGGCTGCAGTGTCCATGTGTGCATCTTGATTAACAAGGTGCATTAGTGTCTGCAGTAGTTGCTGGTCCATACAGTGTATTATGGAGATTTCTGCTTCTCCTCATATGTCTCACCCATGCTGCCTCCACTTTGAATGTTGTCACAGGATTGGGTACGTGTTTTTGTGCCTATGGAAGAGTATTGGGAAACATTGGCCTTGATTGCAGTGGGGAAAGACGCCTTGGCAATGAACTTGAACTAATAGGGGAGGGGTGCACCCTGTCCCCACCTGACCCTCCACAGAGGTCTCCCTAACTGGGGGCTCCCCAGCGCTTTATCACCGCTCAATTAAGTGCCTCTTGTTGATTTGCATGTATATGATATTGAACAACAAGCCACTGATTGAGGTTTCTCCTCCACCAGTTGTGGTGCCTCTGTGGGACTGACCAGGCGTACACCGGAACCAACAGAGGATTGACCGATTTCTAGGGCTGTCTTAAATTCTTCAAAGCTTCAAAGCTTCGTTCGATGGGCATGGGATTCGAATATGAAAATAAAATTCGATTATATAAAAAAAATATATATGAATTTTTTATTAATTTATTTTGTGCAAAATCAACTTTGCCTCTCTTTGTTAACTACAACAAGCAATGCTGTTTGTTATTTAAGATACAAGTCCAACAACATACATTTTTTTTAGCTTAGAATTAAAATCGAATCTCGGCCCGGAAGCTTCGAATTCCAATTTTTTTTTCGAATGTCAGCCCTACCGATTTCGCACAGATTTTCAGAGGTTTTCGCTGGCGCACCGTTACTCCAATGGTGCATGGTAATTGTGTATGTGCCGCCACTTTGGCGCCTCGATTCTCTGGCTCAGTGCTGGTATAGGTCAGGGTACTACTCCCTTTCTACCTATAGGCTGATGCGGCCATGTGAGTTACCCAACACCAGATCTGCACCGACATTTGCCTGTCGGCAAGCAGAAGTGTCTATAGGAGGTTTCCTACCCCAACTCCCGTTTTTATCCATTGTAATAAAAACTAATTTACAAATAAATATTTACCTCTGTTCAGCTGTTGTCCTGTTGAATTAATGTGTGGGGAAACCTTGAAACCTAATCAACCAGTGAGAATATATCCAAACATTTAGAGGACTGCAGAATCTGTCCTGCAACACATTGAGATGTATATGCAAGACACAAATAAATAAAACACTTACACTTTTAACACAGTGATTCCTGTGGAAAGAGGTGAGCAAGAGAGATAGAGCACTAATGCACACTCAGACACTCTCTCTCTCACACACCAGTGTTGTAGTACTCGAGGACTCAGACTCGAGTCCGAGTCCTGGACTGATTTTCAGGACTCGTGACTCAACTTGGACTTGAGCACTGATGACTCAGACATGGACTTGGACTCGAGCATTGACTGCATTCGGACTTGGAAGGTGCAGACGAGGACTTGTTAATTGATATACAGTAATTTATTTTTGTAATATTCCCTAATCATTAGGCATAATATATTGATGGCTATTGCATTTGTTTGGCTATTGTGTCACAAAGTAAAATTTGAAATGGTGACCGCTGTGTCATTTATGTTTAATGTAAACCCTTTTTAATTTGTATGTCAGCTCTTTGAATGCCAGAGTGGAGTGGACTCAACCTTGATGACCTGGACTCTGACTTGGATTAGGGTAATGTGGACTTGACTCTGACTCGACTCTGGCTCTTCTTCGGTGACTCAGACTTGGACTCATCATCAACCTTTATTTATTCTCGAAATTACAATTGAGGTCACCCTCATTTTCGTCGAGACTTTACAGACATTTCAATGCACACATTTCTACAATATAAAAATAATAACTATTAATAGCTATCTACATATTATTCTCAGTCCAGAGTGTACCACAACAATTAGTATACTTTTTTTGGGCATAAAATCAGCACACAAATTGACAAAATAAAAAATGGCATAAACTTCAGACATAAGAATAGGTATAAAAGACAATAAAAGTAGTGTAATGTAGACGTGCAGATTTAAGAATAGGCATAAAATAAGTATATACAATAGTATAATGTCGCTCGAAGGCATGTGAACCCCCCCGGAACAGTCAGTCCCCCGAACACCCCACACATCAATCCCTACCACATCCCCATCCAAGACACAGCCCCGATAAAGCACGCCATGACCGAAGGAAAACACAAACAGCGCATGCCACTCACACCGCCATGCACGGCGATGGGAATCAGCCCCGGCACCTCCGCCACCACAAGGAAAACCAGCAAACACCACGCCCCCACCCCCAAACTCCACAGAGGAATGACAGGCCACGCGCCCCAGGACCCGCAACCACGCCAAAGGAGACACGACTCCACACACTCAAGCAGACAGACACAACAGCGGCCAAACGAGAAGACATGCAGGGTTTGATTGATTGATTGATTGAAGACTTTATTAACAGATTGCAGAATGGGTACAATACAGTACAGCTCAATACACATAATTGTTAAGGGGATGCAGACCAGAGAAAGACTTTCGTCTTGTTTACATCAGGGTTCCCCATTTTCAATTCATCAAAACATATATGACATACAGATAGACAGTACTGCTACATCTATACATTTATGACATACCAGATTTGCAAATACAGTACTGTTTGTGATACAAAGAGTCCAGAAAAGAGAGTATATACATTTGACGTAAAAACTGTACATTGGAGGAGGTTGGGTGGGGTTGGGTGGGGGTGGGGGGGGGGGCACTGTACAACTGTACAAGCAAAACTGTACATTGGAATATTGACAAAACCATACTAGGTAATTTACTGTACATTGGAGGGGGTTGGGTTAGAAGATTTACAGGGGCCAGTTTCGAATTGCAGTCTCCCGTAGGTGTTCTTTGAGAGTTGTTTTGAAAGTGGGTAGTTATTCACATTCCTTTACAGCTTTGGGTAGGGCGTTCCACATTGATGTGGCATAATTGCGAAACGTGTTTAGTCCCTTGTTTGAGCCGAATCTGGGTTTAACATGATTTGTGGAGCTCCCTCTGGTGTTGTGGTCGTGGTATTCACTGACCTTTGGGAAGTATTTTGACATGTACATGGGTACCTTGGTCGTGTAGTGTATCTTGTAGACCAGGCCCATTGCAAGTTGCTGTACTCTGTCGTCTACTCTAAGCCATCCTAGGTTGTCGAAGTGGGCAGGGGTGAGGTGGGTTCTAGGAGTAAGGTCAAGCAGTAGTCTGACCAGTTTGTTTTGAGATGTCTGTAATTTAGTTTTTAGCGCCTTTGAGGTGCTTTGGTACCATGAGGTGCACGCATAGTCGTAGTAGCCTTGAATGAGTGCTCCTGCCAGAGTCTTCAGGGTATTCTTGTTTACCAGTGAGGAGATCCGGTACAAGAATCAAGTTTGTTGGTTGACTTTTTTTATTACATTGGATGCCATTTTGTCACAGGAAAGATTAGCCTCTAGGATGGAACCCAGGTAGGTAATTTCATCTTTCCTTGTGAGGAACGGGACGGTCCGAGACGACACCGGGACCCCCGGGACACAGCAGAAGCCAGAGCGAGCCCCCCACGCAAGGAACCCCAAAACCAGTCAGCGAACCGAGGGAGCCCAACGCTGAAGACCAACCAAAAAATCCACCAAAGCACACGCAAGAGACCAATACCCAACTCCGGGGAAGGCCTAGGAAAGGTCCAGTCGAAGCCATAGGCGCCATAGGCTCCAACCAAACCCCCCCCAGACCTCCCCCAGAGTCGAACACCAGCCCCCCACATGCGCCCCGAAGGACCCCGGCCAGCCCCCATCGCTAAACTCCCCAAACCCACCGACACCACAGGGATCCCCCGCACAAAGAACCCACCATAACCCTAGCCCACTTTCGTGACCCAATGCCGGAAATAAAGCTGTGTTGACCAGTTTATAAAAATTATTTAAAATGTTTATTATCAACGCCGAGCTTTCAAACCCTAGCGTTTCTCTGTTCGAAACCCTCGTGCAACTGTGAGTACCTTTGAAATGTATCTGTGATACTTGTATAACGAACGGTGCAGTTAGAACCAGTCCTTCATGGTAAATCTAGGTTGGTTTCCCATTGAGGAGCAAGTGACTGTGTATTCACTCGGCCAAGCCTTGTTGGCGTGCATCACAGTCACGAAAGGGGCTACCATAACCCATACCGTACCCCAAAGTGCTCCAAAGGTCCCAGAGCCATCCCAGACCGGACTCGAACACTCAAGACTCGACTGGGACTCGAGATTTAGTGACTCGACTACAACACTGACACACACACACACACACACACACACACACACACACACACACACACACACACACACACACACACACACACACACACACACACACACACACACACACACACACACACACACACACACACACACACACACATACACATACACATACACACACGCATGGATGAAATAGCTAAATATCAGCACTCTGTGTCGTATTGTGATATATTGGTCAGCCTTGTAATAAAGCTGTTATGAATGCTGGAAGTTACTTCCACTGAAGTCTCCACACAGCCAGAGGAATGTACTGTATAGCCTAATACATAACACTATATGAATGTTCATAGTTTGTGAGAGAAGCTTTGAATTAGTAAATTATGGAATTATTGAAATACACTCTCAGTTTGGAGGGAAGTTTATTTTTATTCTGGCACCTTCACATTATTTGTGTACTGGTGTGTGTGCATACACGTGAGTCCTACTAATCACCCTTCACCCAAACTGTTCACATTTCTATAACCGATATAGCTGCCATTGCATAGCATGCAAGCACAATTCAAAGGTTTTCATCTCTCTCTCTCTCTCTCTCTCTCTCTCTCTCTCTCTCTCTCTCTCTCTCTCTCTCTCTCTCTCTCTCTCTCTCTCTCTCTCTCTCTCTCTCTCTCCTCTCTCTCTCTCTATCTCTATCTCTATCTCTCTCTCTCTCTCTCTCTCTCTCTCTCTCTCTCTCTCTCTCTCTCTCTCTCTCTCTCTCTCTCTCTCTCTCTCTCTCTCTCTCTCTCAGTGCATGCTGGGAATGAGATGGAGAGATTGGAGAAGTTTGAGGTTGGAGGTGTAGTGAGTTTTTTTCTATCTTTATCTGTCTATTTTGTTAATTTGTTTATGGGATATGTATTATAGTGTAGTGTTGGGTTGCTGTGTGTTTTTGGTGTGAATAGGGTTAAGTGGGAGTGTTTTGTTTGTTTGGCAGTCGGCCAGGCTGTTTTGCTGGTTGACGTCAGACGCCAGTATGGACTTTTCCAAATTGGTAGAAAGCATGGTATCAAGATATCTGTTTATAATGTGTCAGTAGAGGACTGCAGTATGGCAGTTGGAAATATTGTCGGACATAGAAATATAAAATCAGCTGCGAGAATGAACGGAGGAGTGGTGATTTTTCTTGATTCATTGGACAAGGTGCAGACACTGGTTCAATCAGGATCAGTGTGGATGGGCTTTTCTTTCTGTTGAGCCTCTTTCCACACCAGGCAGAAATGTCTTTATTTCCAACATTGCGCCGTCATCAGTGACGAACTATTGATAAGTCAACTAGCACGACATGGGAGGATAATTTCCCCTATAGAAAAATGTCGTCAGGATGTAAATCTCCGCTTTAAAGCATGTTGTCTCACACAGGCGACAGGTTTTAATGATTCTAAACAACAGAGGAGAGGAGCTTGAGTTGGTTTTTAAGATAAAGGTTGATGAGTTTGATTATGTGGTTTTTGTGAGTTCTGGCAATTCGGGAAAGTGTTTCAAATGCGGGGAAGAGGGACATATCTCCTGAGACTGTGCGGGGAGAGGGGCAAGGCGACCTCCGCCTCAGCCCCAAGAGGAGCGCGGCGCTGGGCTCAGCACAGGTGTGGAGGAGGGAGGAGTGTGGCAGCGCAGAGCTGAGAGCAGTGACAACAACAGTGTCCCGCTGCAGACCGTCAGCAGTGTAAACAGTGTCCCTTTGCAGACCGTCAGTAGTGCAGCAGATAGTATCCAGCTGCAGGGCCACAGAACCGGTGTAGCAGGTACGGAGCAGAGCCTTGGTACAGAGGAGGAAGGAGTGAGGGACGCTGCCCCCCCCTCAACTAGTGGCGACTGTGGGGTAACAGGGGTGGTGCGGTGGTGCAGGTACAGAGGAGGAGGGGTGGGAGACGCTGTTCCCCCCTCAACCAGTGGTTGTGTAGGTAAGGAGGTGGGGATCAGAGATGCTGCCCCCCCTTCAACAAGTGGCGAGGTAACAGGGGAGAGCAGAGTTTTTTCTGTCCCCCCAAGCACAACACCGCGTCAGGGTAAAAAAAGGAATAAAAAAATGTGACAAGTGAAGTAATAGGGGAAAAGCTGAATGTGGTGGACAATGTAAACAGTCAGACAGTGGATGGCGTGGTGGGAAGTGATGGAGGGGTGGGCTCTCAGGATAAGGAAGGAGTGACAAGTTTGGTCAAAGAGTCAGGAGGGTGTAGAAGACACAGGTTCCTCTCAGTCCAGCATGGATGAGGATGAGGTTGAAAGACAATGGGGGGATGACATCTCAAGTGTTGCGGAAGATGAGTTCCCAAATGCTTCTCAAGTGTCTGATTCACAACGGAAAACATTTTATGCAGTCAGGCAGATACAGAAGTTCCTGCACACAACAAAAAATTTGAGAAGTGTCAAAGTGGAAGATTTTTTTTTCAGCAAGGACTCAAATGAGGTTGAAGAACAATGGGGGTACACTTCCCAGGAAGTTTTTAGACTGAGAAAAATTGTGCAGAAGCTCAGAAAATTGGATAATATAATGTTACCATGATAATGGAGCTTCTGATGTGTGGAGCCTGGCTGGACATTCAGGAAGGGAGTAGACCTGGGCTTGGACAGTGTCTGCAAGCAGTTGGGACAATGACACTGAAAGATGTTGTGAATGTAGCCGGGTCAGAGGAAGTGGCTTCTTTATTGGGGCTGAGGACAGCCTGTCACAACAGGGTCTGTCTGGACGATTGGACTGAAGCGCGGAGCGTCGGGGAACAATACCTGTTGCAGGATTATTTCGGTGGAACGGAAGGTCCTGATGAAGGGGATCTTTTTTCATGCGCTGGATATAAAAATTGACACAAATGGACTGACGGGACCCTTTTGGGTTGCTCATATGTTGTTCTTGATGACATATTATGTGTTGAATGGAAGTATGGATACTTTTTTTGTTTGGGTGGAGCTTCAATGTTTTTTTGTTGTGTTGCAGAAGGACAGGTGTATTTTAGCATTTTTTTTATTTTGAGATCTCATGTGGTTTTAAGTGTGATGGGGACACATGTTGCCCGATATAATGTGTAGTTAGTTACTTAATTGTATTGACATACACATTGTACATTGTAATGAGAATTATGTAAATAAATGTTTTTCTAAAATCAAAAAGATCTCTCTCTCTCTCTCTCTCTCTCTCTCTCTCTCTCTCTCTCTATCTCTATCTCTCTCGCTCTCTCTCTCTCTCGCTCTCTCTCTCTCTCTCTCTCTCTCTCTCTCTCTCTCTCTCTCTCTCTCTCTCTCTCTCTCTCTCTCTCTCTCTCTCTCTCTCTCTCTCTCTCTCTCTCTCTCTCTCTCTCTCTCTCTCTAAGCGCTACACTCTTCACTTTGGCCATCAGCTTCCTAATGCAGTACCATAGGCTGCTAAAACTAGATTCCAGGCCCTCTCGTAACTCATGAGACACTGATGGGAGACTGATGTAATTGAACTCCTTCTTGGTGTGTCTCAGAGGCTGACAGACGAACCCTGGGGGAGCCATAACTGCCCTGGCTTTACTCTGATGGATGTACTCTCACGTTTCTTTCCATATGTTGTTTAGTTTCTGCTCTCTCTCTCTCTCTCTCTCTCTCTCTCTCTCTCTCTCTCTCTCTCTCTCTCTCTCTCTCTCTCTCTCTCTCTCTCTCTCCTCTCTCTCTCTCTCTATCTCTCTCTCTCTCTCTCTCTCTCTCTCTCTCTCACACGTATCTCTGTGTCTCTGCAATAATTATTCAACTTTTTTTCTTTCCTTCTTTCTTTTTTTGTATTTTCTATGTCTTTCTCTTCTCTCATCTCTCCTTTCCTCTTTATAACCTCCAACAACTCAGGGCGGGATCCACAAAGAATGGATTGCACGGTGCTAATTGATGAAAGTCTTTCTCTGGTCTGCATCCCCTTAACAATTGTGTGTATTGAGCCGTACTGTATTGTACCCTGTTGACAGAATCCAGCTATAGGGCGACAATAATGTCAAGAGGCATGGTTTCTATCTTTAGCCTTTAACTGGCATGGTTTATTTATTCACATGGTATGAGCAGCAGTTCTAGAGTTCTCCTCTCACTGAGAGGCTGGGGGGAAAGAGGTAGAGTAGGAGGAGACATCTCTATTTATACTCGCCACCTGGTGGTGTTCTTGAGTGGCTCCGCCTAGAGAGCCCTCTAGTGGAAACAGTTATATATGCAGTTATACAGTTATTAACAATCCTACATAGGACCTCTGACTTCAATACTCCCACTTAGGGTTGTATTAACATACTGGATAACTTCTCCGAAAAACATTTTACAAAGGAAATAATATAATCCAAAACATCAACAGAGTATGGCAGTCAATATTTGCACATTAAACATGACCTTAGCAAATGCCTTCAATTTTGTATTTGGAACAGGTTTCCTCATAGTGTCTGCTACACTGTTGTCTGTTGGACAGTAAACCAGTGTCATTCTTTCTTCTCTGATGACAGATCTGATGAGATGATATTTTCTATATCGACATGTTTACATCTATGCCGACACACTGGGTTCATAGCACTCACAATGGTTCCCTGGTTGCCCTCATAAACAACAGTCTTCATATATACACAGTGTCCATCATTTTAAATGATGTTGACAAAAAAACCCTCATCTTCAAAACCACCATATTCGGTATAGAGGATACATTCCAATTTCCTATTACATATTAAGCAATATACTCATCAATCAATGCAATCTTATCTCCATCACTTCGAGCAGTTGTTCTGGATAAATACACTCCTGTATGGTCATAGCTAGAGCCATATATTCGGCTTCACGAGTTGATAGTGCCACTGTGGGCTGCTTCTTTGTTTTCCACGAAACCAGTGAGCTGTCTGTGTTCAAACTCACACAATATCCTGTGGTACTCCTTCTATCTGTGGTGTCAGCTGCCCAGTCTGCATCACTGTGGGCTTTAAGTCCTAGACCTTCGCTGCTCTTTCTGAAACACAATTGTTTATCTGCTGTACCTTTAAGATAACAAAATACATGTTTTGCTGTAATCCAATGCTCCTCTGTGGGGTCAGCAAAATGCTGTGACCGTTTACTCACTACAAAACATAGGTCAGGGCGGGTACATGTTGTTAAATAAATGAGGCTACCAACAGCTTCTCTGTACATTTGTACATCTGTCAGTTTCTGAGCATCCTCCTGATAGTCTATTTTTTGATCACATGGTGTTCCCCATGATCTACATTCTTGCATGTCAAAACGTTTCAGGATCTTTCCCACATGGTTAAATCATTGAGAACATGGTAAGTCATCCACCTTTGTATTTAAACATGGGATCCATTTTTGTATTTAAACATGGTAAATCATCCACCTCTGTACTTAAACATGGAATTAAACATAGGATCCATTTCAGTATTTAGACATGGACACCTCTGTACTTAAACATGGAATTAAACATAGGATCCATTTCAGTATTTATACATGGACTCTAATCAGGTATTTAAACCTGGATTCTACTCCTCCCGTATTTAAACCTATCATCCTCCTGCCTTTAAGCAGTGTAGCCATCCTCCTTCAGTATTTAAACATGGAGTACCCTCCTTCAGCATTTAAGCAATTAGTCACCCTCCTTCAGTATTTAAACATGGAGTACCCTCCTTCAGTATTTAAGCAAGGTGTACTGTCCTCCTCGTCACTCCCTTTCCGGGCATAGTCTGTCAGATACTTTGGGGGTTTGTGTTCCCTTGAGGGATACCTCCCACTGCTTGGGGCACTTGACGTCACCCTCGGGTTTAGTTTAGTTTAGTTTATTCGGATCCCCATTAGCCATTGCCACAGGCATAGGCTACTATTACTGGGGTCCACACAAATCAATACAATACAATAAAATCAATACAATACAATTAATACAATACAATACAATAAAACAATACAATACACCTCAATAACACATACAAATATTATATTATAAAATATCTAAGTTCACCTATCACACATACCCATCTACTCAATCATGTTTCAAGGCATAATATGTTCACTTAAAGCACAACAATATATCTCAATACAACATACAAATATATTAAAAATCTAAGTTCACCAATCACACATACCCATCTTCTCAATCACCCACTATGTTTACTTAACTGACAGTACCACTCTTTCTTATATGATTTTGAAGGTGTTTTTTAAATGTCTGTTTGTCTTCAACCCTAGTTAGTGCAGGTGGTAAGGAATTCCATGCAGTCATAGCTCTATACATCACAGTTATTTTCATTGCATTTGTTCTTGGCATCTTTACAGTACATCTTTCCATTGACACATGCCTGGTGGAGTAACTGTTGATTGTGAATTGTATCTCATCATATAGACAAGCAGGTTTTTTGTTCTTATATATATTTCTAAAAAACATTATGATATTTACATTTAGTCTTTGTTCTACCATTAACCATGACAGTCTTTCATGCATGCTTACTATGTTTGACCTTTTCCTACAATTCAGAGCAAGGCGCGTTGCTTTGTTCTGTGTCATTTGTAGTTTTCCCAGTTTTTCTCTTCCAGCACTTCCCCAGATCCCCGGACAGTAATCCAGATGTGAAAGGATCAGAGCCTGGATAACATGGTGCTCCTCGTCACCGCCCTCTGGGGGTGGCTGACTGTCTGCCTGCACGACCATACTAAATACACTGGGCTGATGTGTCTCTGTTTCTACACACCTTACTCTGGAGTCCAGCTCTGGCTCCTCTGTCTGTGTCTCGCTCTCACATGTTGCCTTTGTGACAAACTCGACTAGCATGTGTTTCTGCACTCTCCCTTTACCGGGATGATAAATTAGGAAAGCAGGGCTTCCCTTGTCATGTCCTACAAAAAGTCCTTTTACACATCTAGACTCGGGCTTTCCCCTGTCCTGCAGGTACGCATAACACACTGATCCAAATCGGTGCATTCTGGCTAGATTACACTTCTTTCCTGTCAGTGCCATATACGGGGTGGTGCCCGAGTGCTTATTAAAGCACCTGTTTCTGGTGTAAGCGGCTTCTTGCACCGCATAATGCCAAAGGCTCCTAGGTAAGTTACTATCTACTAGCTTACACCTAGCCATTTCGAAAAGGGTGCGCCATTCCCTTTCTGCCACTCCGTTCTGGTGTGGGGGATATGGACGTGACGTCTCGTATCTTATCTTGTACCTTCTCAACAGTGATTGGAACTCTCTGTTTGTGAACTCGGTTTTGTTGTCGGACCTTAAACATCCTACGTTACCATAAGGTGCTACGTCTGCCAGGCATTTCTCCGTGGCCTGGAGTGTGTCACTCTTTGCTTTGAGAAAGTAAACAAACACTGCCCCTGTGCACACATCTGTAAAAGACTGTACATATCTAAAGCCTCCTATGGACTCGTTGCTTACTGGACCGGCTAGGTCCGTGTCAACTAATGCAAGTGGTACGCTTACTTTTTCTGTGGGATTTCTATTTCTCGGTTGAGTAAACTTCCCCGTTTTGCACACTGCACAATTTTTGTCAGGTCTACGCTTTTCACCTTCAATGTGCATGCCTTCTGTCACTGCTTGCAGTTTCAGTAAATCCTCGTAATTACAATGACCCATAATCTCGTGCCATGTCTGAATATCGTGACTGGCCGTCACGCTACACATATCATTATTATCATTACACTTGTCGTTGTCATTACACTCCGTTTGCAGATAATATACTCTCTGGTACATCTCTATGTCAAACCGTGTACCGTCAGGTTCTACAAGAAAATGTTTACCTTTATCGAAGAATACCTTGGCACCGCTTGCAGTAGCAGCTATTACAGAGAATAGTCCTTGTGGGAACGATGATACGTAGAGAGCGTTCTTTAACGTCACCGTACGCCGGCGCCCCCTACTGTCCGTGAGGCATACCTGTGCGTCTCCTCTCTCTTGCGCCAACCCATAGGTGTCCTTCCCGTCTGCCAGCTCCATGCTGTGCCTCTCCGGGTGGAAAGTGTTGTCAAAGTTCTTGAACCGAGTCTTGTCGTTGATGACATGGGACGACGCACCTGTGTCCACGATCAGTCCCGTCCTCTGGGCCCGCTGCAGCTGTGCCGGCCCGGCGATGCATGCCGTCCGCGCCCCGAAAGCATAGTCTTCCTGTCCCGTTATTCTCCGGGCGTCGTCTCGATCCGTCTCACGTCGACCATCGCTGCCATCGTGTCCGCTGCCGCCATCTTGTCCACAGCCGCCATCTTGTCCGTAGCCGCCATTTTGTCCGTGGCCAACGTCTCGTCCATGGCCGCCGTCTCGTCCATGGCCGTCATCTTGTCCATGCGCGTATCGCGCGCTCTGGTCGTGTTTCTTCATGTACGCTCGACTGCACAAAGACTGTCTGGTGTAGCTTCTGCAAATCCACGGGGCACACAGACAGTCTTTGTGCAGTCGCTTCTCAGATGGCCTTTATCTCCGCATCGCCAACACGCCAGGTTCGTCGTGGTCGTGGTTCTCTCTCTTGGCATCACTCAAGCCTTTAGCACCCTCTCTCCCGCCTCCGCGGCGGCTGGGTGGGTATCATCTGAGGCCTCGAAGTTTCTTAACTTGGCCTTAAACTGTCCCAGCGTCATGTCCGCTGAACCGTGTGTTACCAGGAGTGTGAACGGTTTGTACAGCTCCGGTAGTCCTCTCATCATCATCGCCATCATTAGCCCATCGCTGGGTGCTTCTCCTGCACTCCTCAATGGCGTCGTGATCTGCTCCGCTCTGTTGACGTATTCGGTCACAGTCTCTGTGTGCCCCTTCCTCAGGGCCGTTAGTGCTATGTAGAGGGCCACGACTCGGGGTCTTTCTCGCCCGATGTAATGCTCTCTCAACACCTCCAGGCTTTCTCGGCCTTTGTCTTTAGTGTCGTGGAATATCAGCCCCAAGCTGGTGTCGTCGAGCAGTGGCGCTAACTCACAGTACGCGTCTGCGTTACGCTGTTCGTCCAGGGCTTGCTCTTCCGCCGTCATGTCTCCCGTGGGGGCTGCCAGGATCATCTCCTTCAGTCCCGCACCGTGCATGCAGCATAGCATGCTCTCTTCCCAGAGCTCGTAGTCCTCTGCTTTTTCATTGAATGAGGGCCATTTGCTCCTTCCCTTGGTTTCCATCCTCTTCGTTGGTGGTAGGCGTAGCGTTAGCTCTTGTTGGCCTAGTGTCTAGCCACGCGGTGCTCCCGGCGCTAACCTAGCCTATACTTTAGCTAAGCTTGCTACCCTTATTATTTTGCCCTGGCGTTATCTGGGCCCATAACCTGTTGACAGAATCCGGCTATAGGGCGACAATAATGTGGTCAAGAGGCATGGTTTCTATCTTTAGCCTTTAACACTTTGATCGCCATGGGTTAAATTAATAATTTACCATCCCTCGCCAGCTCTATTTGTCTATGGAGAAGTTCCCCTTCTTTGCAGGGCTATAACTTTTTAAATTATATTGCTACATTGCCATTATTATGGCCCATTCAATGTCCTATATGTATTGTTCAGGGTGTAGCAACGTTAAACTTTTTCATTCACATATTCATACTAAAATATGGTCTAAAGTATAAGTATGTTTTTGTCGTTTTCTGCAGCTTTCTTCAGAACGTGATTTATAGCCCTAAATGCATTATATAGATGATCAGATACAGTTTGGTAGGAATCTGTGCGAGATGAATAATTTCAACTGGACGTACTTCTAGAATGATCTACGTATGATCTGATGATGACCGGATGGGCGGGGGATCGTTTATAATTCCGTGGACAGCGTTATATGATTCATCCAGAGTGGGTCATATGTTCATCATAGCAGTTTATATGGAATACGTTAGAAAATAACGCTGAATCTTACGGTATGTTCCTCGCGCTGTTGGACGATCAGCGTGGAGTAGACCGTTTTCGATTATGGGATGTTGATCCTGATGAACCATTTCCAGGTTGTATAATGCTATATACGTCCAAATAACGTTGTTTATTGAGTTAGGGCGAGCGATTGATCATCCAGTGTGTTGAGATGGAGTCCGGCTACCGATCACGAGTGCCCGGAGCACATATGGATGAGCACTTCCTGTTTGGCGCGCCCCTCCCTCTTGGCCGATCTGCCGATCGGCCACCAGATGGCGCTCTCGAACCGTTAGACAGTTGAGTGGAGCTCACCAGTACATCTCAGGGCTCCGGAAAGGAAATATGATTTCGATGACAGATTTTTGAAATATTGACATCAAAGACGAGTTACGGCGTCTTCGGCAGAATGAGCATGGCTAGGAATGACGTCTTAACTCGTCATCGGCGATCATAGTGTTAACTGGGGTGGTTTATTTATTCACATGGTATGAGCAGCAGTTCTAGAGTTCTCCTCTCACTGAGAGGCTGGGGGGAAAGAGGTAGAGTAGGAGGAGACATCTCTATTTATACTCGCCACCTGGTGGTGTTCTTGAGTGGCTCCGCCTAGAGCGCCCTCTAGTGGAAACAGTTATATATGCAGTTATACAGTTACTAACAATCCTACATAGGACCTCTGACTTCAACATACCCATTCTGCAATCTGCGCAGTGATTGATTGATTGAACATTTTATTAACAGATTGCAGAATGGGTACAATACAGTACGGCTCAATACACACAATTGTTGAGGGGATATAATAATAATAATAATAATAATAATAATAATAATAATAATAATAATAATAATAATAATAATAATAATAATAATAATAATAATAATAATAATAATAATAATAATAATAATAATAATAATAATAATAATAATAATAATAATAATAATAATAATAATAATAATGCAGGACCTCTTTAGGGGGTCTTTATTCGGCATGCAACGAACTGGACATGCAATTGGAGCGGCACACACACACACCGGGATACACACACACACACATGTATTGTCTTTTTCTCAGTCGCCGATGCGAATGAGTCTCTGCGCCTAACTCATCCCGTCGTCCTTCCCCCCATGGGCAGCCGGGAGCAGATAGGGCGTCAACGTGAGCCACGCCCCGGGGACCAAGTCAAGTGCTCCTGTCCGTCTTCGTCAAGGACGCCACAGCATTAGCGATCTGTTGTTGTGCATGTTTTTCCATTGGGTTTATCTTATCGGGGGGAAACCCTTGCAAGCACGGGGAGAACATGCAAACTCCACACAGAAAGGCCTGGGAGAAACCCCACCTGGGTACCTGGCATCATGGAAACCTGGTCCCCAAGCGGGAATCGAACCCTGGACCTTCTTGCTGTGAGGGGACAGTGTTAACCACTACACCACTGTGCCGCCATGCAGACCAGAGAAAGACTTTCGTCTTGTTTACATCAGGGTCCCCCATTTTCAATTCATAATGAATTATAAGTAAGGGTGCAATTAGCACCGTGCAATCCATTCTTTGTGGATCCCGCCCTCAGTGTGTGCTGCAGTGCTCACTGCTCAGTCCTGCTCTCTATGAGACAGGCTTAGTGTGGCCTGGTTGAACGGGCTGGTTGCTGGTTGTGGGACAACAGTGATGTCTGCTCATATACGGTCAGACACACTGAGGGGTATTCATTCATATTGCACACACATCCACATGCAAACACTCAACTTTAACATTCAATTTAGGCACTTTAAACACTACCTATTATTATCTATTTATTACTAAATATTTGCACTACATCCATACCTAATTTTAGCATTTAGCTTTTTTTTTTAAGTTAGCATGTTGTACTTAATTCTGTACTTTAGGTTGTTCTTTAGTTTGTATATTGGCCTGGTAACATCACCAAAAAAAAGGAAGCCCTCAGTCCAGCGTTCATCCTACAAGGCTAACGTTAATTCTAGCAATAGCATCGATAGAGAATGGCTCTGGGCTTTTACCCCATTTCTTGGCACTGGCATCCCATCGCTGCATGAATTCGCTTCAATGTCCTTAACCTGGCAAGCCGTGCAACAAGGGGAACGGCACCTTCCTACCTCCGGTCAATGGTCTCTGACTACATACTGAGACCCACTCCTATACAAGCTCCTGGGGGGTCATCAAAGCGAAGCAGGCGATTCTCAATCCTCGCTCCACAATGATAGAACGAACTCCCCACCACAGTCAGGACAGCTGAAACCCGGCCAATTTTCCACCGTCAACTAAAAACACACCTCGTCAAACTATCTGAAATATATATATATTTTAAACCTAACCTTCTTACTGTGTTTTTACTACTATGTACCTTACTACTATGCTACTATAGAGTATATCACTCACACCTGTGACTATTTGACGGACAATGCCACTGTACCTCTCTTGCTGACTTGTTCACAATTTGTAAGTCACTTTGGATAAAAGCATCAGCTAAATGACTATATAAATGTGAATGTAAATGGCTATAATTAGCTACTTGTTAACTCAACGTTGGAGAAGTAATGTCTGTATTCAGAGGCAACTACGCAGGATGCGTGAATATTAAAGGCAACCAACTTGTGTTCAGCTTTTCGTTCAGCGTTTCTCTGATTGGCCACACGGCCAATCAATCAATCCACTAGCATACGCCCTTGCGGCGCGGCAGAAGCGCTGGTCGAACCAGCGGTGTTCTGTTGTGTGACTGTACTACAGCGGTGTTCTGTTGTGTGACTGTACTAAACTCTTCCACCACATGACCGACATTTGACATACAGTACGCAGTACACCTCCTATCTATGTTGGGATTATGTTTGTTCATGACAAAACAATAAAAATCGCTACTGTTAGTAATGCTGCCACCACCCACTTCAATGACAGAGCTCTCATATTTGCGAATGCATAAACTATATCTTAAATTATGGCGATGTGTCTAATATGGCTGTCGCGAAGTCATTGATAAGCGACAGCCATATTAGACACATAGCCATAATTTAAGATATAGTTTATGCATTCGCAAAATATGAGAGCGCGCCGCTGTCATTGAAGGGCTTCCTACAACAGAACACCGCCGCTGCTGCTGCTGAAGCTGTATCAAGCTGGCGGCGGCGCACGAAAGCCGGGGATAAACCACCGCGTCGCCCCGCTGGCGCTTCAGGCTCAGCAGCCTCCACGGGCGAAATAACATATAACGTTACAGTTCCACACTGATGTACAGTGAGTGTCTAATATGGCTGTCGCGAAGTCATGCCTCTCCCTCTGACAATATCATAATGATGTGTTTTCTAATATTATATCCACAATCATTCATCTAAAAAATTGTATGGGCTTTGATTAAACATGTAACCTACACCTACTGTAACTTACTGTACCTCTGCTTCCTACAGCACAGCAGGTAATGGCGTTAATCAATGGAACGCGAAACATAATAACGTTACGCTTTCTAGTTCAGCGCATTTCATAACTGTATGGGCTTTGTTTATACACGAGTGAATCTGGTAGTTGGTTGTTAAAAACGCGAAACATAATAACGTTACGCTTTCTAGTTCAGCGCATTTCATAGCGCTCTACTGCTACCGCAGCCCAACACAAGTGCGTTGGAACAGCAGCCACAAGTTTTGCTGCCGCTCGCGCGCGCTCCTTGGATTTCATTTGGGACGTGGGACGACTGCGCTTGCCTGCGCGTGGGGGCGGGGGGGGGGCGCGGCCAATCAGAGAAAAGCCGAACACAAGTTGGTTGCCTTTAATATTCACGCAGCCGGGGGTTCACGTTAGGTCGCGTTGAAAATGTAATGCTCTGAGATGCTCTGGAGCAATCTCTCTCTCTGTCTCTCGGATCAATCCAATAAACAAACAACTCACCATTCATTCATTATGCATCAGCAGCAGCTAAATTAATGTTATAGTTCACAACACAGCAGCGCGTTTTGAATCGCTAGCCTATTATCGTCTCGTCTCAGCAAGCACAGTCAATAATTTCCGTAGCCGCATTTCTCGGAGACAGCTGTGTAGCGAGAGAGAGAGAGAGCGAGAGAGAGAGAGAGAGACTCACTGTTTAGTCGAAACGTCCAGGGCAGGAGGGCTTGATAAAGTGTATAATCCACTGTTGATGTATTCCAGACCACTGTCCACTGTCCAGACTGCATCCGCCATATAGCTTGTTAGCCAAGTGTTAGCTGTTAGCAGTTAGCACCACACAACACAAGTACTTCATTTCTTTGTCCATTTTCGCGTCGAACAGACTGCAAACTACCTGGCGTTCTATCGCCATGTTCTAAGACAAACTCTAACCTTAACCAACTTTGAAAGAGTGCCTAAGCTTAACCGTCGAAATAACTTGCAGTCACGCTCTAAGACAAATAGCTGCATCTCACAAGTCACAACAACACAACTATCTCTACCACCAAACTAGAATTGGAACATAGAAAGTGGATTCGGCCAATCAGAGATCGTCTCCGCGAAATGCGGCTACGGAAATTCTTGCCGCTGCTGCCTAGACCGCTTCAAATCGCGCCCGGATTCCAACATAATAGTCATATTTCAACGCACAACGCGTTACGCACTGATTGGCTGCGACGGATACAGCGATCAAACAGTGACGCGCACTCAGAGCGCTATTGCGTCTAGCCCGGGCCGAGAAATAAAAAAAAATAAAAAAAATAAAAAAAGGTGAGTCAGGAAAACGAGTATTTTTTATTTTATATATTAACGTTATATTGTGCATTGAAAACACAAACATACTTAAAATGAGTAAATATTATTCATTTTAAACATGTTTATATTATTTATAGGGCTATAAAACAAAAAACAAAAAAGTTTTTTTTTCTTCTTCTCTGATTTAACAGGTGGGGCGGCGCTCTAGCGCCCCCGGTGGCGAGCCGCCACTGGGCGCGTGATGTGTCATTCCTCCGTGTAATTTGGTGGTGGGAGTCTGGAGTTTGTTGGTTTTCTCCTGGTGGCGAGGTTGCCGTGGACCGGGGAAGATGGGACGGCCCGTGGGGGTTGCACTACCATCGCCGTGCATGGCGGTGTGAGTGGTACGCATTTGTGTTTTCCTTCGGCAATGACATGCTTTATCTGGGAGTGTGTCTTGGATGTGGATGTGGTGGAGATTGATGTGTGGGGTGTTCCCAATGTCTCCAAATCCCCCCCCCCTAACCCCCACCCTCCTCTATCCACAAGAGAGCTGGATCCCTTTATCCACCTCAGTGTTCTCCCACTCGAAAACACGCTCAGCAAAGCTCATTTAACCTACATGTACTTTTACTATGTGTTTCACTATTAAACCTATATTGATCATGAAGATCCTTCTACCATTATAATTGATGAGTCTGTTTCCACAACAACAGCATGTGTACATTCCTCAGTTTAGAAACAGGATCGAAACCAGAACTGTTCCCTAGATAATGGCACATATCCACTCCATCATAGATGATCCAGTCTGTGTTGAGCTTACCCAGACCAGAAAACCTTCAGTGAATCTGAAGAGTATTACTCATAAGCCTGCAGGCTGCTATGAGACAGGCTACAACAAGCTGTTAGTCAGGCGTGATGCAGCTGCAGCAAAACAGCTCAACTAAATCGAATTTACAAACAGGTGTCCATAGTCCTCCTGTTGCCTCCTCCTGTTGCATCCATGCGTGAATATTAAAGGCAACCAACTTGTGTTCGGCTTTTCTCTGATTGGCCGCGCCCCCCCCCCGCCCCCACGCGCAGGCGCAGTCGTCCCACGTCCCAAATGAAATCCAAGGAGCGCGCGCGAGCGGCAGCAAAACTTGTGGCTGCTGTTCCAACGCACTTGTGTTGGGCTGCGGTAGCAGTAGAGCGCTATGAAATGCGCTGAACTAGAAAGCGTAACGTTATTATGTTTCGCGTTTTTAACAACCAACTACCAGATTCACTCGTGTATAAACAAAGCCCATACAGTTATGAAATGCGCTGAACTAGAAAGCGTAACGTTATTATGTTTCGCGTTCCATTGATTAACGCCATTACCTGCTGTGCTGTAGGAAGCAGAGGTACAGTAAGTTACAGTAGGTGTAGGTTACATGTTTAATCAAAGCCCATACAATTTTTTAGATGAATGATTGTGGATATAATATTAGAAAACACATCATTATGATATTGTCAGAGGGAGAGGCATGACTTCGCGACAGCCATATTAGACACTCACTGTACATCAGTGTGGAACTGTAACGTTATATGTTATTTCGCCCGTGGAGGCTGCTGAGCCTGAAGCGCCAGCGGGGCGACGCGGTGGTTTATCCCCGGCTTTCGTGCGCCGCCGCCAGCTTGATACAGCTTCAGCAGCAGCAGCGGCGGTGTTCTGTTGTAGGAAGCCCTTCAATGACAGCGGCGCGCTCTCATATTTTGCGAATGCATAAACTATATCTTAAATTATGGCTATGTGTCTAATATGGCTGTCGCTTATCAATGACTTCGCGACAGCCATATTAGACACATCGCCATAATTTAAGATATAGTTTATGCATTCGCAAATATGAGAGCTCTGTCATTGAAGTGGGTGGTGGCAGCATTACTAACAGTAGCGATTTTTATTGTTTTGTCATGAACAAACATAATCCCAACATAGATAGGAGGTGTACTGCGTACTGTATGTCAAATGTCGGTCATGTGGTGGAAGAGTTTAGTACAGTCACACAACAGAACACCGCTGTAGTACAGTCACACAACAGAACACCGCTGGTTCGACCAGCGCTTCTGCCGCGCCGCAAGGGCGTATGCTAGTGGATTGATTGATTGGCCGTGTGGCCAATCAGAGAAACGCTGAACGAAAAGCTGAACACAAGTTGGTTGCCTTTAATATTCGCGACCCACGCGGCTGTGATAGTACCAGCCGCTACTGCACGCGCCCCAGGACCTGCAGCCACGCTGGGACGATTCTGGAAGTAGACATTCTTGATCCAGGGTCACCATGCCCATTCAAACTGCATGTGGACATTCAAAGGACAATTTAGGCTACATTTTAAGATGCAGTATAACCAAGCTAGCTAGTCAAGATAGCATCCTGTTCAATATTTGTAAAGAATACAGTAGCTGTGTGAACTTTGGCAGTGCAGCCGACAAAATCCTGCAAAAAGAAAACTGAATTCTGCCTCTCTCTCTCCTCGTATCAGTGTGTGTCAGTGCGGTTGTATGTACATACAGTCAGTGGCGGCGCCAGAGAATTGGCCTTGCAGGAGCTTTGGGGGGGCTGGATTGTTTATAGCAGGTGCTAATGAATTTTACTGCAACAAACAAAATAACGGCTAATATAGGCTACATCATTGAAAATGCACGTTACTAAATGTTTAGCGTTATACACCAATGCAAGCACCCAATAACCCAATAAAGCTCGACATTATATCGGGAGTGGTAATCTGACGTTCGTGCGTAAAAGGTCTCTCAGTCAGTATGATTAGAATTTAAAACAACGCTTGAAAGAAAAGTAACCAAAGGAAAGGTGTAATATTTAAGATTTCGTTTCTACAAAGGGTATAGCAACGAAATATATATATATATATCAGATAATAACAAATCACAAGGACAACGAAAACATAGCCTATAATAATATGACTACATTTCTGACATGCACCATTCATTCACCACGGTAACAGCCACCATGAGAGCAGTAGTCAACTGGGCACGGCGACCCTATACATTAAACTAGAAAGAAGAAGAAGACCCTACATTCCAGTGTGTCTGTGTCTGTGAGTGTGTGTGTGTGTGTGTGTGTGTGTGTGTGTGTGTGTGTGTGTGTGTGTGTGTGTGTGTGTGTGTGTGTGTGTGTGTGTGGGGGCACAGCGGCCCGACATTAAAATGGGCACGGCGGCCAATGGGCACGGCGGCCCGTACATTCCTGTGTGTGTGTGTGTGTGTGTGTGTGTGTGTGTGTGTGTGTGTGTGTGTGTGTGTGTGTGTGTGTGTGTGTGTGTGTGTGTGTGTGTGTGTGTGTGTGTGTGTGTGTGTGTGTGTGTGTGTGTGTGTGTCAACAAAGACTGGTACTCACCAGTCACAGGAGAACGATCCGCCTGTTGTTGTGATTTGCAGCGAAGCGATCGATCACTGCATTGACGTCCAGTTCTTTGGTCCTTCTGGAACTGATTGCAAGCAGACCCAAGTTGCTGGTTCGAGCGTCTCCGCTTCTATTCCTCACAGGTCTTTATCCGGCGTAAGCAAGAAAAGCTCCTCTCACACGCAGCTGATGTGACGGGCAATGTCATTGAGATGCACACAAGTTTGTACAGATCAACGAACGCATCATTGTATGGCCTTAATAGCACCAGCACGTCATGGGTGGTGTTGACGACAGTTCCACTTTGTTTTTTTCTTTCAATAAGTCGCTTTGCCTGGTGAAGTTCTGCAGAGATGTTTTCCTCCATTACCCCATAGTGTTTAGCCATTGGCAAAAGGCTATCTTTGTCCATGAATGTTTTGTGCATGGGGTTGAGAGCTGTTGCTCCTCTCATAATGTGACAGTTTTCAGCTGAAAAACGTCTGTTCAATTCACTAACCAGTCGGTCGATTACTGGGAAAAAACAGTGGTTCCGATAGTCGTCTGACGTTTCCAATCGCTGTCTTGACCCTGTTTGGCTGTTCACCACGAACCCCTGCAGGTGGCGAGGCTGTGCTTTTCTCCTCGGCTGTGGTCGCTGCATTTCAATGCCCACCGAAGCACACTGGTCACTGGCAGACTCCCAGATTGCGTTCCATGTCCACGACCACTCTCCCTCGCTTTTTTCCAATAATAATAAAGCGGTCCATTATATAAATGTCACCTAACTTAAGCTTGTTGTAAGTTGTAATAACTGCTGCTACTAAGTAGAGACAGTGCTGCAGCTAGAAACTGCTCGCGCTAGCTAGAGTTAACGTTAAACTTAAAGTGTGTTCATGCAAATGATGCAATCACGTGCAAGAACCAACCAATCAAATCACACAACAGGTGCCACAAAGGTGAACGGCAGGTCATCATGGCAGGTCAATATGATTTAATAATTTAGTTTAGTTACATCAGTCAGTCCGATGTCTTCATATATTATATTTTTTATTCCATACATTTATTTATACATTATTTTATATATAAATAAAATAAAAAACATAACTGTCTGGGAGGGGGGGCTTAGAGGGGGCTAAGCTTTTTTCAGAGGGGGCTTAAGCCCCTGCTAGCCCCTCCCCCCCGCCGCCACTGCATACAGTGCATGAGCTAAAGGTCACGATGATGGCTCTTTTATTGGCAATGTGAGGACACTGCTACAGTAGGGGAGACTGGGGTAATTTGAGCCACTTTTCATATTTAGGATCACTACATGAAAGCAATTATAGTTTTGTTGCTAACTGATATTATCAGCATATTATTTGAGAATGTTGTGAATCACTACAGACAATCGGAATCAGGGTGAACATAACCGTTTTGATAATATAGCATGTCCAAAAAAAGGTGCACATCTCGTATGGGGTAAGTTGAGCATAGGAGCGGGGTAAATTGAGCATAGGAGCGGGGTAAGTTGAGCCATCTCCCTCCTTCCATCCCTACTCCCCCTCCCCCGCCCTCCCTTCTCCCCTCCCCTCTTCTAACACCCCTCCCCATGTACACCCACCTCCTCCCCTCCCTGGATTAAGATATTCCACAGTTATACATGTCTGTATTGAATGAAATAACAGTCACTACTTCACATCTGTATGTATTTTTATTTATTAAACACAATTCAGCCTAGGTTTGTTTTATTATCGCATTTGAAACCATTTCAACATAGACCTGAGAATGCCTTAAAGTGCGGTCTGAAAGAAAATGCTAAATCTAAGAGATACCATAATGTAATTAATGAGCCCCAACAGCAAAAATGGTGCACTTTCATGCTAGGTTTACTACCTCATTTTGCAGCTTAAACAAATTTAAAATGATCCATGTTGGTATAAACACAATCCTGATTAAACTAATGATAGATTAAATTAACTTTCATGAGTAAAAAAAGTTTACATGTGGCTCTTACCTTCACAGACTCCATGAAATGGCGCCTTCCTCCTAAATTTCTGGTCACATGCTCACTTTTTTTTAAGGTTTCATAGAAACAAGGGGTGGCTCAACTTACCCCTATGCTCAATTTACCCCAGTTTCCCCTATGTGATGTCAGCACAGTTCCAGTTACAGTATGTTGTAGTCATGCTGCTTCAAATGCAGTGTTGTATTTTAACATTTCAAAATACAACTGTTGCCATGCTGACAGTTTTCTTTCATCTGTGAAAATATGTATGTTAATCTGTGCCACCATAGCATGTTGGGTGTGCGATGCCCCTGTTTGATCCATCCGTCTTCGCCAAACCAATACAAAATACACATGTGTGTATTGAGTTTTGATCTGAATATTCATCTACTTGAATTGAACTCAACCTGAACATAAACAGGGTACAATGGCTACAATGACTGTAGGCACAATTGCTTTTCCCCTGTGCAGGTCATTGACAGGGGAGCAGGTCTGAGCCACAGGAAGCTAGAGCTGTCTGTGTGGCTTACAAACAGAGATGTTTTCACATGACGACAAACTACATGTATTTTCTTGTCCTTTTTTTTTGCATTGACCTTATGGTGGTTCTTTGGGGAATACCAGACATAAACATGTTGCTTTTTCTTGAGAAGGAAGGTTGGCGAATGCCATGGCATACATATTTCACAGAATACAATATGCTACTAACTACTGTATGCATACACACATTATGCAGCATGTTATAACCATAATATAAAGTTATGACTACATTATCATAATGATTATTCTGTATCAGAGACATGATATGAGTCATTCTTGAGTCACCCATCAGGTTTCCATCCCTGGTTCTGACACATTTCTTATCAGCAGCTGCTTCTTCATTTCTGTTCAGTACAAATTTGGTGTCACTGTGTTTGAGACATCATCTATCAGTTTCACATTCATTATTAACTCTAACCTGGGTTTTCCTTGAGCCTCTGACACCTTTCTGATGTATTTCCTGCTTTTGGACACAGCACAGTAAGCCTCCATGTAATGATACATGGAATTGAACATGCTTAATGTTCAGAACAAAGAAATAACTGGGCCCCTGAAAAAGTCCAGTGAATGGGCTCCCTAAATCTGCTTTAATCATATAATGTATTACACATGTATTGCTGGTCTTCATGGACCCTCAGAAATATTTCCCCATTTCCCACCTTAGGGACGGGCCTGACAACCACCTCTTCCACTCTCCTGGTCAAAGCAAAGGAAGAACAAGCTAATCGTGAAAACTTGTGTTTCCTGGCAAGCTGACAAAAAAAGTGTTTTTCTCTTTTGATATTTCCTCTGACACCTGTGCTGCTGCTGGCTTACTGACGCGTGTTGGCAGGGAGGCCTTTCCCCGCTCAACAGCTTGCATGGTGTGAAAGAACCAATGCATCTCCAGTGCCGTCCGTGTGGGATTTGCTTTTAAAAAGTGTCGGGAAACTCCTTTGAAATTATTGGGCAGGTTGCCAGCTGGATTTTTTTTTTTAAAAGCCTCCATGCATGTGTTCATACAAACATGTTGTTACTTTTTACCCTCTGGACAACCACAGGAATGCCATGTGAAATTATATGAATACATTGAGCTTGTAATTGTTTGCAGACTAGGAAAGGTAAAATGATGCATTAATAATACAATACAGTCCATTATAGTGAACTCTCGTGAATCCCATTACAAAGAGGATCAAGCCTCTTTCGCACAATGTTTTCTGTTTCTGAGGGATTCTGAGAGAGTTGGATTAATTGAACTGTTTCCCCTCTTCCTTGTCAGAAGTTGTTGGACCAAACTGTCCTTCTAGGAGAGTCAGGAGAAAGTCTGCTTAGCCTCCATAGTCAACTGATAGAGCAGATTTTGTTTTCTAGGACAGTATGACACATACAGCAGGCTGCCGATCTCTAGTGTGTGGTTCCCTACCATCCCTGTCTCTCTTTCTCCCCCCCCCCCCCTCTCTCTCTCTCTCTCTCTCTCTCTCTCTCTCTCTCTCTCTCACTCTCTCTCTCTCTCTCATCCTCTCTCTCATCTTCCCTCTCTCTCTCTCTCTCTCTCTCTCTCTCCTCTCTTCTCTCTCTCTCCTCTCTCTCTCTCTACTCTCTCTCTCTCTCTCTCTCTCTCTCTCTCTCTCTCTCTCTCTCTCTCTCTCTCTCTCCTATCTCTCTCTCTCTCTCTCTCTCTCTCTCTCTCTCTCTCTCTCTCTCTCTCTCTCTCCATGCTGCTCTCAAGGTGACCAGATGGTCAAAAAGCAGCACATTTTCACAAGACCTGCAAGTCTCTGGCTTCATGCTGGGTCTCTCTGTCCTCCTCTGTGTCACATTCCAGGTCAGTTGATCCAGTCTGGTGGTGAGACACTGATTAAGGGACAGTGGAAGGATGCTGTGCTCTCACTGTGGAATCCGCTACTGTCTCCTCATTATCATACTGTGCTTTGAATCTTTCTCATAAATGTTATATCTTCTGAAAAAAGGGACTTATAGACAAATGTCTGGACAATAGAGGGTAATTTTATTCTACACTTTATCAGCAATCACTTTCCTCAGCACATTCCCTGTGTATTGCACCCTCACCTCAAGAGCCTGATATGGACAAGACATAGACATACAATATAGATGATAATATAATAATAATAATAATAATAATAATAATAATAATAATAATAATAATAATAATAATAATAATAATAATAATAATAATAATAATAATAATAATAATAATAATAATAATAATAATAATAATAATAATAATAATAATAATAATAATAATAATAATAATAATAATAATAATAATAATAATAATAATAATACTTTGTTTATTTGTATAGCTGTAACGTTCCCCCCGGTCCTGCTTCACAACTCCCATCTGTCCATGGACATTCCCCACTCCTTAACTAAGATACAAAACCTAGTTCAGTTGGTTCATCTTTGTTGTCTTGTATTTATTAATTTCCTTTCTGTCATCACCAATCTGTTGTTTGTTCATCTGTTGTCTGTGCTGTGCCCCATTGTCTAGTCTAGTTTTGTCTCCCTTGTGTCTGTATCTATGTGCTGTTTGGTCTTGTCATGTTTCAGTATATTAACCCAGTTATGTTTTCTGTTTAGTTGTTCCACCCAGCTGTGTCTAGTTTACCAATCACCCTCATGTCTCTAATTAGTCTGTGTATTTAAGTGTTGTCTGCCCAGCATTCCTTGCTGGGTCATTACTCCTGTTACCTCTGTTCTGTTCACCCCGTGTGCTGTTTACTGTACCTTGCGTACCTCCCGTGAAGCTTCCTGTATTTCCCTGTGAGTACGTTCATGTTTTGCTTGCCCACGTTTTCCAGCATAGCTGAGGTTTATTTTTGTGTTTGAAGTTCGCTTTTGTTTATTGCCAAGTGTTACGGACGGTGTCCTTATGTATGTATATAATATAATATAATGCAGGACCTGTTGCAGAGGTCTTTATTCGGCATGCAACGACACTCAATGTTTTTAGCGGTACACACAGCGGTTAGTTTAGCACACACACCGGAACACACACGCATGCATTGTCTGTCTGTCTGTATGTATATAGTGGGAGTAATGTATGTTATCTGTTGTATATATAGGCATGTTTTGTTTGTTGTTGTCTTGTCTCCCTCTTGTGTCTACATATCCCCACTCTCAGGTGTCTCAGTTCCAGCAACAACAGCAGCAGCAGCTGAGACTCGTCAGGCAATCAGGCTCCACACTCCTTCATATACCCATTTGTGTGCAGTGTTAGTTGGCTCCCTGGTTCGTTTGGTCTGTGTGTGGTGGTAACTATACTTGGTCTGTGTGTGGTGGTAATTATACTTGGTCTGTGTCTGTGTGGGAGCTCATTTTGGTATGTCTTCGGTATAGAGCTGGTGAAGGCTCTTGGCACTTTGTGCTGTCAGTTAGTTTAGGTCTTTAGTATAGCTTTGTGCTGTTTGTGTTCTGTAGAGCTGTGGCCTGTTTGGCATTAGTTTAGTATTTGTACATTTCTGTTTTGTTTCTAACTTGTATTTATTCCTCGTCACCCAGCCTATGGTGATTGCTTTGCTTTGTATTAATCTTTTGTTTTGCACACAGGGACATTGAGGACAGGAAGATACCCTGGGTCTACATTTTGCATCACGTAGGTGACCTACTGTTAAAGACACCAGCTTTAGAAGTGAGCACCACCACCTGTACTTTGGGGCGTCCGCGCCTGTAAAGGGGGGGGTGGGCTTTTATTTCTTTTTGATATTTCATTTGGTGCTCACTGGTAAGTCCTCTTTGCTCTCTGTGTTGCCGAGTTTTGAATTTTGTGAAATAAATATTATTATTTTGCAAATAGTTTCTTGTGTTTTGTGTCACTGCACCCTCACCTACCCTGTCTGTGGCCTTGTGTTGCGTCTCCCCACTGGGGTACGTAACACCAAGCCTTGTAACGTTCTTTGTTTCCTACGTTCAAGTAAAACTTGTTATTTACAACGTCGACTCGTGCCTCGTCTCTCTCACCCTCCACTGCCTCTCCTCATGTCTAATTCAGCATTTGGGTTCTACACACCTCCACCACCGTCATGCCGATCTAAATGTTCCCATTGTAACATATAGCACCTTCCATACAATAATTGCAGCCCAAAGTGCTTCACAGCAATGATATAGACACAAAATAGGCATAGGCATAATTTTAATAGATTTCTGTCATTAAAATCTATGAAAAATAAAAACAATAAAAACAATGATGAACTGTGGGCAGTAATTCATGATGATTCACCATTAGAACCTACTAGTTATATACCCATTAGCTTTAGAAACGATGCTTCATCCATCCTTTCTGAAAACTATACTGCTCACTTATTGCAGAGTACTAATGTCATGTTTTACTAATGTCATCATAATACCAACCAGTCCAGTTGTTTTGAACATTGTGAGTGATTCATGCTGTATTCAGATGAAATCGGGTAGACGGCAAACCGGATATAATTTCAGTGGATGAGAGCAATTAAATGAGGCTGGCAGAAAATACGGGAATGGTAATGGTAGATGGAATTACCTTCAAAATATTGTCTTGCCATCCTGGATTTTACAACGTGAAGGGACGAAAATGATTCAGTGTCCTCTTCTTTTTTCGTGTAACGTCAGAGGTCCAACTCCATATCTTGTAGCCATGCCTTAACTCTGGTCCCACATCAAAGAGGCTGGCTTCCGAGGGTGGTTTGTATAGGGGGCAGATGGTCAGGATGTGGTCAACAGTCTGCTCAGGGTCTCCACACTCACATGCAGCTCTGTCTACCAGGCACCACTTCTTTAATGCTGCTTTAAAGCGACCGACCCCAGATCTTAAACGGTTCAGCAGAACCCATTATATATATTAAAAGGCTTTGACATTGTAAAACTAAATACGTGGAATTCTGTAAGCATAATACAAATCATATCACCCACACGATATATGCTCTGTGTCCAGAGCATGTATGCTTTTCATTCATTTAGGACACATTTATTGCAAGGGTTTTGTAATACACTACACCCTCTGTTCTCATTGCAATGCGTTTTTTATTCTTTCTTATACAGTAGGAAGGGGGGAAGAACACTATATCGTGGGTGTTCATATGACTTGTAT
>NC_140165.1:202091712-202137966 GCF_963971535.1 Notolepis coatsorum
AATGTATGATGTAGCCTATACGCCATGTGTAGCCTGCCTATGTGATCAATACAAACATGAACTTGAATCCCATCATCATATTTACATAGTCTGTCCACTATGCTTATTACTTTATTACCCCCCCCCCCCCTATCTATGTAAAGCGACCTTGCATGGGTCTCTTGAAAGGCGCTATATAAAATGAAGCTATTATTATCATTGTTATTATTATTATTATCACGTCTGTGCGCGGAGCTCACAAAAAAAAATACTGTCTTTTACTGTTAGTCTCAGTGAAGTTTCAACGGAGCGAGGTAATCTATTCTAACCAACAAATTGAAGTAGAAAGCATTTCGTTGTGGCCAATCTTATTTGGAAACATGACACACAATAATAGTATGTCGCTTTTTATTTGAAACAATATTTAATCGCGTTTGGAGGTGGGTGTTCTGCGTCTGCCCCCCGTGCCAAACAAGCAAGCCAACCTCTTGTTCGTGCATGAGCCCGTTATAATTACACTACTGTCGCTATTTCACAATGAACTATAATGAATTACGGTTCATACAGAACACGCGCCAGTGTCGGGAGTAATGCACGAAAGCTTATTTCCGCATTGAAACTCGAACTGAGGAGCGCATATGTCGTCCGTATTCAGTAACGATATTCTACCACCGGGCGTCAGCTACGCATGCTCCGAGCTGTGCGTAGATATACGCACAAAGTCAAGTTCACGTTCAAATTGATAAATCCCACACTTTGCTTAGAAATTATCGTACGCACGGGTTACGCACATATCTGTGCGTACGCAACGTTGATAAATGAGGGCCCTGGTCTCTATAGTCTTCATTGTAAAGGTCCATGAGGCTATGATGATGAGGTCACAATAGGTTATTTTATACAGTGAGGTAATTTTTTTTAAATAATAAAACATTTAAATGGCTACAATTCCAAGACTGTTTAGGGACCACAGGATGCAAAAATAGGCAAATACACCATTTTGCAAATAGGTGGAAATAACATATGTGTACTGCTTTAAAAACAACTGCATGGGCATGGATGTAAAGGGGAGACACTTGTGTATCCATAGACCACATTGTTATTCCGATATCTTGAGGTGAGAGGTTTTCCCCTTGTCAAAATGTAGCCTAACCTTGGAGAATTCTTTAGCCCCCTTCCCGACAAGCTAGCATGACAAGTTACCAACCGATCCCTCCAAATTAATGAACTAGAGCCTGAAAAAGTCAGCTCATCAATTGGACCCACAGGCGGGTCTGTCAAGCTTAAGGGGTTAACCTCTTAACTCATTGACTGCCATGCTGTTTTCCCATCTTTACTCCCTGGCGCCAGCGTTATTGACCATTTACACGATGTTTGCAGACCCATCGTATATTCTATATTATAGCTATGGAGACAATAGTATGGCTCATTTGACAGGCACTATTTATAATCCAACATGGACAAACCAGTTAATTTCTACATACTTTCGTTTGTGCGCTATTCCATGCTAAACATTGCCCCGTCTCAAAATAATCCAGTCTTGTTTTCTAGATAGTAAGCTACAATGTATCCAAAACAGCGCTGCTAGGATCCTGATGGGAGTGCGGAAATACCACCACATCACACCTATCCTCAGGTCCTTCACTGGCTCCCTGTCTCACTCAGGATAGAGTTCAAAGTCTCCCTGCTCACTCACCAATGCCTCCACGGAAACGCCCCCCCCCCCCCCCCCCTTTACCTCAAATAACTCATCACCCCTCACTCCTCCTCACGACATCTCCGCTCCAGCCAGGCAAACCTCCTCCAGCGCCCAATAACCAAACTCTGCACTATGGGAGATCTGGCTTTATTGCTCTTCCACTCACAGTCTGTGGAATGCTCTCCCTGACCACCTGAGAGCACCACATACTGTGGATGCTTTCAAGAAGGGCCTCAGAACTCATCTTTTTCATAGAGCCTTTTGTTGGTTTTTATCAAATGTTTTGCTCCTTTTACCAGTTTCTTTTAGCAGTTTTATTTATTCTATGTTTCTCTTACTCTGTTACTAGTTTTAGTATTCTTTTGACTCTTTGCTAGCTTTAGTCTTGCCTATTTTTTATTCTTTCTTCTTTTACTCTTGCTAGTTTTTATGTTCTTTTAAAATGTAGGTTTTTGAGATTTGCTCCACAATTATAAAGCGCATTACAAATCAAATATATTATTATTATTATTATTATCATTATTAGATATGACGTGTTATATGCATATACACAAATCATTCGGGTTGCTTGCCTGAAACCTATTATTTCCAAATCAAGGTATATACCATATTAGATGTTTCTTCACAAATCATCAAGGGGGGGGGGTCGTTTTACGAAGCTGCAATCATTACCAAAAGCATGTTTTAGGTTCGGTAAAATACGACGCTGTGATCAATAACAAAGCATGTTTTAGGTTGGGTAAAATATACCTAAAATAGACCTTACCTTAGTCAGAAGGTACTCCAAAATGAATAATCCCAGTAGTTCCATTGCGATCGTCATTACCGTGTGCATTGGGCCTGGCTAGAATATGGAAAACAATAGGTTTCAGGTAAGCAAATCTGCGACAGATGGCTGTGTACTGCTTCACTTTGAGGGGGAGGGGATTCCTGCAGCCAGAGGCACAGAGGCACTGAGAGACACCTTAGAGTGTTTCTCAAAGTGTGGGGCGCGCCCCCAAGGGGACCGTGATCGACCGAAAAAAAATAAAAAAGGATCTAAAAATTAGTTTTCTTGTTTTTGGCGCTCAGCGGTTGGATTTGAAACACGCAAATTCTCATGTTTGGCGCAGAAAGAGTTAAGAATCGGGCAAAAATGGGACTTGTCTTTTTTATAAATTTTTTTATGATTGCATACCTGTCATGTAACTGTGATGTCATCACTGAGCGACAGGTCTCATAGTGATGAGGCACAATGGGCCACTGGGACTGTCAGGTGCCAGCCAATAGGACAGCCACCTGGGCCAAGGTAGTGTGTGTGTGTTTGTGTGTGTGTGTCTCTCACAGAGTGGCAGCCATCACTCTGAGACAGCAGGAGAGCCAGATGCCAGATTTCCCTCCAAAAGCCCTCACTCAGTAACTCAAGGACACACACACACACACACACACACACACACACACACACACACACACACACATATATATATATATATATATATATATATATATATATACAGGGCCGCCTGGGAGAAATGCGAGGCCCTGTGCGAGATTTAAACGCGAGCCCCCCCCCCCTAAAAGGTAAAAAATATATATATTTTTTCATACAGTCAACATATTCTTAAATAATAGCGCTGCCCGAGGCTGGGCATGATACAGTCAACATATAGCAAGAGAGAGCTCCCGTTCTACAGTCAATATACAGTGTTATCGCTGCGCAGACCCGGCAATGCCCCTGACCCTCCACCAGAGCAAGGCCAGAGAGAGAGAGAGAGAGAGAGACACATTGGAAAGAAACAACCCAAAACCAGAGCAAATTGAAATGCTATTTGGCCCTAAACAGAGAGTACACAGTGGCAGAATACCTGAGCACTGTGACTGACCCAATACTAAGAAGATCCTTGACTAGGTACAGACTCAGCGAGCACAGCCTAGCCATCGAGAAAGGCCGCCATAGGCAGACCTGGCTCCCAAGCGAAGACAGACCCACTGCACACAAGATGAGGTGGAAACCGAGCTCCACTTCTTAACAACCTGCCCACTATACCAAGACATACTTCCCACAAATTGCAAACACCCAAAGAGACTTTGAAAACATCGACAATAACTCAAAACTCCCATACCTACTGGGAGAAATACAAGAATGTGAAATAAAGCCAATTTTAATTGAAGAGAGAGAGATAGATAGAGCATGTCTGTGTGTGTTAGAAAGAGAGAGATAGAGAGAGAGAGCATGTCTGTTTGTGTGTGTGTGTTAGAGAGAGAGCATGTATATGTGTGTTAGAAAGAGAGAGAAATATAGAGAGAGAGAGCATGCAATTTTGTGTGTTAGAGAGAGATATAGAGCATGTGTGTTTGTGTGTTAGAGAGAGAGCATGTCTGTGTGTGTGTGTGTTAGAGAGAGAGCATGTATGAGAGAGATAAGCAAAGATGAGCCCCTAAAGGATATTCAACTTTTAATGGAAGAACAAAACAGAAGGAAAAGATAACTTCACAAAGGCAACATGAATATACATAGATCCAAAAGGACAAAGATCAACACTTAAATCCAAAGAGAAGAGGGTCTATACCAGAGAAAACAAAGTAGCAAGGAGCCAATGGCCGACATCAGCTAAATAGGCTAACTGCAAATAGAGTAGCCAGGTACTGACACCAGGCCACACACCGTTAGCTACTACAACAGCTAGCCGGCCCGTTTGGCTCAATATAACGTTGCTCTATGTTAGCTAGCCAGCCCGACTGAACCACACGTTAGGACTCGATATTATAACGTAGCTAAAGCTAACTAGCTGTCCCTGCCTTTAGCTAAGCCGACATGGCTAGCCTGACTGAACTGTCTAACATGCAACAACTTTCATCTTCATTCCATCTGCCGAATGACTGTCCTCTTCGTCTTGGCTGGCATAACTAAGCATAACCTCCAAAGCTGCACGCGTGAAATAGTCAAACGCAGCTGACGCACGCCGGCGTACACATGATGTAACCCCTCCCTTCGTTGAAACCAATAGTATGTCTGCTGCAGAGCCCCAGAGCTCTAATAGTGAGTATGTCTGCTGCAGAGCCGCAGAGCCAGGAACATTCTACAAACGTGTCTAAAGTGAAATCTATAAGCATATAAGCAAAACTAGATTTTCCCGCGAGGCCCTGTGCGACCGCACTGCTCGCACACCCCCTGAGGCGGCCCTGTTTAATATATATATATATATACACACATATGCATAGATCATGGTAAACACTACACCAGTGCACTATATTGATCATACTGTATTTAAAGCTTACATTATACTGTGCAATTAGTTAATTACATTTATTTTTTGTATTTAAATACAATTATTAAGCCTTAGCAGATACAATCTTCGTAAGTATCATTCACAGAGCCATTGGAATACTGACAAATCCATACTTGGTCATTTACTGTACAACTGGGTTAGGACATTTGTAGGGGCCAGTTTCGAATTGCAGTCTCCCGTAGGTGTTATTTGAGTGTTTTTGAAGGTGGGTAGTTCAAGTTCTTTAATAGTTGTCATACAGAAGTACAGAATACTTTCATACAAAATGCTTCTTACTGTTACGCTCCAGAGACTGTGCTAGACAAGATAGTATCAAATAACATAATAACATAATATAGCATGAATTTAGAAGAAGAAAATGAGGTCACAGTGTTCGGTATAGACATATGTACAATGTTCTGAGTTACCATATAATATACAATACACAATACTATGCAGTGTACTAATGTACAGTACTATCTAGTGCAAAGCAGAAATGGGATGAGGTACAATTTTAGGTACAATTTACAGTAAGGTGTACGAGTTGTAGTGCAATCCTTCATCCATAAATATAAAGTGTGGGGAGTGGGTGCTACAGTGTGTTTGTTTAAAGTGGGTGTGTGCTATAAGTGTGTGGAGTGGGTGCTACAGTGTGTTTGTTTAAAGTGAGTGTGTGCGTGTGGATGTGTGTGCTATGTGCGTTTGGTGGTTGTTGTTGTGTAGTGTTCATTCATTGTTCGTTTAGCAGCCTGATGGCCTGGGGATAGAAGCTTCTTCTGAGTCTTTCTGTGCTCGCCTTGAGACTCCTGTATCGCTTGCCTGACCGCAGCAGTTCAAAGAGGCAGTTGTTCGGGTGACTGGAGTCTTTAATGATTCTCTTAGCCTTGCCCTTGCAACGCTTGTAGTAAATGTTCTGGAGGGTGGGGAGCCCCCCTCCAATTGTGCGTTCGGCTGAACGTGTCACTCTTTGTAGTCTGCTTTGGTCTTGTGCAGTGCTATTCCCAAACCAGGAGGTGATGTTGCCGGTCAAGATGCTCTCTATTGTACATGAGTAGAAGTTCTTAAGGATCTTCTGGCTGACTTGGAACTTCCTTAGGCGCCTGAGGAAGTAGAGGCGTTGTCGTGCCTTCTTCACAACACTGTTAATGTGTGTGGTCCATGTCAAGTCCTCGGATATGTAGGCTCCGAGGTACTTAAAGCTGTTGACTCTCTCAACCGGTGCCCCGTCGATGCTGAGGGGGCTGTAGTCCTTGACCCCCGACCTCCTGAAGTCCACAATCATCTCCTTTGTTTTGCTGACGTTCAGGGAGAGGCTGTTTTCCTGGCACCATCCCGCCAGGACCTTGACCTCTTCCAGGTAGGCCCTCTCGTCGTTGGCAGAGATCAGGCCCACCACCACTGTGTCGTCAGCAAATTTGACGATTGTATTGCTACTCCGCTGAGCCACACAGTCGTGTGTGTACAGGGAGTAGAGGAGGGGACTCAGAACACAGCCCTGGGGGGCCCCTATGTTGAGGGTGATGGATGAGGAGGTGCAGTTGCCTGCTCTCACCACCTGGGGTCTGCCAGTCAGGAAGTCCAAGACCCACTGGCAGAGGTCACAGCCCAAGCCCAGGTCCCTGAGCTTGGCTATGAGTATGGAGGGGACTATGGTATTGAATGCCGAGCTGTAGTCGATGAATAGCATTCTCACATAGTTCCCCTGCCTCTTGTCCAGGTGTGATGCTGCTGTGTGCAGCACATGGGATATGGCGTCCTCCGTGGACCTGTTGGGGCGGTATGCAAATTGCAGGGGGTCCATGTTGATGGGGAGGGAGGAGCAGATGTAGCCCTTTACTAGCTTCTCGAAGCACTTCATGGCTATGGAGGTGAGAGCTACAGGGCGGTAGTCGTTGAGGCAAGCAGGCTTGGATTTTTTGGGTACAGGGATAATAGTGGACTTCTTCAGGCAGGTGGGGATGACAGCCTGTTCTAAGGACAGGTTAAATATGTCAGTGAATACTGGGGCCAGTTGGTCGGCACAGACTTTTAGGACGCGGCCGGGGATGCCGTCTGGACCTGCTGCCTTCCTGATATTCACTTTTTTAAAGGTCCGCCTCACCTCATGCTCTGTTACCCTGAACACTGCGCCTCCATCAGCAGCCGACCCCCCCCCCCCCCCCATTGCCGAGGCTTGTGAGCTGGTGTTGTTATTACCAGCATCAAACCTCGCATAGAAGGTATTGAGGTCATTTGCTAAGGAGATGTCACTGTTCAGTTTGAGGGAGGCGCCTTTGTAGTCTGTCATCGTTTTGAGCCCCTGCCACATAGCTCTAGAGTCAGCTTGTTCAAACTGGAGTTCAATTTTATCCCTGTAGCGTCGTTTGGCCTCTGACACTGTCCTCCTTACGTTGTATCGCGCCACCTTGTGGTCATTCATGTTGCCTGCCTCTAGGCCGTCGTTGTATGCTTTGGTGCGCTCTCTCAGAGCTTCACGGACGGATTTGTCTACCCAGGGTTTTTGATTTGGGTAAACTTTCATTTTGGTAGTGGGGATTGTTTCTTTCACCCTAGTACAAACATAGTCCAGCACTGTCTCCGTGTAGGCATTAATGTTATCTGTGTCGCGGAACACAATCCAGTCTGTGTGGTGAAACACTGACCGGATCGACTCCTCTGACGTCACATCCCATTTCTGCACCTCTCGCGAGACTACGGGAGTACTTTTAATTCTCTGTCTGTACTTTGGTGAAAGAAAAATGGATGCGTGATCTGACTTACCAAAGCCACTATCAGAATGAGCCTTGTAGCCACCTTTAAATTGCGTGTAACAGTGATCTAGGATGTTACCGCCTCTGGTGTTGCAAGTCACATGCTGATAGAAGTCAGGCAATACCTTTCTCAGATTGGCGCTATTGAAATCTCCCAGAACTAAAATGGCGGCGTTAACATTCGCCACTTGGATTCTATTTACCTCGTCGTGTAGTCTGGAGAGCGCAACCTTGTTGCTGGCTTGCGGTGGAATATACACTCCGACCAGGACGATCGCCGTTAACTCCCTCGGGAGGAAGAAAGGACGACACATTCCTTTACAGCTTTGGGTAGGGCGTTCCACATTGATGTGGCATAATTGCGAAACGTGTTTAGTCCCTTGTTTGAGCCGAATCTGGGTTTAACATGATTTGTGGAGCTCCCTCTGGTGTTGTGATCGTGGTATTCACTGACCTTTGAGAAGTATTTTGACATGTACATGGGTACCTTGGTCGTGTAGTGTATCTTGTAGACCAGGCCCATTGCAAGTTGCTGTACTCTGTCGTCTACTCTAAGCCATCCTAGGTTGTCAAAGTGGGCACGGGTGAGGTGGGTTCTAGGAGTCAAGTCAAGCAGTAGTCTGCTCATAATCAAAACATCTTTCAATAGTCATTCCTACATTAAATTGAAGCTTAAGATGTTGGTTTGAAATGTGTATCCCTCTCATTTTCCAACGTATTGTAACAAATAGTTAATCACCTATCAAAGACACTCTGACACATTGCGACAACCAACCCCAACAATAATAGACTACACAACATGTGACAACCAACCCCAAATAAAATGTGACGACCAACCCCAACTGGAATGTCTTGATAGCACCATCTAACAACTAGTTAGTTAGCTAACAACAATCTAAACTATAGCTATCCCTTCACACTTTTTAAGGGTAATAATTGTTTCATTATAAACCAATTGTGTAAAAGCCTAAAAGAAAAATATTGAGGAGCGGAATAGTTACAAATGGACATGAAAAACACAAAAAAGTCCTCTCACCTCAAATTCAGCAGTTTCACTCCAAATATGACAATGTAGGTGAAATCTGACCCCAATTCTGGACATTTAAATACCAAAGTATGGGAGACAGGATCCTCTGGTGGTGAAATATAATGAATGTGACAACCTACCCATGTGACAACGTCCCCCGTTCTCCCCTACACTATAATATGTTATGTGTGCACATGTATTTTATATGTTAATACAATTGCATTTATCTATAGTCCTAATTATGTCACTGTTTGATGTCACAAAGAAGGGTGTATCAGAAAGCTGCCTACAACATTTGTAACAGATGATGAAAAAGTTAACAAATAATTAACTGTATTAGACATTTGTTAATGAATAGGCTTCAATTTAGATTAGGGCACACAAGAGCATCTGTAAATGATTTATAGATGTTTTATGAATGTCTTAACAAATCATTTGTTGAACATGATCAAATAAATGGAGGTACAGTATTTTACAGTACAGTACAGTTTTACAGTTTTTTCATATCCATTTTTCAAAGCATCTACAAATGTGTTACTACACATTAAACAACATTATTTAATGATGAACAAATCAAGTACAAACAATGTTGATAATGAGTTATAAATAATGTAAAACTAATTTGTAAAATGTTATACAAATAGTTATAAATGATTTAATAATAATTTACGAATGTATATAAATGGTTTGTCCATGACTAGTTCATTATCTACAAATACCTTGTAAAGGTCTTATAACTGAGTGTTATTATAAAGTGTTACCGAAAGATTATATGACGCTAATTGATGTATGTGTGAGAGTCCTTTAGGATTGCTGTATTATTCTGAGGAGGTGTTTGTTCAGTTTCTTCTTGAAGGCATGAACACTACATGATGTGATGTTTCCAACAATAGTGGAGGGAAGGCTGTTCCAAGCAGAGTGAATGAAGCTGTTGTCTAGGCTTTTGGTGTTAGTCCTGGGGATTGACAGGGCATGGCTTGGTGGTGTCCTCCAGGTTTTAGTCGTGGGGAGTGACAGGGCATGGCTTGGTGGTGACCTCCAGGTTTTAGTCCTGGGGAGTGACAGGGCATGGCTTGGTGGTGTCCTCCAGATTTTAGTCCTGAGGAGTGACAGGGCATGGCTTGGTGGTGTCCTCCAGGTTTTAGTCCTGGGGAGTGAAAGGGCATGGCTTGGTGGTGACCTCCAGGTTTTAGTCCTGGGGAGTGACAGGGCATGGCTTGGTGGTGACCTCTGGGTGTTTCGACCTGGGACATGAGCTAAGGGTAGCAGTGCTTTCAGGTCTGCTGGGCAGTTGGGGGTGTGCATCTTAAAAAGAACAGTAGCAGCAGCAACTGTTTTGCGATGGCTCAGCTTGACGATGGTATACACCTTTAGGTCATAGTCCTCATCCACACCATTGATTTTTAGTAGGGATGTCCCGATCACCTTTTTTTGCACCAGATCCGATCCGATCATGTGATTTTAAGTATCTACCGATCCCGATCTTTCCCGATCCGATCTTTCACATTAGTAATAAATTTTGACGCATTTCTGTCAGAAACTGGCGGAGCGAGACAAGCCCCTCTGTTGCCTAATAGTCCCTCGAGGGGCGCAAGCGCGGCGGCTCTTATTCACCCTGAGAAATGTGCTTCATATGAGAAATATTCAAAGTTTCAATATCTGTTTGCACATATACATTCAGTGTTCAACTTACGTAATGATTTGCTCCATTTTGGTCTGAAACGCCGACGATAATCCTCAGTCACAGCAAATAATTGACGTTATCCAGGTGAAAAGTTCGTCTAAAAACTCTGCCTCCTACCCCGAGCACAATGATGCCTCCAGCCTGCTGCTTCATGAGTTTTTCCTCCACGCGGAATGTCCTCCTTGCAAACATTGCAAGTGGCTGTTGGGCTGGCTTGACTTTGTATTTAAAAATGCTTCCAAACCTCTGACATTTTTGTCCAGCTGCTCAAGTCAGTGGATAACCGTGTTTCGGGAGCGACGCGTTGTTGCGAGCGTGTAGGTGTCTTGAGGGATTCGGCATACGTCACTGTCGTGCAACGGTGTAAATTAAAGGGAATGTGTTTGTTGTGGAAAATTCTTCTGCTCTGTGTGACAATAAATAAATTAATGATGATATATTGTAATTTAAAACCAAAACTAAGGCCTCAGTATGAGTTTAAGACGTGAACATGGTCATGTTTGTTAAATAAAAAAAAATTATGATTTTTTTTTTGACTGCCGATTTTTCTTATTTATTTTTTCCAATCACGACCCTCTGAAAATCACGTGATCGGTGCCGATCCCGATCACGTGATCGGATCGGGACATCCCTAATTTTTTGTGCTTTTTTCTGGATGATATCTAGCTATCTATGTTTAAGTGTTGTTTGTGAGGCATTTATCCAGGTGACGCAGGAGGTTTTTTAGATGTTGGCACTGCCTCTAGGATCAAGCTTGTTGGCTAACTTCCGCAATGCTCAGAGACATTGTCCAGCACATTTGCAGATGTAAGACAGATGGCTGGTCCACTGGAGTTTTCTGTCAATGCACAGTACTAGACGTTTTTAGAAGATTTTAGAACCGGATGTGTTTGTTTAGCTCCCCGTATTGGTCAGTATCGGTACACCCACAGATCCATTACAATTCTGAAACAGACATTGCAATTCGCTTTATGTGAAATAAACACTCAAGCGATATGGGATAGCTGTAATTCACTGCAAATGAGACGATAGTTATGTCATGCAGCTACATTAGGATTTCATACTCACCGGAAAAAGCTGTTGTGCTCACGTCGGATCCTCATAGTTCAGTTACTGAATAACCATATAACTTACCCCCTTTCCTTTCGTTTTATGTGTAGTTTCAATCGAATACGTTCCATCCTCTATTCGGTTGAAGATAGTTTAAAGGGGAACTATCTTATGAATGGCCTTTTTCAGTGTTTAGCATTTTTTCCTAGCTATATGGACTTATATGAATAGGATCTATATCTCTAATTCTTATATTGGCGCATTCTTCCAATTCTCCTCTCACAATATTCACCCTCACTGAACTAAGTCATCTGAAAATGTGCATATCTGTGATGTCAGAGATTTCTCAGCTGCATAATAATGTGGCAGTTGATGTGGCAGTTGGCACCAGGCCACACAGTGGTTGGAGCCCAGCCTCAAAACGGCTTAAGATCTTGAGGTAGAAAAATGCTGTTTTTGAGTACTTGATTAGAAATACAAAACAATGAATTAAAAAAAAAAAAAATTACAGAGGTAATTACATAGACTCACAGGAATTGTGTAAAAGTGCCCAAATAGTGAAAGAAATAGTAAAATAGTTCCCCTTTAAGAATAGTGGTCGAGGCTGTAACACGCTACGTATCGTCAATGCAACGCTCTGTGCATTTCTCCGGTGGTTGAGACAATGCAAACTTAGAAAAAAATCCTTTACATCTTGTTAAAGTAACACAACAAGTTCTAATAGCATGTACATACACATAAAAACAGATAGACAAACGAGGATTTCATACACCCCTCAGGCATATTAAACTTCACGTTATCACATAGGTAGCCTCATCAAAATATCATAGTTTCATGGCGCATACCATGTGACGTCATCGCTTTCAGCGACGTCCACACGCTCCATTCACCCCGTAAATGACGCTTTACAACTCCTGCAGCAACTTTCCAATAACCCGGAAGTCAACAAAAAAAACAACGCTTTGTAACCGAACAAATGAGCCTGTGCACATATGCGGTTCCATGTAAAACATAAACAAACATACAAGACAAACGATAATAATATAAACAGTAATGTGTGTGCATATCTGGTCTGTATTGGGCCACTGAAAAGTTTAATCGGCCAGCCATCACGCTGCGTTTCATCTACCCGCCTATCTATAAAAGAAAATCATTCACTTAACCCAAATAGATCGCTTTCAGGAAGTTAATGACCGCAGGTCTAGTCAGTGTGAACTTGGAACCATGAACAATACAATGATACCCGGGAAAATCTTATCATGGTTCTACCAGAATATCTGTCCTAGCTTCCCGCCTATTTGCAGAAGAACCACAGAAAAGATTTTAACCAAATAGTGTTTTCCAAGAATATCACGTCTAACAAGCCATACGTATAATGATAAGTCGGTCCTCTTACCAACAGTATATATCTGGGTCCTAACTAGGAAATCTACATTCCCTATTGCACATACGTTTAGCTAGTCTCTGTTTAAAACTCAGTCAGGGGATAGTACACTTTGACCCAGTACATATTTTAGCTAGTGTCTATAACACTCAGTCTGGGAACAGGTACGATTAACCCAGCAAATCTTTCCTTCACACCTGAGGAAGACCGGGATACACATGTTCTCCCGTAACGATTTACAATACAAATCAGATATATTAATGCACATTACCCCAGTGGCGGCTGGTGAATTCCTCCTCGGGGGGGGGGGGGGGTGGAATTAATTAGTATCCCCCTCTATCTCTACTTCTCTCTCTTTCTCTCTCTCTCTCTCACTCACACACAGCGCAACGTGGAATCGATTCGTTACACAATCAGACCTAGTAGTATGTGTAGTATATACCAAGAATAACTTCAGTATGAGTACAGGGCTGTACACATATTTTGCATATTGTTAAACGAGCCAAGGCTAGCTATTAAACTATCGATATGAATTGAAAATGGGGGACCCTGATGTAAACAAGACAAACGTCTTTCTCTGGTCTGCATCCCCTTAACAATTGTATGTATTGAGCCGTACTGTATTGTACCCATTCTGTAATCTGTTAAATAAAGTTTTCATTCATTCATTAATTCAAACATAGACTGGGCGAGATATTGAACAAGCCATAATCCACTTCTTTTAAATCCAACAGAAACTCCACTCTCTCTCTGATCAATCCAATAATGAACACATATGTATATCTTGTCATTTTAAACAAGTTACCATTCATTGTCCAGTTGATTATGCATCACCCGCGGCGAAATTAATTAGTTATAGTTCAACAACAACACAGCATCGCTGTGTTGAGAGAGCGAGAGAGAGAGAGCGAGAGAGAGAGAGAGCGAGAGAGAGAGAGAGAGAGAGAGAGAGAGAGAGAGAGAGAGAGAGAGAGAGAGAGAGAGAGAGAGTGAGACCGCAACTCACTTTGTTTAGTTGAAAAACGCGGTCCAGGAGGGCTTGATTAAGTGTATATAAGATAAGATAAGATAAGATAAGATATTCCTTTATTGATCCCCTTGGGGAAATTCAGGCATCATAGCAGCATGGGGGGGAGGGGGGGGGGGGGGTACAGGTAGTAAAACAACACAGTATACAGGTAGTAAAAAAACAACACAGGCAGTGTAAACAATTTGATCACTATGGTCAATATAATTTACTATCTGACTAGCTGAGGAATATTCACATTATTCACACTGTCACATAAGGTGCAGTATGCATGAGGTAGTGTTATAGTTCAAGTTTCAAGTTTCAAGTTTCTTTAATAGTTGTCATACAGAAGTACAGAATACTTTTGTACAAAATGCTTCTTACTGTTGCGCTCCAGAGACTGTGCATGACAAGATAAGTATGAAATAAAAACATAGTAAAAATTAGAAGTAAAAAAAGAGGTCACAGTGTTCAGTTTAGACATATGTACAATGTTCGTAGACGTAGTTACCATACAATATACAATACTGTGCAGTGTACTAATATACAATACTATATAGTGCAAGGCATAAATGGACGAGGTGCAGTTTAGGTACAATTCACAGTAGGTGTACGAGTTGTAGTGCAAACTGAACAGTGACATCTCCTTAGCAAACGACCTCAATACCTTCTATGCGAGGTTTGATGCTGGTAATAACAACACCAGCTCACAAGCCTCGGCAATGGGGGGGGGGGGGGGTCGGCTGCTGATGGAGGCGCAGTGTTCAGGGTAACAGAGCATGAGGTGAGGCGGACCTTTAAAAAAGTGAATATCAGGAAGGCAGCAGGTCCGGACGGCATCCCCGGCCGCGTCCTAAAAGTCTGTGCCGACCAACTGGCCCCAGTATTCACTGACATATTTAACCTGTCCTTAGAACAGGCTGTCATCCCCACCTGCCTGAAGAAGTCCACTATTATCCCTGTACCCAAAAAATCCAAGCCTGCTTGCCTCAACGACTACCGCCCTGTAGCTCTCACCTCCATAGCCATGAAGTGCTTTGAGAAGCTAGTAAAGGGCTACATCTGCTCCTCCCTCCCCATCAACATGGACCCCCTGCAATTTGCATACCGCCCCAACAGGTCCACGGAGGACGCCATATCCCATGTGCTGCACACAGCAGCATCACACCTGGACAAGAGGCAGGGGAACTATGTGAGAATGCTATTCATCGACTACAGCTCGGCATTCAATACCATAGTCCCCTCCATACTCATAGCCAAGCTCAGGGACCTGGGCTTGGGCTATGACCTCTGCCAGTGGGTCTTGGACTTCCTGACTGGCAGACCCCAGGTGGTGAGAGCAGGCAACTGCACCTCCTCATCCATCACCCTCAACATAGGGGCCCCCCAGGGCTGTGTTCTGAGTCCCCTCCTCTACTCCCTGTACACACACGACTGTGTGGCTCAGCGGAGTAGCAATACAATCGTCAAATTTGCTGACGACACAGTGGTGGTGGGCCTGATCTCTGCCAACGACGAGAGGGCCTACCTGGAAGAGGTCAAGGTCCTGGCGGGATGGTGCCAGGAAAACAGCCTCTCCCTGAACGTCAGCAAAACAAAGGAGATGATTGTGGACTTCAGGAGGTCGGGGGTCAAGGACTACAGCCCCCTCAGCATCGACGGGGCACCGGTTGAGAGAGTCAACAGCTTCAAGTACCTCGGAGCCCACATATCCGAGGACTTGAAATGGACCATACACATTAACAGTGTGGTGAAGAAGGCACGACAACGCCTCTACTTCCTCAGGCGCCTAAGGAAGTTCCAAGTCAGCCAGAAGATCCTTAAGAACTTCTACTCATGTACAATAGAGAGCATCTTGACCGGCAACATCACCTCCTGGTTTGGGAATAGCACTGCAAAAGACCAAAGCAGACTACAAAGAGTGACACGTTCAGCCGAACGCACAATTGGAGGGGGGCTCCCCACCCTCCAGAACATTTACTACAAGCGTTGCAAGGGGAAGGCTAAGAGAATTATTAAGGACTCGAGCCACCCGAACAACTGCCTCTTTGAACTGCTGCCGTCAGGCAAGCGATACAGGAGTCTCAAGGCGAGCACAGAAAGACTCAGAAGTAGCTTCTATCCCCAGGCCATCAGGCTGCTAAACGAACAATGAATGAACACTACACAACAACAACCACCAAACACACATAGCACACACATCCACACGCACACACTCACTTTAAACAAACACACTGTAGCACCCACTACACACACTTTATAGCACACACCCACTTTAAACAAACACACTGTAGCACCCACTCCCCACACTTTATATTTATGGATGAAGGATTGCACTACAACTCGTACACCTTACTGTAAATTGTACCTAAAATTGTACCTCATCCCATTTCTGCTTTGCACTAGATAGTACTGTACATTAGTACACTGCATAGTTGTGTATTGTATATTATATGGTAACTCAGAACATTGTACATATGTCTATACCGAACAACTGTGACCTAATTTTCTTCTTCTAAATTCATGCTATATTATGTTATTATGTTATTTGATACTATCTTGTCTAGCACAGTCTCTGGAGCGTAACAGTAAGAAGCATTTTGTATGAAAGTATTCTGTACTTCTGTATGACAACTATTAAAGAACTTGAACTTGAACTTGAACTTGAAATCCTTTATCAATAAATATAAAGTGTAAGTGTGTTTGTGTGATCTAAAGTGTGGAGAGTGGGTGCTGCAGTGTGTTGTTTGTTTGAGTGAGTGTGTGCGTGTGGGTGTGTGTGCTGTGTGCATTTGATGGTTGTTGCATAGTGATTATTGTTCGTTTAGCGATTATTGTTCGTTTAGCAGCCTGATGGCCTGGGGATAGAAGCTCCTTCTGAGTCTTTCTGTGCTCGCCATAAGACTCCGGTATCGCTTGCCTGACGGCAGCAGTTCAAAGAGGCAGTTGTTCGGGTGGCTCGAGTCCTTAATAATTCTCTTAGCCTTCCCCTTGCACCGCTTGTTGTAAATGTTCTGGAGGGTGGGAAGCCCCCCTCTAATTGTGCGTTCGGCTGAACGTGTCACTCTTTGTAGTCTGCTACGGTCTTGTGCAGTGCTATTCCCAAACCAGGAGGTGATGTTGCCGGTCAGGATGCTCTCTATTGTACATGAGTAGAAGTTCCTAAGGATCTTCTGACTGACTTGGAACTTCCTTAGGCGCCTGAGGAAGTAGAGGCGTTGTCGTGCCTTCTTCACAACACTGTCAATGTGTGTGGTCCATGTCAAGTCCTCGGATATGTGGGCTCCGAGGTACTTGAAACTGTTCACTCTCTCAACTGGTGCCCCGTCGATGCTGAGGGGGCTGTAGTCCTTGACCCCCGACCTCCTGAAGTCCACAATCATCTCTTTTGTTTTGCTGACGTTCAGGGAGAGGCAGTTCTCCTGACACCACTGTGACAGGTTCTCTACCTCTTCCAGGTAGGCCCTTTCGTCGTTGGCAGAGATCAGGCCCACCACTACTGTGTCATCAGCAAATTTGATGATGGTGTTGTTGTTCCGCTGTGCTACGCAGTCATGTGTGTACAGGGAGTAGAGGAGGGGGCTCAGAACACAGCCCTGGGGGGCCCCTATGTTGAGCGTGATGGATGAGGAGGTGCAGTTGCCGGCTCTTACCACCTGGGGTCTGCCCGTCAGGAAGTCCAGGACCCACTGGCACAGGTCATAGTTCAAGCCCAGGTCCCTGAGCTTGGCTATGAGTTTGGAGGGGACTATGGTATTGAATGCTGAGCTGTAGTCGATGAACAGCATTCTCACATAGTTCCCCTGCCTCTTGTCCAGATGTGATGCTGCTGTGTTTACTATCTACTGAGTATACATTATTCACGGTATCACGGTATCCACTGAAATATACATTATTCACAGTATCACAGTATCCACATAGGGTGCAGTAAGCCTAAGGTAGGGTAGTGTAGGTTGTCCTCCTTGGGTTCCTATAAGTCCCAGGTCAATGTCTGGTAGCAGTCGCTGTCGCTGCCCCCTGTTGTGGAGCCTGGAGGCTGCTAGTCGCTGCCCACTGTTGTGGAGCCTGATGGCCGCTGGTATGAAGGACTGTCCGAGGCGGTTAGTTGAGTGTCGGGGGGGAATGAGTCTGTGGCTGAACAAGCTTCTCATCTTGACTAGCTCGTCGTAGAGGGGGTGGTAGGGGTTCTCCATGATGGCAGCCAGTTTCCTTATCATCCCCCTCTCTACCATCACCTCAAGTCTAGGTAGCTCGACTCGCACCACAGAGCTAGCCTTCCTCACCAGCTTGTTGAGCTTGTTGGTGTCCCTTGAGTTGATGTTCCAGACTGTTGATGTATATATCCACTGTCCCAGACTGTTGATGTATATGTCCACTGTCCAGACTGCATCCAGCTAGCCATTATAGCGTGTTATTGTTTGTTGTCGAACCAGCTAAGACAGAGTATAGCCTACCCTTCGAGAAGCTTTGTGGTCCAGACTCCAGGCTTGAACTTTCCATAAAAGTGTCCATATAAATCTATTTAGTTAGATCCAACACTGTCTGAATGTACAGTATCTTGTTTTTGAGTACTTGATTAGAAATACAAAACAATGAATTAAAAAAAAAATTGAATTACAGAGGTGTTCCATAGACTCACAGGAATTGTGTAAAAGTGCCCAAATAGTGAAAGAAATAGTAAAATAGTTCCCCTTTAAGAATAGTGGTCGAGGCTGTAACACGCTACGTATCGTCAACGCAACGCTCTGTGCATTTCTCCGGTGGTTGAGACAATGCAAACTTAGAAAAAAATCCTTTACATCTTGTTATAGTAACACAACGAGTTCTAATAGCATGTACATACACATAAAAACAGATAGACAAACAAGGATTTCATACACCCCTCAGGCATATTAAACTTCACGTTATCGCGCAGGTAGCCTCATCAAAATATCATAGTTTCATGGCGCATACCATGTGACGTCATTGCTTTCAGCAACGTCCACACGCTCCATTCACCCCGGAAATGACGCTTTACAACTCCCGCAGCAACTTTCCACGAGTTCCCAATAACCCGGAAGTCAACAAAAAAAACAACGCTTTGTAACCGAAAAAATTTGCCTGTGCACATATGCGGTTCCATGTAAAACATAAACAAACATACAAGACAAACGATAATAATATAAACAGTAATGTGTGTGCATATCTGGTCTGTATTGGGCCACTGAAAAGTTTAATCGTCCAGCCATCACGCTGTGTTTCATCTACCCGCCTATCTATAAAAGAAAATCATTCACTTAACCCAAATAGATCGCTTTCAGGAAGTTAATGACCGCAGGTCTAGTCAGTGTGAACTTGGAACCATGAACAATACAATGATACCCGGGAAAATTTTATCATGGTTCTACCAGCATCTCTGTCCTAGCTTCCCGCCTATTTGCAGAAGAACCACAGAAAATATTTTAACCAAATAGTGTTTTCCAAGAATATCACGTCTAACAAGCCATACGTATAATGATAAGTCGGTCCTCTTACCAACAGTATATATCTGGGTCCTAACTAGGAAATCTACATTCCCTATTGCACATACTTTTAGCTAGTCTCTGGTTAAAACTCAGTCAGGGGATAGTACACTTTGACCCAGTACATATTTTAGCTAGTGTCTATAACACTCAGTCTGGGAACAGGTACGATTAACCCAGCAAATCTTTCCTTCACACCTGAGGAAGACCGGGATACACATGTTCTCCCGTAATGATTTACAATACAAATCAGATATATTAATGCACATTACCCCAGTGGCGGCTGGTGAATTCCTCCTCGGGGGGGCGGAATTAATTAGTATCCCCCTCTATCTCTCCTTCTCTCTCTTTCTCTCTCTCTCTCTCACTCACACACAGCGCGACGTGGAATCGATTTGTTACACAATCAGACCTAGTAGTATGTGTAGTATATACCAAGAATAACTTCAGTATGAGTACAGGGCTGTACACATATTTTGCATATTGTTAAACGAGCCAAGGCTAGCTATTAAACTATCGATATGAATTGAAAATGGGGGACCCTGATGTAAACAAGACAAACGTCTTTCTCTGGTCTGCATCCCCTTAACAATTGTATGTATTGAGCCGTACTGTATTGTACCCATTCTGTAATCTGTTAAATAAAGTTTTCATTCATTCATTAATTCAAACATAGACTGGGCGAGATATTGAACAAGCCATAATCCACTTCTTTTAAATCCAACAGAAACTCCACTCTCTCTCTGATCAATCCAATAATGAACACATATGTATATCTTGTCATTTTAAACAAGTTACCATTCATTGTCCAGTTGATTATGCATCACCCGCGGCGAAATTAATTAGTTATAGTTCAACAACAACACAGCATCGCTGTGTTGAGAGAGCGAGAGAGAGAGAGAGAGAGAGTGAGAGAGCGAGAGAGAGAGAGAGAGAGAGAGAGAGAGAGAGAGAGAGAGAGAGAGAGAGAGAGATAGAGAGAGAGAGAGAGAGAGAGAGAGAGAGAGAGAGAGAGAGAGAGAGAGAGAGAGAGAGAGAGAGAGAGAGAGAGAGAGAGAGAGAGAGAGACCGCAACTCACTTTGTTTAGTTGAAAAACACCGTCCAGGAGGGCTTGATAAAGTGTATATCCACTGTCCCAGACTGTTGATGTATATATCCACTGTCCCAGACTGTTGATGTATATGTCCACTGTCCAGACTGCATCCACCTAGCCATTATAGCGTGTTGTTGTTTGTTGTCGAACCAGCTAAGACAGAGTATAGCCTACCCTTCGAGAAGCTTTGTTGTCCAGACTCCAGGCTTGAACTTTCCATAAAAGTGTCCATATAAATCTATTTAGTTAAATCCAACACTGTCTGAATGTACAGTATCTTGTGATTATTATCAATTTCCGACAACTACTATTTCCTAGTAGCCCCTCGAATAGCATGATATCTGCAGAGCCAGAGCCAGAGCCCAACGTCTGGGGACGCAATGTCACGTGCCACTCTCAGCCAATAGTGACTACATAGGGCACTCGAGCAAGCGCCCTCTGGTATCGTATTTGACAGCGCTATGTTGTACGTACGTATTTATTTATACATATTTGCATTTTGCCCTGTGAGATGTGCAATTACGGCGGAGCAGAAATGAGCGCCCATGAAAACGGAGTGGAGGGGGCTAGGCGCCGGCCCGGCTGGGGGATGAATAGGCTGCTTCCTCCTCGCAAATAATTCTTTCTTCTTCTTCTTTTAACCAGGGAGGGCGGCGCTCTAGACTATCCACGGTGGCACTATGTATGTATTGGGGTTGACATTGTGCTGCAGAACTAAGGTAAATTATGTGTTTTTGATGTGTTTACTGCTAATGTAATATTTCTTCCTGCTTATGTAACCCAGGTTTCAGATTCATAACTATTTAGTTATAGGAACATAAATAGTTAATGTCATTGAATAAGAACATAAATAGTTAATGCTATTGTGTAAGAACATAAACAGTTAATGTTATTGCGTTATATGTATATTGTAGTGATTGTTAATTGTACATAATTCACCCACGGAACTATTGTTAGGAACAAGAGTTCCGCCCGAACATTATATGAGGTGGCACTACCTGCCACCACAAGTCAGTCGACTGCAAGCAACGTAGCAGTAGCATGTTGTGTTTGTCTCACAAATAAAAGCTGTTCGCTCTACCTCGAGCTACCGTCTCCGACTCCCATCTCTCGGCACTACACTGGTGACCCCGACATTGGTCTCGCTGAAGTATCAGGGACCGAACCGAACATGGCAAACGATGCCGTTATTCTTCGATTGCCGGAGTTTTGGGAGCATTCTGCGGCGGCGTGGTTCGCTCAAACAGAGGCGCAGTTCGCCCTACGAGGGGTTGACGACGACGCCGCGAGATATTACCACGTCGTCTCGAGCCTCGGGAGCACTACAGCGGCGAGGACGGTAGGCTTCATAACAGGTCCGCCTGCCCGGAATAAATATGAGGCGTTTAAGACGCACCTACTCAGAATATTCGAGTTGTCACAGTCAGAGCGGGCCCGACGCTTGCTGGCTATACGAGGCTTGGGGGACAGCAAACCTTCGGAGCACATGGAGATGATGTTAAACCTGCTGGGTGCAGAACGGCCTGATTTCCTGTTTATCGAACTGTTTCTCAGGCACATGCCGCCACACGTGCAGACGGCACTTGCCAATACAGCGACTACTGATCCCCATGCTTTGGCAGAAGAGGCAGACCGCTTCTACCTGGCCACTCGACACTTTGCCCCAGGGCTAATAGCCTCGACTCGCGGTTACACGCCGCAGGGGGGAGGGGCGAGGAGGAACAGGAGCAGCGCTGCCGCAGGCCTGTGTTATTACCACGCGCGTTTCGGCGCGAGGGCGACAAGATGCCGTTCCCCTTGCACTTTCGTCATAACGCATAAACGCAGACACCTGCGCCCAGTAGCAGCGGTGAGCGCAGGTATGTCGAACCGGCTGCTTTTCATTAGAGACACACTCTCCGGTTGCAAATTCCTCTGCGACACCGGAGCTCAGAGGAGCGTCCTGCCAGCTACAAAAGAGGACACCGCCGGCGATGACAGAGGTCCACGCCTGACGACCGCCAACGATACCCCTATCCGCACCTAGGGTACAAGGACCGTGGAACTGTGTTTTGGGGGCCAGCGGTTCACGTGGGACTGCATCACGGCCGACATTTCGTTCCCACTACTCGGGGCAGATTTCCTGGGTACACACGGTCTCCTCGTGGACATTAGACATGGCCGCCTAATAAACGCACAGACACGGGCTTCGTTGGCATGTGTCCGCGATGAGGCGACACATCTTTCTTACAGCTTTCACCAACCATGAACCCCTCAAGTCAAAGGTAGCGGAGCCATGGTCGGCACGACAAGAGCTCACGTACGATTCCGAGTGCGCCGCGAGACAGGTCGCCGAGAAGCCCAACGTCGTCATCGGAGCTGTACAGCCGGACCTCGACTACGTCAACAGGGGCTCGAAACAGGCCTCCGACCACGACATCCAGGCCCTCGGGACTGCAGATTCCAGTCTACGCCTGGAGGACGTCGCGATTGGTCACTCGGGTCCGACGCTGCTGAATGACCTATCCACCGGACACCCTAGCCCACAGGCCCCTGAGGACTGGCGAAGGCTCGCCTTTGAGGTGGGGTACAACCACCACAAGATTGAACCCGCCCACGTGGACATTTCCCAGCCCTTAGAGCTGGCCCTCTCGCCCCGCCGAGGCCGTCCGCCGCTACCCTGGGACCCGCCAACGACGGAGCCGCCGTTGGCCTCGTCGACGTCTGTGCCCCCGGGTGTCGGGGAGGACGCGGGCGCTTGCGCCGCCCCTACCTCCCCGCCCCTGGCTTTCCGCACTCACCGTGGCCGGTTCATGCCCCCGGGCGCCGTGGAGGGCGCAATCGCTTGCACCGAACCCCCGGTTGTCCGCTCACGCCGCGGCCGGGTCGTTGTCTCTCCCCGCCGTGGAGATTTTGACCATGGATGAATTCTGGGGGGGCTTGTGTAGTGATTGTTAATTGTACATAATTCACCCACGGAACTATTGTTAGGAACAAGAGTTCCGCCCGAACATTATATGAGGTGGCACTACCTGCCACCACAAGTCAGTCGACTGCAAGCAACGTAGCAGTAGCATGTTGTGTTTGTCTCACAAATAAATGCTGTTCGCTCTACCTCGAGCTACCGTCTCCGACTCCCATCTCTCGGCACTACAATATATATATTCATGTGAGGTTAACAATGTTTTGACCAAATCCTTTGAATTGCCTCACTGCCCCTTTAAGTTACCTCAGAACATGAGTTAGGTGAGCAGTTCGCACCTCGCCTCACACAGATGAAGATCATAGATTGACGGAGACTGACGCAGATACTGAATGCTGATAGAACCGGAATGAACTAGCACGACAAAATAGTTATCAAACAGTCATAAAAGATTCCCCCAGTTACAAAACCGAAGAGGTTGTTGCTGTTAAAGAACATACCACTTCCAGAGACGGTTTTGGTGAGTTTCATCAATATTGTGCTGTTTCATTGTCGAATGTATAAAATCGCTAGCTCAATGCTAATCGGCTAACAAAGTTATCCGCACGACATGAGCTACGTCGGCGAACTGTATGGGTAGCTAATAATGAGGCTTCATCCTGAGTCATGCTAGCGAAGCTCCAAGCTCAATTTGGTTAAATGAAGAAGTACTATAATTGTATTGATATGCTGTATGATAAGAACATGGTCTATATACAAAGAGTTTAATATGGAATGTGAGGAATGTTTCCATGTGCTAGTGCACTTTAGCCTAATTTAGTCAAATGGATGTTCCCACATGCTGTAATATTGTAGCCTACTTTAGCTTAGCATAGCCAAAAGTAGCCTGATTGATTATCCATTCTAAAACTCCATGTTCTTATCATACAGCATATCAATACAATTATAGTACTTCTTCATTTAACCAAATTGAGCTTGGAGCTTCGCTAGCATGACTCAGGATGAAGCCTCATTATTAGCTACCCATACAGTTCGCCGACGTAGCTCGTGTCGTGCGGATAACTTTGTTAGCCGATTAGCATTGAGCTAGCGATTTTATACATTCGACAATGAAACAGCACAATATTGATGAAACTCACCAAAACCGTCTCTGGAAGTGGTATGTTCTTTAACAGCAACAACCTCTTTGGTTTTGTAACTGGGGGAATCTTTTATGACTGTTTGATAACTATTTTGTCGTGCTAGTTCATTCCGGTTATATCAGCATTCAGTATCTGCGTCAGTCTCCGTCAATCTATGATCTTCATCTGTGTGAGGCGAGGTGCGAACTGCTCACCTAACTCATGTTCTGAGGTAACTTAAAGGGGCAGTGAGGCAATTCAAAGGATTTGGTCAAAACATTGTTAACCTCACATGAATATATATATACATATAACGCAATAACATTAACTGTTTATGTACTTAAACACAATAGCATTAACTATTTATGTTCTTATTCAATGACATTAACTATTTATGTTCCTATAACTAAATAGTTATGAATCTGAAACCTGGGTTACATAAGCAGGAAGAAATATTACATTAGCAGTAAACACATCAAAAACACATAATTTACCTTAGTTCTGCAGCACAATGTCAACCCCAATACATATGACTCCTATACAGTAGTGCTACCGTGGATAGTTTATATCTAACTGAACATGGTTAATGGAATTTTGTGGCGTAGATATGGCTTACAGTACATCACTTCAGGAAACCTGTCAAATCTACCTTGGAGCCACTCAACTGCACACACATACATAATAATCATGTGGTGAATCGTCTGGGTATTATAACATAAGATAGATATAGAATAACAACAGTAGAGCAGGATATTACACTGGATATTGCCTGGGGAAATATACATAAATTAAAGTAGGATATTGTTAAATATTTTATTGTATTTATTTGATATTTTATTGGTATAACATATTTGACCAGTTTGGTGGCAGCTAATAAGTAATCTAAGTGACGCCATGTTGCCATGCCAAGAACATTAGGTTATGGCTATAACCAAGTTCTGTGAGTATTGGTGACGCTCGGCGTCACTACTGCACTGTACCTCGCTCGTGCACGCGCACTGAATAAAAAATTCCACAATGTACCTTTACATCCCAACATCCGTCTGACCACACCCCTATCAGCTTACCTTCATAAGCAGGTGTGTGGCCACCTACTCGCCTCCTTCCCAAGCTTTCACCACAATGTGAGATCAAGGGCAGCAGCGGCGTCTGACGCCGAGCGTCACCAATACTCACAGAACTTGGTTATAGCCATAACCTAACGTTCTGTATCGTATGGCTCCGCTCGGCGTCACTACTGCACAAGGGAGGCCGAGCGAGAGCCATCGCCCGACAAATGTACCCCGCTGAGGCCCCCCACAACCATCAGATCGGGGAGGACCGAGCCCCCCCGACCCCCCCTAATGGAGGGCACCCCCCCTGTTGGAGGTTCCCGGGAGGGCGACGGACCCGACCGTGCGAAGAGGCACTCAAGCAACTCAACGCACAGGGTCAGCAGACCGTGGCTTGACCCCACGACTACACACACGCACAACCCGCATGCCACCCGGGAACGAACGGAAGGAACAACCTCGTTACTGCCCCCAGAAATCACGGGGTCAAGAGCAAACCCAACCCCGTGGCAAGGCCGTAGCAGCGAAGGAAGACCCAGACCCACCGAAGGGACTGGATCCCCTGGAAAACGGGGGCCCGGAGAGGTCAATGACGCCAGGCATCAAGACCCCACCAGGCGGTCACTTAGTGACACCGCCCCCCACATCGCCAGCGTATTCGGATCAGGCCCCTCCAAGAGCGGGCCCTTTCCCCCCAATAGCACACCGCCTGGCATACTGACCCTGCAGAACAGGCAGTCAGCACGGCTGTAAGCACTCAAGAGGTTAACCAATGGAGGCAGGCAGCGTACCGGGGAAACCAGGCAACAGGCTGTAACCCGAGCCTGGAGCACTGCGGACGAGACAGGCGCCAAAGGAGTCAGCTGAAAACAGCTGCCCCGGCGGAAGGGGCGTATGCTGGCGTTGTTGATCACCATGACAAAGCCTCCTTTAAAAAAAAACCACCCAGAGGGGTTGAGGCAGAGAAGGCTGACATGATTGGCGGACGTCATGAACGTGCAGGGGCACACTCAACCGGACAACCCGGGAGTTGACACTGCTCCAACACACCAGGGAACCAACCACCCTGTCGTTACCCTATGCGGTGGTTGTTCCTATAACCCCTCGGGAAAAACTCCAAAACACACCTGCGGGTATCATACTGTACAAGTGTTGCAGTTTTTCAAAAAAGGGTTATTCCAGGCCTACGGGTCGACGAAACATTACTTCGGACCGGGCCCGGTGGCACGGGAAGCACAGAGTTACCAGAGGAGGTCCAAGACCACCCCAACAGCCCCCTCCACGCCACGCGTGAGAGAGGAGCGAAAAGAATGGGGAACCAGCCCCAAGCACACCGCCCTTGGTATTCCCAGGCGGTCTCCCAACCAAGTACAAACCAGGACCAAACCAGCGTAGCGGCCGAGATCTAACGAGATCGGGCTTGTACAGGTTGGCATGGCCGTAAGCCATTACGACAGTGCAGAGTACAATATGTACCCAACAAGGGTCTCCATAGCGCCTAACCCTGCGACACCCGGACCGACCTGGCATTTTTCCCCCCGAAAAAAGCACAAGTCCCTCAGGGTACCAGAACAGCAGATCTGCACCCCCGGCGGACAACGGGTTTAACTGACCTGGACCAGCGTGACCAGAACCAGTCCCGTGCCCTAACCACGCCGATATGCCTACTCCAGGAGAAGGGGCAGATATGCGTGTTGGTCTTAAAACATGAAAAGAAGGCGCCACCCAGACGGTCGGTGCGAACCACGCCTGGTGGCCCACCCCAAGGGCGTGAGACCCCTCTACATATGTTCAGATCCATTCCGTCATCATCCCCCAGATATGAACGAGAATCCGTCGATAACCAATACAGGTCGTCGGAAGAGGAAAAAACCTCCATCCCAGTTGCTTTATAAAAACGCTGTTTTAACCACAAGCAACCAAGGCGTGCTAGTCACCCGCCTGATCTTCAACAGAACACACCGAGCTAGCACTTAACGTGCGTCGGGACACAACCACATCAATGAACAGGCTATTTAGACCTTTCAGTGAATCCCCAAGGCGCCCAGGGGAACGACAAGAGGGGTGTGGTGCTTCCTAAACTCCAACTCTTTTTAATAAAAAAGAAGGAAGCACCAACAGAATGAATCCCAGCCGAGGGTAAAAACTGTTTATATTTTTACATCCAGTCACCCGTTCCACAGAGGATTTAGACCAAAATTCCCCAGAAAGCCTTCCCACGTGAGTCGTAGAATGAAAAAGCCATGGCAACTGCGAGTCACGTGACCAACTGACTCAAGTTACACATAAAATCGAGCGTAACGGACCCGTAAGTCCTACGCTCTAACCCGACACTTTGACACAACAGACCTTACGTAAAGATCTAACTCACGGAAGCCATCGTCATAGCAACGTATCGTATGCTATGACGGGGGGAAACCCCACACACAACTCCTGTTTGTAATAGGAGCATAGTCAGGACAACCCTTCCCCCCCCCCCCAGCCAAGGCGTTTAACGGCTTGGCCCTGACTGGCCCAACAGGAGATGAGAAAACCCATTTGACCAATCAAGTGGGAAGGAGGGGTTTATTCGGCACCCCCTCACAAAACCCTTCCCCCTGCACACAATAACAACTGTAGTATATGAAACCTTTGGTAGAATGCCAATGAATAGCGCAAGCTAATACAATGCATGCTACCCACAGAATGTGAACAGGGTTTACAACAAAACCAAGTCGTGTGCGTGTGTGAATCCTACACCCGCATTCCATGTTGTACATAGAAAAACACTGATAGAGAGTATAACGGCTAGGCCGTGGAACGTGTGTATACGAGCATTACTGCAACTAACACAACAGTGTTGTAGTTCAAAATTACTTCATGTGTAAGCAACAGACCATACAACCAGCTTCTACCTGCATGTGGAGCGTCAGGCCGAGTTAGAAACCCTTCTATAACCGAGTGAATGCTGCAGACCTTGCTTTAATCTCATAACACGAACGTAACTCATCCATCAATATATACCAATGTAGATTCACACTTTACAACCTCATCATATGTTTTGGTGAAGAAACACACAGTTTGTTTAACCAAAAAATACAGTCCCCCTTTTTAGGGGACTTTTTATTTAATCAACAAATAATATGAGAGGGCCGGGGAGGGGTAAACAGAGGGGACCGCATGGGGAGAAAGTCACTGTCTAGCGGCGTCTGCTGCCTCGAGCCGCTCGGGCTTTGCCACCCCGAGAAGCCCCGGAGGGACGGTAGGCAATCGGTTGCTGGTCTCGTCGATCCCTACCGTCTCCTCCGGTCGTAGATGGGCCGGCTGCAGCAGCAGCACCGTCTCTCCTCCTGGCCTTCGTCGACGGGCCAGCAGTGGCGATGGAGGCATTGGCAGCCACGGCGGAGGAAGCTCGACGACGTGGAAGCCTTCTGACTCCACCGGCGATGACGGGAGGTGGAAAATGGGGTTGGAGCACGGATCTCTCCTCTGCCATCTCTCTGCATGTTGAGGTCATCAATTGCAGGGCCTTCCCGAAAAGTCCAGCATCGGAGAGGGTGGCCGTCAGAAGAGGAGCCCTCTTCTTCTCCAGCACACGGGCCTGCTCCAGCCAAAGGTGGCGCTGGATCAGAGTTGCCAGGGCGCGCACTTTCCCAGAGGCTATGGCCTGCACCTGAGTCAGATGCAGGACAGCTCCTGCCGCCTGGGTGAGCTGATCATGTTGTACCTCCGACCGTTCCGTGCCGCCGTCATTATCCCAGATACAAATCTTGCCAGCTGTGCGATATTAGACGCAGCAGCCAGCGATTGTGTACCCGCGATGAACGACTGGTCACTCCAATACGCCAACCGCCTAGCCGATTTTCCTTGGAGAACCGGCTTGCATAACGGCTCCCACACCACATCCGGACAGAGGAGAGCGGCCATCGGCCTATCAAGCCGTGGCACACCCTCTCTCATACCTTCAACCAAACCCACCACCCGCGTAACTGGTACGTAGGCGGGAGTGAGGCCCATGATGTGGGACACCACCTGGCCCCGACGAACATAGGCCCCCATTGAGGGGGAAAATGGGTAGACAACGTCCACCCCTCTCACCGGGCGACGCTGCCAGAGATGACCTATTAGATCATCGGGGACAGGAGCAGGCAGTGGCTGCGACAGCGGCACGCCGTTTGCAGCGGCCGCCACCGCCATAAGCTCGGGGAACAAAGCCTGCAGTTCCCCCTGCAGACTTTGCTCCACCGAACCCGCATCCCTCACATGCAGCAGGCTTCGACTGGTTAAGGAGCCACAGTCTGATGTGGCTGATAGTAGGGCATCCTGCCGAAGAGGCAGAGGGGTTTCCCCGACATCCTCGAACAAGGCGCCCCAAGGAGATATATCACCCCCCTCCCGTGTTACCTGGACGGGTGGGATACTCGTCTCTACTGGGCCTTCAAACAAGAACCTGTCCGCCTCTACCATGCAATCCTCTGTTTCCATTGGGCAGCTAGAGACCGACACATCATCGCTGGTCTCCAGAAATTCCCCAAACCCAGGCCGTTCACGTCTGCAGGACACCATCTTGCGACGGGACCGAGCAGACGCAAAAAGCTTGCGTCTCAAATCCTCCGGAACCAACGGAACCGGCCGTTCAACAACGGACGATTCCCCGGAACCAGAGGAACCAGAGCCAGGACCAGGCCATCGCAGAGGCGACGGCACCGGTGCACTGGCTCCTCGGAGAGGCAAACTACCCATCGGATGCCTACCGGGCGTGGCTGCCGACCACAAACGCGGCAACAGCGCCGCACCAGGACGCACGACGGAGGCGGGAATGGAGAACCGCTGGTGAAGAGTGGTTCTACGACTCTCCGAAGTAGACATTATGACTTAGATTTTTCTCTTGAATATTTATGAGAGAAGAAAAAAATAAGCACAATGTAAACTCGTCTCAACTTTCTTCAACTAGCAACCTCGTCAAGTGGGGATCTACCGAAGGCACTTCCTTGTGGTGAAAGCGAAGAAGGAGGCGAGTAGGTGGCCACACACCTGCTTATGAAGGTAAGCTGATAGGGGTGTGGTCAGACGGATGTTGGGATGTAAAGGTACATTGTGGAATTTTTTATTCAGTGCGCGTGCACGAGCGAGGTACAGTGCAGTAGTGACGCCGAGCGGAGCCATACGATACAGAACTGTTTACTTTAAACACTCTGTATACAAAGCATATTGCTATGTGGGTTTAGTTCTCCCTCAGCAGTAGTTGATTGGTCATAGGTCCTTGGTCTATTTAATTTGATTGTCTCAGTCTGATGGACTCTATCTACTGGGGTCACAGCCTACTCTGCCTTTATATCTAGTACTGCTGACAACAACACTCTGCTTCTCTGGATTGGATTGCTGACTCTGTACACTATAGGGAACCTGCAACTCTCATGTAATGCTCTTCAAGATGCACTTATTGTCCTTAAGCTTGTACTTAATGCAAGCAAAACTAAATGCATGATGTTCTCTAGAGATATATTGTTTACAATGATTTGCAGTATATCGACTGTGAATAGTCTGACATCAAAAGTGTACAGACAGAATACCTTGGCATCTCGCTTGATGATAAATACATTAAAATACCACATAGACTTATTGTACAGGAACAAAACCAGCTTCCTAATGATTAGCAGAAACAGGGTTGTTGAAGCAGTTTATTCTATTATGGAGATGTGGTGAGAGGCAACAATGGTACCTACTGTATATGTTTATCTTTAAGGCCATTGCCGGGAAATTACCTCCTTATATCACATGCTTATGGTCCCCAGAGTACAGACTGATCTTGGAATGTCAGCCTTTTGTTTTAATGCCCAGCTTCTTGCTTGTGCTAAAAATCAATACCTAATAATTGACCCTCCACACACACCTTCTACTATGAACTATCACTAATCACTAAAGACACTTTTAACTGCTGCTATGACCCACTGTCACCTCCATGGAACGTGCAATGTAACTCACTGTGCCTTGTTGGATTGTATATATATTTGTATCTATTTTATCTTATTTTCTAGCACTCGCCTGTATTTAAATATGTTTAAGTTAAGTACTGTGTGATTTTTTGTGAAGGGTGGACTAGCAAAGTAAGATTTTCATTGTATGGCAAACTGTCGTTTTAACTGTGCATATGACAATAAACAATCTTGAATCATAATTGTATCATTTAAAAACATAATTACAAATCCCTGCTTCAGTTTACAACTGTTTTTAATTTAGATATTTATTTTAGTGTTTGTATCCTCTTTATTCAATGTATAATTAGATTTTCTTTCCCTTATATTTCCCTGTTTAACCTGTTTTAAGTATGAGTGTAGTCTCTACAGCACTGTCTGTTTTTAAGTAAGCTCAGCATCATTGAAAATGAGGGCCGCCCTCAATGATTTCCTGAGATGTAAATACAGGTTTGAATGAATGAATGAATCACACACACACTCATGTGTATTTCTAGCCAGAAGTTGACCCCCTGACAACATGTTACTGTTGGGACAGATGCTGGGACAGATCCTCGCTCAGGACACCTTGTCATTCTTTCTCACAAAATGCTGGAACCACTATATTCTACAATCGACAAACACTATTGGATGTTATGAATGGGATAACATGTTTGACCCAGGTGCAGTGCAGAACAGAGGAGACGGTATGCAGGTGTTGATTTTCAAACAAAACAATACTCTTGAGTAACCGAGTAAACGCGATTTAACAGGAATAAACAAAAGGGGAGAAAGCTCAGTCTCCAAAAACAATAACGAATAAGCGAGCTGTACAATAAAGAGGGGGGGAAACAAGGTGGAGAAGGCTTAGTCTCCAAAACAACTTAAATTACCAGAGAACCAAACAAACAATAGGGATACATAGTCGCGGAGACGTTAACACAGCAAATAACAATGACATGACAACTATGAGCATAGACTTTTCCTACTTATCTCCTGTGGCGGCAAGGGACGATAAGGCTTAACATACTGTAAATGCATATATTACTTACTTACGGAATAATTAGCGAACAACTGACAATGAGGTAAGACACAGGAAGGCATAAGAAGGCTAGAATAGTACCACACACCAGGTAGCAATTACCGTAATTAAGGCAGACAGACATAGATGTACCCACCAGGGAATGCTAGAATCCCGCTCACCCCCTTGGGGGGAACCCCCAACGTTACAATTGGATATCCAAGCATTTTTATTTATGCGGAGAGGTGGATTTATGTGGCCGGGGTTCTGGATAAAGTATCTTTCATTGTCCCCTGCTTTCCCAGATCCCTGCAGGTCCATGTCGGCTTTTCCTGTGGAGACCACTACTATAGAGAAAATGCACTAGGAGTACTTAAGCAGGTGCCTCTGTATGGCTGAACGTCTTTGGCCGCTCTCCTCCTCAGTTGGCTGTCTTTGAGGTGTCAGACCTGGGCAGTTATGCCAGTCCATTCCTTGGTGGACTTTCAAAACGTCCAGTCTCTGCTGTCGGGCGTCCGTCATTGGAAAATGCTATCTAATACTGTGTTTAAGTGTTCTGATGGAAAGTGCTACTGTACGTAAAGGTGAATCGTGTGTGTGTGTGCAGGGGCGTAGCTGGGGGGGGGGGGTAGCTTAGGATGATTCCAAGGGCCCAGCACTGGAAGGGGGCCCAAAATTTTTTTTTATTTTTTATTTTTTTTTTACTAGACATCACTCAGGTGTATTATTGATGCTCTCATTGATACTATGTTTGTTAAGTGTGTGTGTGTGTGTGTGTGTGTGTGTGTGTGTGTGTGTGTGTGTGTGTGTGTGTGTGTGTGTGTGTGTGTGTGTGTGTGTGTGTGTGTGTGTGTGTGTGTGTGTGTGTGTGAGATATATAGAGAGAGAGGGGGGGCTTTGGTAGACTATTGCATTGCATTGAAGATGAACGCAATGCGACATCCTTTACTAGGCTCACCCACCAACAGTGCAGGTGCTGAACTGCTGATCCGAATGTATAGGTAAAAACCATATTATGCGTTTTAATCAATAAAAAAATGTCCCAAAAAAAATCCGCTCGGGCGCTGACGCGCGCTCGCATTCACTGGGGGCCTACAAATATATTCGTTCATGGGGCCCAGAATCTGGAGCTACACCCCTGTGTGTGTGTGTCTGTATGTGTGTGACCAACTGCTGGAGAGAGAGCTGTAGGCTCGGGAAAGACACTTTCCTACAGTGCTCTGTCTCTCTAAAGACCTCTAGAGAGACACTTTCCTACAGAGCTCTGTCTCTCTAAATACCTCTAGACTCAGAGAGACACTTTCCTAGAGTGCCCTGTCTCTGTATAGACCTAGAGAGACACTTTCCTAGAGTGCCCTGTCTCTGTAAAAACCTCTGGAGAGACACTTTCCTACAGCGCTCTGTCTCTGTATAGACCTAGAGAGACACTTTCCTAGAGTGCCCTGTCTCTGTAAAAACCTCTGGAGAGACACTTTCCCACAGCGCTCTGTCTCTGTATAGACCTAGAGAGACACTTTCCTAGAGTGCCCTGTCTCTGTAAAAACCTCTGGAGAGACACTTTCCCACAGCGCTCTGTCTCTGTATAGACCTAGAGAGACACTTTCCTAGAGTGCCCTGTCTCTGGACCTCTGGAGAGACACTTTCCCACAGCGCTCTGTCTCTGTATAGACCTAGAGAGACACTTTCCTAGAGTGCACTGTCTCTGGACCTCTGGAGATGCCCTCCCTGCTGAACAAGCTGACCAGTAGGAGTCACTATTGCAATGACCAGGACTCATACCACACCGGCTTCGTAGGGATGTCTGCCCAACCCGGAGGTACCACTGCCGGGAATTGAACCTGTATCTCTGCAGTGGTAATACTAATAATAATAATACACTTTATTTGTATAGCACCTTTCATACAGAAACTGCAGCTCAAAGTGCTTTACAACAGAAAAAAAAGACAGGCATAAAATGAGCACATAAGTGCAGACATATAAAATCACAATTTTTCACATTAGGATCTAACATCAACAACAACAGGCCACCTTGTTTCTGGTTTGATTCCGTTTTAAATAGACAATAATAAAAAGAGTAAGATAAAATAGACAGAGTAAAATAGTGCAATAGTGCACTGCAGTGAAATAGTAGAATAGAATAGACATAAAATTACATATAAAATCAGTTTATTACAGTGCAATAAAATAGTTCTGGATTATTGTTTAACAGTTTAAATTCATCTTTACCTTCTCTGTTTGGTATCCACAGTTTAAAACGTGTCAGTCTTCCCTCCTGTTTGATACCCACTTTGACCCTTCGAACCTCCCACTCAAGGGGTAGGCGAGTGCTTAGATCTCTACACTACCACTGTTGCTTGGTCGCAGCTAAAATATTTGAAATATTGTAAAATCCAAATGGTTGCCCATAAAGAGCTGCATCTCTGGGTGTCATATCCATGACTGTATTACTGGGTCAGGCAATGTTTGGCCTGATGGTGGCACTGGTGGAAAGGTAATTTACATTTACATTACAATTTTGTCATTTAGCTGACACTTTTATCCAAAGCGACTTGCAATTTCTGTACGACAAGTCAGTAGGAAGGGTACAACTCTTACAGCTGAGTAACAATGTTCATCAAACAGTGCTGAAACGTGGGTGCTGCAGTGATGAGTGCATAGCCATAGTAGTAAAGACATATTACTATGGTAAGAAGAGTTCATGGTAGTATAAGACAGTAAGAAGGTTAGGTATTGAAATTATTTTTTTCATTTCAGATATTGATTAAAGAAGTGTTTTTTTAGTCTACAGCGAAATATTGATCGTGTTTCGGCTGTCCTAACTGTGGTGGGAAGTTTGTTCGACCATTGTGGAGCGAGGATCGAGAATGGGCAGCTTCTCTTTGATGACCCTCCGGGAGCTTGGATAGAAGTGGGTTTGAGGCGGCTAGAGGATGTAGAGTAGAGGGGCCTTGAGGGTGTGTAGTTAGAGACCATTGACCGGAGGTAGGTGGGAGCCATTCCCTTCGCTAGGCAATATGCCAGGTCAATGACCTTGAAGCAGATTTGTGTGGTGATGGGGAGCCAGTGCAGGTCCCTAAGAAGCGGGGTAACATGGGCTGACTTTGGTAGGTAGGCGATCAGATCGGCAGCTCCATTCTGGATGGGTTGAAGAGGCTTGGTGGCAGTGGTTGGTAGACCAGTGAGCAGTGCATTGCAGTAGTCGAGGCGAGACATGACTGTTGATTGCACAAGGAGTTTAGTGGATTATTTTGTCGGGAAGGAGCAGATCCTTCTGACATTGCTCAGGAGGAATCTGCACTGTGCTGGTCGTGGCGGCGATGTGAGCGGAGAAGTTCAGCCAATCATCAAGGACTACTACACCAAGGTTTTTGGCGGTCGGGGACTGCCACCTTTATTTTTTACAAGCAAGAACAAGAGCTAAGAATAAATGTAAAGTGCACACTAAATAATTTAAACAAATAAACAACTTAGCTAACACACAATAATAATAACAATAACAAACAATAAAAGAATGTGCAAATTTGCTTTCAAAGAAAATTAAGAAGAAATGTAAAGTGCACACTAAAGAATTAAAACAAACAACTTAGCTAACAATCAATAATAATAATAACAATAACAAACAATAAAATAATGTGCAAATTAGCTTTAAAATAAAAGTATGTGTTACACATATATAATCAAAATATAATATGATAAATAAACAAACAAATAAATACAAATTACAAATTAACTTTGTCTCAAGAACTATTTACATTCCACTCCCTATCATCACACTTCAATGTTAGCCTGTAGCTCCTACTGGTTTCCATTTACAGTGCAATCCTTCTGGTCTTGCTCGCTGCAAAGTCATCAATCACATCATCATATGAAATCTGACCACCAAACTCATGGTTAAGACTGATTACAGCCAGACCACTGAGGCGTTCTTGAGCCATGGTTGACCTCAGGTATGTTTTCAAGAGTTTTAATTTGGAAAAACTCCTCTCGGCTGAAGCTACTGTTACAGGTAGCATTGCACTGATCCGCAGAGCAATACACAAGTTGGGATATATTTATTTGAGCTGCTTTGTGTGTATGAATTTCAACAACTCAAGAGTTGTCATGCTCTTTGATGGCAAGTCAGGTACATTTTCCAACTCCTGAGCCAGCTCCTTCCCATCCAAATCAGATTGCCCTCCATTGTTTAAGGTGTGTACAAGTGCCTCTGCTTGCTTCATCAGCTCTTAGTCTGGCAGGTCTTGGAAGTTGTACAAAATTGCATACCTTTCACCTTGAATGAATGAATGAACATTTTATTTAACATATTGCAGAATGGGTACAATACAGTACGGCTCAATACACACAATTGTTAAGGGGATGCAGACCAGAGAAAGACATTTGTCTTGTTTACATCAGGGTCCCCCACTTTCATTTCATAGTGACATTTATGACATACACAACATACATGACATTTATGTCATAGGGACATACAGGTATATAGTACTGTTACATTTGTGACATACGATATGCAAATATACAGTACTGTTACCCATATATCCTAACAGTGAATATACATATATACATATGATTGATACGGTTAGGCATTATAATAGTGGACAGACGAACCCAGGAGCAGACCAGCAGAGGAGAGACGAGGACAAAAGTTGACTCTTGAAAAGTGAGCAATGCTCCTTTAATGTTGGAACGAGTAGCTTACAAACAACGTGCTACTTGCCCTACAAAACATAAATACATATAACTAATTATATCCTCCGTGACAAGGAGCGATAGATACTTCGACAAGACAGATTAAGCTACTTACAAACAAAGTCTAACAAGCAAACAAACACAAGACAGGAACCAGGAACAAGGTGTAATGATGCGACAGGGAAGACACAAACTCACAGGCATATATACAGAGACTGATTGACACAGGAGGGTAATTGGGTGATTGGACTCAGCTGGGGAGACAGAGTGACACATTACAAGGTTGAAATATATATACACACAAAATAACAACACTAACCAGAACACAAAACCAACACAGATAGGAGAGACATTAGACCAGGGAGTGTAACACAGACAAGACAGACATCAAATGGACAGAACACACATTGATAATAATAACATGACATAACATGGTGATCAGGGAACAAAGCTGCACCACCTGTTAGTTTGAGGTGGTTGGTCATCGGATAGACATGCCGAGACTCGTCAGAGACATGGATATCTCAGTGAGGAAAGGAGAGGAAGAGTTGAGTATCATCGGCATAGCAATGATATGAGAAGGCATGAGACGAGGTCCAGGAGAATCAGGACAGAGGAGATGCCCTTTGCTGTGAAGACCCTCTGTGACTGCTATGAGGGCCGTCTCTGTGGAGTGACCAGTCCTGAAGCCTGACTGATTAGGGTCTAGGAGGTCATTCTATAAGAGATAATCATGTAAGTAATGGGATCAACAACATCCATACAGTTCTTTCTCTAGGGGTTGTGAACAGCTGATTTGTATTTTATTTTTTTTATAATTTTTTAAACATACACATAAACATAACAACATAAAATTAGATATACAAGCATTAATTAACAGTACACATCCAATGAAATAACCATTTAAATAAATGTATTATACGAGATATACACCTAATACTAGCTATCTAATACCTTACGTATATGCTCTCGCTCGCTCCCCCCCCCCCCCCCCCGGACCCCCACTTGGATAATCCATCCATTATCATTCGCTCCTAACCAGGCACTACAATTCATATGCTAGCTTTTATTGTTTTGTTTTTGTCCTACGATTTGTGTCAAAATAAAGTATTCAATCAATCAATCAATTCTCTCCACCACTTCTAACCACATTGCAATTTTGGATTCACTGACACCTAAAATTCTTGCTGTAGATATTTCTAGATAAATCACATCGAGATATGTAAGAATCCAAACCTTCCGACACATTTTTTCCTGTTGAAACCATCGTGATGCTATCAGCTTTTTAGCCGCTGTGATACCAGATAAAACTAATCTCTTTAGCTGTATAGGGACTGCAAACTCAAAAACATCATTCAACAGCAATACAGAGGGGTGTACAGGTATATTCAGAATTAAGAAATTTGATAATTGCTGGGACACTTCTTTCCAGAATATCTTAACTGGTGGGCAATCCCAGTACATGTGCATAAATGTACCCTCATCCCCATTTGTACATAAGGAGCATCTGGAGTCTTGTTTAAGTCCCATTCTGTTCAACTATGAATATAGTTAAGATTGATTTGTTGATGGTCCGGGTTACGTGACGCAAGTCGAACGTTTGCCCAGGCTTCTTGCCAATCAAAATGTATTTCCAGGTCTGGTATATCCCTCCTCCAGATTGAGTCTAGGTGGAGGATTCCATACGAGGACGTTAATAATTGATGATACAAATCTGATACAAAACCTCTCAATGTCTCTCTTTCATAGAAGAATTTGTGGTATCTGTGGTGTTCAATTGGTATCCTTAATGGGACTCCATGAGCCTTCAAACATAACAATAACTGTGCGTAAAAATTATATGTGGAACTGGTGAGATTACATTTTTTATGTATTTCTTCATATCTACAAAAGTTTGTTGAAAACATCTCCTAATGTGTGTATGCCCTGCTTTTCCCATTTAAGGTATCTTATAGGTCATTTTCCAATCAGGAGTACATTGTTATTGAATAGGGGAGTATGACTATGCCATTTATGTGGGTTAGAATATTTCTTTTGTGTTTCACGCCATATCCGGATCGCATGAGTAATAATGGGGCCAAATTTCAATTCGCATTGCTTAATTGATAATTTGGTGTATACTATGTCCTGCAGTCTATGTGAACAGCTGATTTGAAAACATTTGAATGAAAACGTAAGGTTATGTATATAACCAAGTTCTGTGAGTTATGGTGACGCAGCATCATACTGCACTGTACTTCACTTCGTGCACGAGCACTGAATACAAAATTCCACCATGTACCTTTACATCCTAACATTCGTCTGGCCACACCCCCATCCGCTTACCTTCATAAGCAGGTGTGTGGTCACCTACTCGCCTCCTTCCCAAACTTTCACCACAAGGCGAGATCAAGGGCCGCAGCGGCGTCTGATGCTGAGCGTCACCATAACTCACAGAACTTGGATATATACATAACCTTACGTTCTGTTTCGTTATGGATCTCGCTCAGCATCATACTGCACAAGGGAGGCTGAGCGAGAGCCATAGCCCAACAAATGTACCCCGCTGAGGCCCCCCACAACCATCAGACCGGGGAGGACCGAGCCCCCCCGACCCTCCCTAATGGAGGATACCCCCCCTATTGGAGGCTTACGGGAGGGGGACGGATCCGACCATGCGAAGAGGAACTCAAGCAACTCAACGCACAGGGTGAGCAGACCGTGGCTTGACCTCACGACTACACACACGCACAACCCGCATGCCACCAGGGAACGAACGGAAGGAACAACCTCGTTACTGCCCCCCAAAATCACGGGGTCAAGAGCAAACCCAACCCCGTGGCAAGGCTGTAGCAGCGGAGCGTGAAGGAAGACCCAGACCCACTGAAGGGACTGGATCCCCCGGAAAAAGGGGGCCCGGAGAGGTCAATGACGCCAGGCATCAAGTCCCCACCAGGCGGTCACTTAGTGACACCGCCCCCCCACATCGCCAGCGTATTTGGATAAGGCCCCTCCAAGAGCGGGCCCTTTCCCCCCAATAGCACACCGCCTGGCACACTGACTCTGAAACACAGGCAGTCAGCATGGCCGTAAGCACTCAAAAAGGTTAACCAACGGAAGCAGGCAGCGCACCGGGGAAACCAGGGAGCAGGCTGTAACCTGAGCCTGGAGCACTGCGGACGAGACAGGCGCCAAAGGAGTCAGCTGAAACAGCCCCCCCGGCGGAAGGGGCGTATGCTGGCGTTGTTGGTCACCATGACAAAGCCTCCATTAAAAAAAACCCACCCAGAGGGGTCGAGGCAGAGAAGGCTGACATGATTGGCAGACGTCATGAACGTGCAGGGGCACACTCAACCGAGCAACCCGGGAGTTGACACTGCCCCAACATACCAGGGAATCAACCACCCTCTTGGTACAGACGGTGGTTGTTCCTATAACCCCTCAAGAAAAACTCCAAAACACACCTGCGGGTATACACCAGCTATACCGCAGTACAAGTGTTTCAGTTTCCAAAAGGGTTATCCCAGGCCTACGGTATCAACAAAACTTTACTTCGGACCGGGCCCGGCGGCTCGGGAAGCACAGGGTTACCAGAGGAGGTCCAAAAGACCACCCCAACAGCCCCCTCTTCGCCATGTGTGAGAGAGGAGCGAAGAAAAGAGAACCAGCCCCTTATGATAGTGCAGAGTACAACATGTACCCAACAAGGGTCTCCATAACGCCTAACCTTGTGACACCCGGGCCGACCCGACATTTTTCCCACTGAAAAAAGCCCAAGTCCCTCAGGGTACCAGAACAGCAGATCTGCATCCCCGGCGGACAAACGGGTTAACTGACCTCGACCAGCGTGACCAGAACCAGTCCTGTGCCCTAACCACGCCGACATGCCTACTCCAGGAGAAGGGGCAGATATGCGTGTTGATCTAAAACATGAAAAGAGGGCGCCACCCAGACGGGCCGGTTTGAACCGTGCTCGGTGGCCCACCCCAAGGGCGTGAGACCCCTCTACCTATGTTCTGATCTATTCCGTTAACATCCCCCAGATATGAACGAGAATTAATCGAGACAACCTAGTAAACTGGCGCTCGGAAGAGACAAACTCCATCCCAGTTGCCCTATAAAAACGTTGTTTTAATAACAAGCAACCAAGGCGCACTTAGCCCCTGCGTGATTCTTAACAGAGACACACCGAGCCAGCACTATGTATGCGTCGAGACCCAAACACATCAATGGATAGTCTAGCAAGACACCAAACATTGTTCCTCCAAGTCGCCTGGGAGAACGACACGGAGCCGTCATGCTTCATGTTCCTTCCTCTTTTTATTCAAAAAATAAAGAAACACAGACTGACATGAATCCCACGTGACGCAGCTGAGGGTAATTATTTTTTACATTTTTACATCCCACCACCCTCGCCATAGGGAGGAGACGGAAATCCCCAGAGGGACTTCCCACGCGAGCTGTATAGATTGAAAAGAATATATTGCAACATTGAGCTATGTAATACTTGGGTTAGGGCTCTCCGAGGAGGAGGCACTGAACCAATACACACTCAATAATCGAATTGAATCGAATACACACACAATAGAGCAGAACTCCTTTTTGAAGTTCTACCCACCTTGACAATCTGAGGAGGAGGCTCTGAACTCTGAGGAGGCTCCCTCACAGGGAAGGAGAGTCCGAACTCACAGAAGGCCCGCGGAGGAGCTTTGTGAGGAGGAGTTCTGACAACTCCCTGAAACAGATCCATAACATGGACCTAAACAACCCACGGAAGTCTTACCAACAGAGACGCGCTCAGTGACGTACTCTATGGCGGGGGAATTTCCACGGTGCACATGCCCAATCTTCGAGGGCGTGGGACCAGGAAACTCCCCCCCCCCCCCTCTTACCCTGTAATGTGCCGAACAGCAACGTAACAGGAACCTTGAAGGACAGGAGGTTTTAACCCCTGACCAATCAGAAAAGGGGAGGGAAGGATTACCAGTTCACCCCTTTACGACCCCACACCCATAATACGATGAAATGACAAGTAGAGCATGACATAGTCATAGCCCGCTACATGAAGCATCGAAAAGCCTCACATAACTCATGTTTTTACTAAGGAAAAAACACAGAACAGAGAGGGCCCCCTTTAAGAGCCCCGGTACCAGACTTACATATGTGCTTCTGTGGGCCAAACCTAACCCAGTTGTAGATCACAAGACACACACAACTCTTCATCACAACAAAAAATGGCAAAAGTACACTCTTGCTACAGAAGAACGCCGTTTTTCATAACGAGAGAATACAGAATCCTCGAATTACGTATTGACCACAGGCCTTGCCAAGCACACATGATAAGTGACCAACAATCTTTTATTTAGGAAAAAATTGTTTCTCAATTGGAAAGCACAACCCCAGCAATTAAGCAGAGGGTTACATCGTATCCCCACAAACACAGTGACACAATATATTGTAAACAACATGTCTGAGAGGAGGGTGGGGAAGCCCCAGGGAAACCGGGGGGAACCACCCCTCCTTCCATACCCTTGATATGACCAAGTCGAACAGGTAACCCTGTTAATATGTGAACACACTGTTCATTGTCATTTCAGGCTGAGAAAAGAATTCATACCTCAATCACATGTCACTAAGCATAGCTTCATAATTAACCCCCTTAGTTGTGAGTTCACGTTACATGAACATGTTCTCATCACAACTAACCAGATCATTTTTACACATGTAAACAACAACCCGATTTCTATAGAGAGAGAAGCTATACCAGTGACAAGACAATTCACACACAACACGCGTCGTATCCTCAATGTATTGCAGCAACACACATTTTGGAAAACATCGTTATTACAAAACATTTAGAAGGGAAGGAAAGAAGTGTTTAAAGTCCGGTCGGGACCTTCCTACCCTGAGCGCATGCCAAGAGAACTGCAATCTGGCTAACGGGACACCGAAGTTGAACACAGCATCTCCTGTGTCGGCGACGAGGGTAGCGTCGCTGCGCCACCCAGCCGCTACGTTTCTCCATGTTGATGCAGTCCTCGCTGGCAGGGCTCCCGGTGTAGGTTCGACTAACATCCTCTGTCAAAGATGACGTCGTAGTTAGAGTGTTTAAGGCATGTTATAGTCATAGAAAACGTTCAACAGTGTAGCATTAAGCTAACAGCCGTCCGACTGATAGCAACAAGCTAACGTTTACTAGCCTGGTAACACAGCGAGCTAACGCTGCAGCTAACAGCTGACTGGCTAACACAGTAGGCCACAACTAGCACGCCAGCTAAGCAGCTATCCGACTGATAGCAACAAGCTAACGTTTACTAGCCTGGTAAACACAGCGGGCTAGCGCCGCAGCTAACAGCTGACTGGCTAACACAGTAGGCCACAACTAGCACGCCAGCTAAGCAGCTATCACCTGAACTGTACACAACGACATAACAAGCCACACTTCAGACAGGCCGCTGTCCAAGTCCCTCCCCTAAGAGGGAAAAGAAAAAGAATGTCAACACAGTTTTCAACGGTGATCCAGACATACAGCGGGGCCAGCACAGTTCCCATTTCGGGCTGCAGCCGACTTTGAGCATGGAACTCCTGATAAAGAAGATCCTATGCCCACATTTCCTCGTTAGGGTATACTTTCATTTTTATATGAAAGGTGGGGCCTGCACGGGACAGAGAAGCATCCGCTCGAGAATCCTGGGTTCACCAGGACCTGGTCGCGGCCCACTAGATTGACCATCATGGGCGTCAGACCAAGATCCTCCGACCGCCGTTTAAGCCGAGCAGAGGACCCCAACCTGGAGTTTGCATTTCGTAAATTGTCAGCTAACCATCAACAACAACCAGAGCTTGCAAGCAAAACAGTACGTACCCCATCCTGGAAACAACCGCTTCTCACAACAGTCGGTGCTTCCCACAGTCCAGCTGTGTGGCCAGAGGGCAACCCCATCCAGCCGCAGCAAGGAGGACTGTAGCTGGGGAGCATGTCAGCGGCGTGAGCTCCTAATACGAAAAAGCCGTTGAAGGTCAGAATGATCATCATTATGCTATGTTTGAAGTCTCACGGTGTTCCATTAGACAGACCAATTGAACACCACAGATACCACAAATTCTTCTACGCAAGAGAGACATCGAGAGGTTTTGTTTCAGAATTTTATGCACATGTATTGGGACTGCTCACCAGTTAAGGCATTCTGGAAAGATGTGACCCAACAAATATCAAAACTCGTATCTTGGAATATACCTGTACACCCCTCGGTATTACTATTGAATGATGTTTTTGAGTTTGCAGTGAATCCACAGCTAAAGAGATTGGTTTTATCGGGTATCACAGTAGCCAAAAAGCTGATCGCATCACGCTGGTTTCAACCGGAAAAAATGTGCCGTAAAGTTTGGTTTCTTACATATCTCGATGTAATTTTCCATGAAATATCTACAGCAAGAATTCTGGGTCTCAATGAATCCAAAATGTCAATGTGGTTAGAAGTGGTGGAGAGAATAAAAGCTAGCTTATAATGGTAGTGTCTGGTTACAGATGAAGCTTTTAGTATTCCTGGGCGCTTTGCCGCGACTCGCGCACGGTTATATCACGTCGTTTTAATTAATTGTGACCCAGACTGCTGTTCTGTTTTATGCCGCCAGGAGGCGCAAAGTCGCCCGGCGCGGCGGCGGTCTATTGATTCCTCATTCAACACAGAGAGACGTGGTAGTATCCGCGTCTGTGATTTGCCTAAACGTTATTATTTTGGTAACGTTTATTTCTGACTACAGTACAGTATGTATTACTATCTATTACTACCTACTATGGGCCAGCCGTGTATAGGTGTAACAGAGTTATAATAGTTCAATGGTTGTGATGGCGGAGTTACTGTACAGTAGCGATGCGTCAGGTACTACTTTGTATCACAAACAGTACTGTATTTGCAAAACTGATATGTCATAAATGTATAGATGTACAGTAGCAGTACTGTCTACCTGTATGTCATGTATGTCATTATGAATTGAAAATGGGGGACCCTGATGTAAACAAGACGACAGAGAGACGTGGTAGTATCCGCGTCTGTGGGGACCCTGATGTAAACAAGACAACAGAGAGACGTGGTAGTATCCGCGTCTGTGATTTGCCTAAACGTTATTATTTTGGTAACGTTTATTTCTGACTACAGTACAGTATGTATTACTATCTATTACTACCTACTATGGGCCAGCCGTGTATAGGTGTAACAGAGTTATAATAGTTCAATGGTTGTGATGGCGGAGTTACTGTACAGTAGCGATGCGTCAGGTACTACTTTGTATCACAAACAGTACTGTATTTGCAAAACTGATATGTCATAAATGTATAGATGTACAGTAGCAGTACTGTCTACCTGTATGTCATGTATGTCATTATGAATTGAAAATGGGGGACCCTGATGTAAACAAGACGACAGAGAGACATGGTAGTATCCGCGTCTGTGGGGACCCTGATGTAAACAAGACAACAGAGAGACGTGGTAGTATCCGCGTCTGTGATTTGCCTAAACGTTATTATTTTGGTAACATTTATTTCTGACTACAGTACAGTATGTATTACTATCTATTACTACCTACTATGGGCCAGCCGTGTATAGGTGTAACAGAGTTATAATAGTTCAATGGTTGTGATGGCGGAGTTACTGTACAGTAGCGATGCGTCAGGTACTACTTTGTATCACAAACAGTACTGTATTTGCAAAACTGATATGTCATAAATGTATAGATGTACAGTAGCAATACTGTCTACCTGTATGTCATGTATGTCATTATGAATTGAAAATGGGGGACCCTGATGTAAACAAGACGACAGAGAGACGTGGTAGTATCCGCGTCTGTGGGGACCCTGATGTAAACAAGACAACAGAGAGACGTGGTAGTATCCGCGTCTGTGATTTGCCTAAACGTTATTATTTTGGTAACGTTTATTTCTGACTACAGTACAGTATGTATTACTATCTATTACTACCTACTATGGGCCAGCCGTGTATAGGTGTAACAGAGTTATAATAGTTCAATGGTTGTGATGGCGGAGTTACTGTACAGTAGCGATGCGTCAGGTACTACTTTGTATCACAAACAGTACTGTATTTGCAAAACTGATATGTCATAAATGTATAGATGTACAGT